>NC_143019.1:109420451-109766451 GCF_055824585.1 Amblyomma mixtum | reverse complement strand
GAAGAAATTTAAATGCTTTTTTTTCGAAGCGCATTGCGTAGTCCTACTTTATGTGGCTCGAGAGGAGAAATATGGGAAGCTTTTTAGCCCTTTCAAGCCCACTTATCTCTCTTCTATATTGTCAAACCGAACCTATATGCCCCCTAGTTAGGTTGTGTATAAATATGTGCAATGCTTGACTGTAATACATTCTGGCATTTGCTTGAGCGAAAGTTCTTTTTCAATAAACAAAATGTGATCAAGCCTTCTTCACGCTCCAGCATTAGGCAGAAATGATGATTTCTGGCAGGTTGCACATCCCAGTATTTCTGGGCAACACTGTCTCAAAACCCCAGATTATTCTTTGAAGAAAAAATGATCTGAGCTCATGGTGTCAGTGTTACCGCATGCTTTTGAGTTTTCCGCTTTTAGCTTACCACTAACGTCAGTGCCCTTCGAGCGCCCCGGGAAGACCATAATTAAATTTTGAGGTGCATCACCCTGCTTTAGTTTACAGACACATCAAGCGCGCAGAAAGGCACTAGTTTGCTCATCCGTTTCAGCAGCTCTGCACAAAACATAATCGAGCATAATTATATAGGAAAAACCACTACCTACATCCGCTTCAGCGCAGTTGCTCGTAAATAGCGAACAGCACAGTCGCTATACTGAGAGCCCTCTCTAAGCACAACCGTGCTCCGAACGCGCAGCCCGTATATCATCAGGGCCTAGCTTTTATCATCCAAAGAACGAGAGTAGAGGGGCGTGTTGCACCATCTGCTGTACTGTCTGAGCTGACGAGCCATGGGAGGCGCTCGCGAGCGCTTCGCCGCCGAACGGTCGCGCGCCTGCTCCAGCGTCCTTTGCGGCAGCCTGGTTACTTTTTGCAAGGACTGTACCATGCAGCGCTCTGCCTGTGCCACTTAGACATGTGTGTGCAAAACTCTACGGTGGCGTCACCATCTGTGTGAAGCCTCCACCCGGTAAACAGTGCCTCGAAGAATTCGGCTCTCGCCACCTGCCACCTGTCAACCGTACACTTTCTCTTTGCCTCTCTTTCAACTCCCGTACAATTTTCAGTTCTCTCATTTCCTCTCCACGCTTTATTTTTAGGGAAGGGAAAGTGATGCCGGACGCAAAACAAATAAGAAAATGACTCAGACAAGAGCAGTCTCACGTTCAAAGTGCACAGACTCGCACAGCCTCGCCAGGCCCAGTGTGCCATGATGAAGGTGAAGCGGTGAAGGTATTCCATTAAGAAGGCGCCAGTCAGTGATGTCATGAATCGACGACAAGTGCGGTTGTTAGAATTACTGTTTTGAGGAATGGAAACATGATGCATACGTTGGATCATTGTTGATCCAAAGAACGTCCACCTCCATGAATGGCATGAGTAAGGAAGTAGGTTTATGCAGACGCGATGGGTGACCGGCAGAGTAACAGAGCGTCGACATTTTGGGGAAGCAGATAGGGGATTCCTGAGCGAAGCCAGAGAAGGGCTTGATGAAAGCCATGCTCTAGCCAGGCCCACCGTGCGTAATGAAGTTGAAGCGGTGAAGGCAATCCTTTAAGAAAGCTACGGTGTAACACCATTAATCTCAGGGGAGCAGCGGTCGTTACCCTCACAGTTCCTTGGCTGTAACGACGAAGCAGCCAAATCATGGTTCATTGCTGATTGCGCAAATATCAAACATGGCGGCTATGTGTTGAGGGAAACACCATCTTATAGGAAGGTGACGGGAATGCAGAGGCATATTAAGGAGATTTTAATAGTAGGGGTTATCAACCCTTATGTGGCATAACCAGTTAGAAGTAAAACAGTCGACGATAAATTTAGAGGGTCAGGTCACAGGTAGCAACATTTTCAATCAGGCGTGGCCGGTTAGCACGACGGAATCCCCCTGAAAAATCAAGGTAAATGATATCGATTTCAAAGCTTTATACAAAATGTCAAGTACAAAATTTGTGACTTCCAGGGCCTCAGTATGAAAGGCCTATACTCGATTGCTTCAGCTTGTCTGATTTGGTAGCTGCGGCTGCGGACGCGGTTGTTCTATGATGGTTTAGTAAAATTAAGCAGGGAATGAAGGCAATCTCTGTAGTTGTCCAACTAGAAACCAAAGAGGTGAGGATTCGTTTTACTTCTTCACCGTGGTGGGTACACGGTGTAACTCAGCTATCAACGGTGACAATATTCATCTTCAGCGGCGATCGACGCTTGGTTATTAAGGAGAACCAGATTGTTGACGCGTACCTCAAAAAAAAAACGATAGGTTTGTGGACAACGCATTCACTCCGACCGCTTTAAGGGTCTCGTATAGTTCCACGATTTCCTAAAATCACAAAACCGTTTCTAAGATGGTTTCCAGGATGAGCCGTTCGAAATGATATTCTTTATTTGGAACATTCTCTATTTAGTTGTGCAGGACTGGCTGGTGTGTCCCCATGCTTGTTACAGGAGCAGACAGTCCTCAAGCAATATTTTTTTTAAAGCTGACATGCTTCGTTGTGGCCCACAGTGTGTGAATAAAGCAGCAAAAACGTAGCCACTTAAACGTGTAATAGTGAAATGTGGTCTTTGTTGTAATTCCTATTATCTATGAAATCACGCCGAATGTTTTTTATGACTGAAACAGTACCGTAGCAGATTTTTATGGCCGTTTGAGACATCAGTAATTTCTAAACATTCACCTAAATAAAGTTAAGATTAAATATTGAAACTAGAAGTGTAAGAACCTCGAGCTGGAACTGACCTCATGCTTTTTCGTAGCTTTCATTCTATGGAGAATATTTACCGCCCTATATGGGATAATAAATTCTAGGGAAAACGAGTATTTCTCACGCGGGAAGCGCATGTGAATATTAAAAGTATAGGAAAGATAATCAAAGATAAGAAATAAAGATAAGAAATGAAGATATCGGCGCAGGTCACAATTCACTCGGATGGAATGCTGTTAATTTGAAAGGTCACATGACGGCTTTATTACGCAGTTGGTCGTCAAGGGGCATTCTTCCAAACTGATTGCTCTCCGTGTGGAAAAGATTGTCATCCCGACAAGTTGGTTTCAACTGCACTACGGTATCATTTATCTGTAACCTTGACAGGCCGACTTCTCGCACCAGCAGCCGTATGTGTGAAGTACCATCGCCGCTTCCTTTCTGTGAAATAGCTTCTCTTCCTAGAACAGAAATATTTGTGCATGTGAAATAAACAGCTGCATTCCTTTTTTAATTCTACTTTTTATTCTTCGTTTGTCACTCCGGTATGCGAGGCATACGAGCGATATGAACGAAGAAGCTCATAAGTAACGACAGATTTTTATAAACTCAAGCAAGTCTCTGCTTACTTTATTCTCCCCTCAACGGGTTGGACATATCAAAAATCCGCACCTAGCAACTGTATACGCTACAGTCGTTTCCACGGCATAGACATGGCAGCCCGCCACACGGGGTTCCCCTCGTTATAGTTAATATTTCACTACCATTGCCACAATAACTGTGCTCACTGCACGAACACAGGCCTGCCTTCCGCATTGTCGTCCGCCATAATATCTCTACAAACTTTTTCATCAAAACTATCAACCTGACTTAATGCCGCACACTCATCACTTCGCTGCGCATCGTAAACTGCTGTTCGCTTTGCAGTTTGTTGATAAACGCTTTTTAGTTTTCAGCATTTAATTCCCATACCCAAAATCTTGGTGCGCCCCTTTAGGTGCTCAGCCACGATTTCCAAATTCGTCCGATGTGTTTCATAGCTTGTAATTGTCTGCAGCGAACTGGAGATTTCTGCCTCGATCCTTTTTAGATCTTATCAGCACTATTTCTCGACAAAGTTTTCAGTAACGCTCCTGTAAACACACGTTGTATAGTACCGGATATATTATGTGTCCTTGGCTGACTTGGTTCCTGATGGGCATTATAATACAATAACATACGAGGATCATGAAAGCGAAAACAGTCTTTCAGAGACTGTGTGAAGCCCCAGCTGGTGTGTCGCCAGAAGCCATTAGTGGTGTTATACTGCAGAATTAGAAGGGCCCCGAAGGTGAAAATCTCACCATCTTTCGCAGTCATCTCTACAGCGCTCGAGCGACAGACCAGGGAATATACTAGCGTCATTTAAATGTGGTCTATGGATCGAAACAAGACCTTATTGCACGTGCACATTTCTACTGATCATGTTTAAGTCGTCAGGTCTTCAAAGGTTATGACAGGTCCGTCAGATAGGGACGAACGTCATAAATGTGCAGACATTGCCAACTGTAACCAGGTGCAATCACTGGCGCTCTCCGGCTATGGTCTGATCCGAGGGTACCGAAGGTGAAGTAACTTGACACCCTCACGCTCGTTCTTTGAATCATAATAACTAGGCGCATATGTTATGCTGGCTGCACTTCCATGTTTTCGGAGCACGATTGTGCATAGCGACGGTGCTTAGTAAAATAATGTTGCGGTTGGCTCTTTTTGGGCAACTGCCCTGAAGCGGATATAAGCCGTGTTTTCGCCTTATAATTATGCGAGCTTACTTTCTCTCCTATACTGCTGAAACGGATAAGACAAATAGCGCTTTTCTGCGCATTTGATTAGTCTGTAAACATAGCAGAGTAACGGTCGAAGAAATTCAAATGTAGTTTCTGAGGCGCGTTGCGTAGTGCTACTCTATGTGGCTCGAGAGCAGAAATATGGGGAAGCTTTATAGCCCTTTCAAGCCCAGTTATCTCTCTTCTATATTTGCAAACCGAGCCGATTAGCCCCCTAGTTAGAATGTGTATAAATCTGTGCAATGTTTGATTGTAATAATTTCTGGTATTTCCTTGCGCGAAGGTTCTTTTGCACTAAACAAAACGTGACAAAGCCTTCTTCACGCTCAAGCATTAGGCACAAATGATGATTTCTGGTAAGTTGCACATCATTTATTCCAGGGCAACACTGTCTCAAAAGCCCAGATTATTCTTCCAAGAAAAAAATAATCTGAGCTCATTGTGTCAGAGTTATCGCATGCTTTTTGTGTTTTCCGCTTTTAGCTTACCACTAACGTCAATGCCCTTCGAGCGCCCTCGGAAGATCGTAATTAAATTTTGAGGCGCATTACCCTGATTTAATTTACAGACACATCAAACGTGCAGAAAGGCACTAGCTTGCTCATCCGTTTCAGCAGCGCTGCACAGAACAAAAGCGCGAATCATTATATAGCAAAAACCGCTACTCACATCCGCCTCAGCGCAGTAGCTCGTAAATAGCCAACAGCACAGTCGCTATACTGAGCGCCCTCGCTAGGCACAACCGTGCTCTTAACACGTGAAAGCGCAGGCCGTATATCATCAATGCCTAGCTTTTATCATCCAAGGAACCAGAGTGGGGGTGCGAAGTTACATCATCTGCTGTACCCTCGGAGCTGATGAGCCACTGCGAGCGCTAGCGAATGCAACGCCCCCGAACTGCCGCGCGCCTGCTCCAGCGTCGTTCGCGGTAGGCTGGTTAATTTTGACAAGGACTGTACAAAGCAGCGCTCTGGCCTTGCCATTTAGTCATGTGTGGGCACGACTCTACGGTGGCGTCACCATCTGTGTGAAGCCTCCACCTGGTAATTTGTGTCTAGGGGAATTCCGCCCTCTCCACCTGTCATCGGTCACCCGTACCGTTCCCCTCTGCCCCTCTTTCATTTCTGTAGCCTTTCAATTTGTCTTACTTCCTCTTTACCTTTTATTTTTTTGGGAAGAGACAGTGACGCCGGATGCAAAAGAAATAAAATGAGTCAGAAAAGAGCAGCCCTACGTTCAAAATTCACAGCCTCGCACAGCCTCCACAGGCCCAGTATGCCATGTGAAGGGCAAGCGGTGAAGGTATTCAGTGAAGAAGGCACCGGTCAGTGATGTCATGAATCGAAGAGTAGTGCGGTCGTTAAAATTGCTGTTTTGAGGAATGGAATGATCAAGCAGATATATGTTGAATCATTACTGATTCAACGAACGTCCACGTGCATGAATGGCATGAGTAGGGTAGTTGGTTGATGCAAGCATGATGGGTGACCCGCACAGTAACAGAGCGTCGACATTTTGGAGAAGCAGATAGGGGATCCCTGAGCGAAGCCAGAGAAGGTCTTGATGACGGCCACGCTCTAGCAAGGCCCACCATGCGTAAAGAAGCTGAAGCGGTGAAGACAGTCCTTTAAGAAGGCTGCGGTCAATGACATCACTAATCCAAGGGGAGCAGCGGTCATCACTTTCACAGCTCCTTGGCTCTAACGATGAAGCAGAAAAATCATGGGTGATTGCTGATAGCACAATTATCAAACATGACGTGTTGAGGCAAACACCATGGGCCACTGGCACTGGAGAACAGTGTGCACATTCCTGAGAAACAGAGCGAGTCTCCGCTCCAACTAACCGAAGGGCCTGAGCAGAGCCATGCCGCCGCAAGGCCCACAACGCCCACTTGGACTATGGGGGATACTATTCCTCGTAGATTATGTACGTTGGTGCAAAACGCAGGTGCGCTCAGAAGGGCGAATTGATGAAAATTAATGGCATAATAGATCACTTATAAATCTTATAGAAAGGTGGTGGCAATACAGAAGCGCTTTAAGGAGATTTTAATTGTAGGTTTTATCAACCCTTGTGTGGCATGAGCAGTTAGAAGTGAAACATTCTGCGATAAAGTTCGAAAGTCAGCTCTCAGGTAGCAACATTCTCGATCAGGCACGGCTGGTTAGCACAACCGAATCCCATTGAAAGATCAAGATAAATGATATTGATTTCGAAGCTTCATTCAAGATATAAAAGAACAAAATTTGTGACTTCCAGGGCCTGAGTATGAAAGGTCTATGCTCGAATACTTCAGCTTGTCTGATTTGGTAGCTGCGGCTGCGGACACGGTTGTTCCATGATGGTTTAGTAAAATTAAGCACGGAATGAAGGCAATCTCTGTAGCTGTCCCACCAGAAAACAAAGAGGTAGGGATTCTCTTCACTTCTTCACCGTGCTGTGTACACGGTGTAACTCAGCCATCAACGGTGATAATATTCGTCTTATGCGGCAAACCACGCTTGGTTATTAAGGAGAACCCAATTGTTGACGTGTACCTCAAAAAATAAGCGATAGTTTTGTGGACAACGCTGTCATTCGGACCGCTTTAAGAGTCTCGTCGAGTTCCACAATTTCTTAAAATGACTAGATCATTTTTTAAGATGGTTAACTCGATGAGCCGTTCAAAATTGATATTCTTTATTCGTAACATTCTCCGTTTAGTTGTGCAGGACCGGCTGTTAAATCCCCAAGTTTCTTACAGGAGCACACAGCCCTCAAGCGTTATCCCACATTATGTGGATAACAATGCCGACACGTATCCACTTAAACCTGTAATAGGAAATTGTGGACTTTGCTGTAACTCCTAATATATATGGAATCATGTTGAATGTTTTTCAATGGCTGAAAAATTCCAGTAGAAGGCTGGTATGGTCATATAGGTCATTATTATTTCCGAAACATTTACCTAAATCAAGTTCAGACTAAATACTTAAGCTAGAATTGTAAGAACCTCGAGCTTTCATTTAGTGGCGAATATTAACCGACCTATATGAGATAATAAAGCATCTGCACAACAAGTATTTCGCACGCGAGAAGCGCTTGGGAATCTAAAGAGCATAGGAAAGACAAGGAAAGTTAAGGAGGAAAGATAAGCAAGGAAAATATCCGCGCAGGTCGCAATTCACTGTGACTGAATGCTGCTGATGTCAAAGGTCCCATGGCGACTATAATACGCAGTTAGTTGCCAAGGGGCTTCTTCCAAACTGATTGCTGTCCTTGTGGCAAACACTGTCATCCCGACGAGTTGGTTTAAACTGCACTACGGTATCATTTATCTCTGTCTTTGACAGGCCTACATCTGGCAGCAGCAGCCGTACGTGTGAAGCACCATTTGCCACTTCCTTTTTGTGAGATCACTTCTCCTTCTAGAACAGAAATATTCACGCGTTTGAATTCAATCGCTGCATTCCTTTTTTAATTTAATTTTTTATTCCTTTTGTCACTGAGGTATGCGAGGCATACGAGAGATGTGACCGAAGAAACTCATGAGTAATGACAGAATTTTTGTGACGTGAAGCAACGCACTGCTTAGTTTATTCTGGCCCCAACAGATTTGACATAATATCAAAAATCTGCACCTAGCAACTGTATACGCTACAGTCCTCTCCACCGCAAAGAAATGGCAGCTTGCCATGCAGGATTCTCCTCGTTATAGTTAATATTTCAACATCATTGCCAACTTAACTGTGCTCACTGCAGGAACACAGGCCTGCCTTCTGCCTTGTCCTGCACCATAATATCTCTACCAACTTTTCATCTCGCATATCAGCCTGACTTAATGGCGCTCCTAATTATGCGGCAGTGCAGACACCACGCGCACTGAGTAGGTCTTTTCGCTTATAACTCTCTACCCTTCGCGGCACATCGTAAACTGCTGCTAGCTCTGGAGTTTGTTGATAAATATTTTTTTTTCTGCGCTTTAATTCTCCGACCCAACATCTTGCTGCGCGTCTTTAACTGCTCAGCCATGCGTTTTATATTCGTGCAATTACTTTCTTAGCATGTCCTTGTCCTCAGCGAACTGTAGATTGCTACGGCGATCTTTTTGATATCTTATCTTCATTATTTCAGAATAAAGTTTTCAGTAATGCCCGTGTAAACACGCAGTGCAGAGTACCGGATATAACATGGGTGCTTGGCTGACTTGGTTCCTAACGGGGATTATAAAGCGATAGCTCTGCGAGCATGATGAAGACAAAAGCTGTAGGTCGGAGTCTGTGTGAAGCCCCAGCTGGTGCGTCGTGAGAACGGACGGGTGGTGTTATAATGCGATAGAGTTAGTAAAGCCACGATGGCAAAAACAGTACAGTCGTGCGCAGCCCTCTGTAGAGCGCTCGAGCTACAGAACGAGGAGTATGCTGGCTTTACTTAAATGTGGTCTCGGGAGCGAAGCAAGACCTTATCGTTCATACACAGTGCCTTTGATCGTGTTTAAATTTTTATGTCTTGAAAGGTTATCACGGGTGCGCCAGATAGCGACGACCGGCATAAATGTGCAGTCGTTGCCAAAAGTAACCAGGCTGCCGCGAAGGCCGCAGAAGCGGGCGTGCGGCCGTGGAGCAGCGTTGCAATCGCTGCCTCTTACTGGCGATAGCCTTTTTCGAGGGTACAGCAGGTGAAGTAATTTCGCACCTTCACTATCGTTCTTTGGATGAAAAAACTATACGCGTATGATATGCAGGCTGTGCTTTCACGTTTTCAGAGCGACAGCACTTTTGGCTGTTGTCGAGCAATAGCCCTGAAGCGAATATAGTTCGCATTTTTGGCTATCTGATTATGCGTGCCTAGTTCTGTGCACTACTGCTGAAATGGATGAGCAAAACAGCTGTTTTCCGCGAGCTTTATTAGTCTGTAAATAGCACAGGGTAACGGCCTTCGAAACATAAATAGGCTTTTTCCGGGGTGCCTTGCCTAGTGCTACTTTACGCTGCTCGAGAGCAGAAATATGGGGAAGCTTCTTAGGCCTTTCAAGCCCACTTATCTCTTTGTTATATCTGCAAAACCTACCTGCTGGCCTTCATAGTATAAATGGGTATAAATCTGTGCTATGCTTTGTTATAATAATTTCTGCGATTTGGTTGTGGGAAAGTTTTTTTTTTCAAGAAACAGTGTGATGAAGCCTTCCTTACGCTGAGGCATTAGGCACAAATCGTGAATTTTAACAAACGGCACATTCAATTATTTCGGGGCAACACTTTCTCATAAACCTAGCATATTCTTCCGAGAGGCGAATAACACGACCTCACGGTACCAGAACCACCGCGTTTTTTTTTTGTTTCCTGCTTTTAGCATGCCCCTAACGTTAATTGCCTCCGAATGCCCCTGGAATACCATTATTATATTTCGATGTCCATTACACGGTTTTAGTTCACAGACACATCAAACGCGCAGTAAAACACTAGGTTGCTTATACGCTTCAGCAGCGGTGCACAGAACAAAAGCACGCATAATTATACAGAAAAAACCGCGACCCACGTCCGCTTCAACGCAGTTGCCCATAAAGAGCGCACAGCACAGTAGCTAAACTGAGCGCTCTCGCTAGGCACAGCTGCATTCCGAACACGTGAAAGCGAAGCACGTACATCATACCGGCCTAGCTTTTGCCATTAAAAAAGCCAGAGTCGAGGTGCGAAGTTACGTGGGCTGCTGTACCCTCGTCGTTGACGAGCGACGGCAAGCGCCAGCGAACGGGACGCCGCCGTGGGCCGCGCGCTGGCACCCACGGCCTTCGCGGCAGCCTGGTTACTTTTCACATAGGCTCTACAATACAGGGCGCTTCTCACGCCGTTTAGGCCGGTGTGTGGACGACTGCACGGCGTCGCCGTCAGTGTAAAGCCTCCTCCTGGTAGGTTGTGTTTAGGGGAATCCGGCTGTCTGCATGTGCCACCTGTCAACCGTACCCTTTGCATTTGCCTCGCTTTTGCTCTACCTTTTAATTATTAAGGGAGAGAGGAGACGTCGGACGCAAAACAAATAAAAAAATGGCTCCGACATAAGCAGGCCTATATTCAAAATGCACAGCCTTCCGAAGAACACTAGAGAAATGAGGCTTGCGGGAGCTATTCCTTCTGGTATTGCTCGCCCATAAAAAACGGCCTGTCTCCTTCTATTAAAAAGCTATAATTCCTTTCATGAGCATCTATAGAAAACCAAAACGGTGCTTATTGCCAGCTAGAGGAAAATCTATGCCACTAGCGCTATTGTATCGGAAACATAGAGCTGTTAGGTGTCTATACTTAGTATAGTCGCCTTAAACGACAGCTATGGACGGGCAATGGGAAGGTTTATATCTAGCTGAACCAAATACCTATAGGCGGCCACAGGATAATTTTATGAGAAGAAAGAGCAACCTGCGTCTCACAAGCCCCATCCTTTGCTGCGTTTGAAGCAGCCAATTGCTCTTGCACAATGCTTAACCGCAGCGCCACGGCGCCAGTATACTCATGAGAAGTACCAGAAAATTTAATAGTGTGACGCAGTTTGGTGGTTGCGTAGACGAAATTGAAGAGAATTACAACTGCAGTGCATTGGAGAGTGAAAGCCAATTGACTCAGGATTGGAATAGAATCTAACTAGAAAAGACCTGCGGGTGACAGGAAGATGCTATCGAATATCTACCGCATCAGTCCACTTGATCGCCCCCAAGTTTTTTATCTCTTTCCGCGTGGAAAATTTTGCTTGCTGTGGGACCCCTAGAAATATTGTTGCGGGAAAGAATATATTTACAAATATTTACAAATAGAAAAGAACAGCTGCGAGCGGCACCGAGAACACAGTCCGAACTTCGTTGTCGTCTTCTACTCTTTCCACTCGTGCCATTGCTCTTTGTCGTCGTCGTCTACACGCTTCAGGACCCCCGGCTGCTGAAACGCCGTCTCGGCGTTAGGGCGGCGACGTATGAGCGTCGTGATAAGGTTTAAGGCGACAGACGTGGACGTTGTTGGTGGTGGCGCCAGAGGACGATGGCGAGGTTTCAAGGGGAGCAATTTCATAGTTCACGTCGGTAACACGGCGCACGACACGGTAAGGGCCACGGTAATGCGAAAGGAGCTTCTCAGAGAGACTGACGCTGCGAGAGGGCGTCCAGAGAAGGACGAGTGATCCTGGGGTAAATTCGACGGCCTGGTGACGGCGGTCGTAGGCTGACTTCTGGGAAACTTGAGAGGCTTGGAGCCTACTATGTGCTATTTGGCGCGCCAGCGTGGCCTGGGAGATGGCGTCCTGAGCGTAAGCAGTCGTCGGGGCTGAAGAATGCGGCATGAGTGTGTCCAAAGGCAAGGTGGGATGCCTACCAAACAAAAGGTAGAAAGGAGAATAGCCTGTTCTGTCATGAAGGGAAGAGTTATATGCAAATGTCACATAAGGCAAGACTGCGTCTCAATCTCGGTGGTCTGGCGATACGTACATGGCTAACATGTCGGTGATCGTGCGGTTGAGCCTTTCCGTACGCCCATTGGTTTGTGGGCGGTAAGCTGTCGCGAGCTGGTGCTGCGTGTCACACGAACGAAGAATGTCGTGAACTACTCTGGATAGAAAATAACGACCGCGGTCGGTGAGCAGTTGACGAGGGGCGCCGTGGTGAAGGATGACGTCTTGCAGAAGAAAATCGGCAACATCGGTAGCGCAGCTGGACGGCAAAGCACGCGTGATGGCGTACAGAGTCGTATAATCAGTTGCGACAGCGATCCACTTGTTGCCGGAGAGGGACGTCGGAAAAGGGCCAAGAAGGTCGAGGCCAACACGGTGAAAAGGTTCCGGAGGTATGTCGATGGGTTGCAGAAGACCGGCAGGCAAAGTGGAGGGCCTTTTCCGACGTTGACACAGGTCGCAAGCGGCCACGTAACGCTTGACGGAACGATAGAGACCAGGCCAAAAGAAGCGATGCCGCACCCGAGCGTACGTGCGGGACACGCCAAGGTGACCGGCTGTCGGCAGATCGTGCAGTTCTTCAAGGACAGAAGAGCGTAGACGTTGGGGTATCACGAGCAGGAGCGGAAGGCCATCGGAGCGTAGGTTTCGGCGATACAAAATGCCGTTCTGGAGCACATAAAGGTTTAGAGACGGAGATCGGTTTGCGGAACGGATGCCATCAAATATAGGACGTAAAGATGAGTCGTGGCGCTGGTCGTTGGCAATATCGGCAAGATCAGAGATAGCTAAGAGGCAGGGCAGAGTCTCAGCGTCCTCTAGGTCAGGTGGTTCCACAGGGTATCGGGATAAACAGTCAGCGTCCTGGTGATGGCGCCCTGACTTGTATACGATGGAGTATGAGTATTCTTGGAGGCGCAATGCCCATCGACCAAGGCGACCGGTGGGATCTTTCAGTGAAGACAGCCAACAGAGAGCGTGGTGATCAGTGACAACAGCGAATGAATGGCCGAACAGGTAGGGTCTGAATTTAGCTACTGCCCAGACAAGGGCAAGACACTCGCGCTCAGTAATGGTGTAATTTTGCTCTGCGGCTGAAAGTAGGCGGCTGGCATAAGCGATGACTCGATCTTGACCCTGTTGACGTTGGGCTAGGCCGGCGCCGATGCCATATCCGGAGGCGTCGCTGCGAACCTCTGTGGGACACGACGGGTAAAAATGTGCTAAGATGGGCGGAGTGGTCAGGAAATCGACGAGGGATGAAAATGAGTTCTCTTGAGCAGGGCCCCAGGTAAATGGGGTGTCGTTCTTCAAAAGATCGGTGAGGGGACGAGCGATGCCGGCGAAATCTTTGATAAAACGGCGAAAATACGAGCACAAGCCGACAAAGCTGCGCACATCTTTCGACGACCTTGGAAGAGGAAAGTCCTTCACAGCTTGAATTTTGATGGGATCTGGGCGTACACCAGAAGCGTCAACGAGGTGTCCGAGAATAGTGAGCTGGCGACGACCGAACTTGCATTTCGATGAGTTCAGCTGAAGTCCGGCGTTACGAAACACTGTCAGAATATTGGAGAGGCGCTCGAGGTGCGTGGCAAAAGTAGGCGAGAAAACCACAACATCGTCTAGGTAACAGAGGCAGGTGGACCATTTAAAGCCACGAAGAAGGGAGTCCATCATTCGTTCGAAGGTAGCCGGGGCGTTACAGAGGCCGAACGGCATGACTTTAAACTGGTATAAGCCATCCGGCGTCACGAAGGCGGTCTTCTCGCGGTCCTTTTCATCAACGACAATTTGCCAGTACCCCGACCGAAGATCAATTGAAGAGAAATATTTGGCGCCGTGGAGGCAATCTAATGCATCATCGATCCTTGGGAGTGGATATACGTCTTTTTTTGTGATGCGGTTGAGGTGCCGATATTCAACGCAGAAGCGCCAGCTGCCATCCTTCTTTTTCACCAGGACGACTGGTGAAGCCCAAGGACTTGACGAGGGCTCGATGTTGTCTTTTGCGAGCATCTTGTCCACCTCTTGATTTATGACGGTGTGTTCGGCGCTGGACACTCAGTACGGACGTCTGCGGAGAGGAGCGGAATCACCGGTGTTTATTTGATGCGTCACCACAGAGGTCCGAGCCAAAACACGGCTATCAAAGTCCAAGATGTCGCGGAAAGATGATAAGAGGCACCTAAGATCGCGAGCTTGCATCGGCGGTAGGTCAGAAGCGATCATGTCGGCGTAGTCGTCCGTTGGGTTCGCTGTTGACGGGGCCGCAGGCAACCGGCATTGCTGAGTGGAAGGTAAGCAGCTGTCCACCACTGATATCACACATTCGGCAGCAGGGCACAGCGTGGCGAGTGAGATGCCTTGCGGGAGCGGTTGGATGGATGAATCAAAGTTCAGGACCGGAAGGTACGCTCGGTTGGCCGACATTGTAAGTACAATGTGAGGAAGCGCAATGCTGCGCGTCAGGGCGACGTCAAGTTCCGGAGTGACTACGTAGTGTCCATCAGGTACAGGGGGAACAGATGAGAAGGAAATGTAAGTGGCGGCTTGAGGCGTTCGACGGGCAAAGTCGACAGCACAAGGACGGTGTATAACTAGGGACGGCGACTCAGCAGAGAGAGGAAGGTCAAGCTGAACAACATTAGTGGCGCAGTCAATGAGGGCTGAATGCTCAGACAGGAAGTCGAGGCCAAGAATGACTTCATGAGGGCACTGGTCCAGAACAGAGAACAGAACGGATGTATGGCGGCCTGATATGGTCACACGGGCTGTGCATAGTCCAACAACATGAGGCGTTCCGTCGTCGGCAACGCGGAGAACGGCTTTTGGTGCAGGGGTCAGTACTTTTCAGAGGCGTCCTCGTAGGGCTGAACTCATGACGGTTACGTGAGCGCCTGCATCGATCAGGGCTCTCACAGGCACTCCATAGACATGAATGGCGAGCAAATTATGGTGTGCGCGAAGGGCTAATCGAGGATTTTGGGACTGGGGCTGTACAGCAGCATCACCTCCAGACACTGCAGCGTCTAGTTTTCCGCTTGCGAGCGTCCGTAGGGGCCAGGAGAGGAGCGACGGCGCTGGGGCGAACGAGACTGTTGACGCAGGGGGGACGGGGAGCGGCTGGAGCGGGAAATCTGGCCGTCGACTGTAGCACTGTGCTGGGCTGGAGGGGGCGTGTAGTGGCTGGGCTGTTCGTCGTCGCGGTGGGAGCTGAGAGGACGGTATGTGCTGCGACGGGACCAATAATTTCGACAGTGGCGGGAGATGTGGCCAATGCGGTGGCAATGGAAACAAATGGGCCTGTCGTCGGTTGTCCGCCAATCGTTAGGGTTTCGGCGACGTGGAGTGAAGTACGAAGGTCGTCCAGGAGCAATCGCAGTGATTTCGGGTGGTGGTGAAGACCGTACAGGGCTGACGGGCTGGAAACCAAGGTTTGCAAGCTCTTGGCGGACGACAGCTTGTACCAGAGAGATGGTAGGCAAGCGGTTGTCGCCATCATGTAGATGCAGGGGGGCAGGGGACATAGCTTCGAGCTCGCGTAGGATGATGCGGGTCATATTTTCTGGGGGCGCTGGAGTTTCCCGGTGTCGCAGGTCTTCACATGAAGAAGTCGCAGCCGTGGTGGGGAGGCGTGTGTACTGGTGGCTAATACGCCTGCTTTTGGCTTCCCCGAAGCGTCGACATTCCTTAATAATTCCGTCGACTGTAGTGCAGTTCTTGTATACGAGCAAGTTGAAGGCATCGTCGGCGATTCCCTTCAACACGTGGGCGACTTTGTCAGACTCGGGCATGTTGGCGTCAACTTTGTGACAAAGGGCCAGTACATCTTGAATGTAGGAAACATAGGACTCCGTAGTTGTTTGAGCTCGGGAGGCGAGGTCCTTCTTAGGGGCAAGCGTTCGGCTGAGCGGCCGTCCATACAATACGCGGAGTTTCTCGTTGCACACGTCCCAGCTGGTCAGGTCGTCTTCGTGCGTCTCATACCAGACCCGGGCGGTGTCTTTTAGATAGAATATTACATTTGCGAGAATAAGGGTCGGATCCCAGCAGTTGTAGGTACTCACTCGCTCGTACATGTTGATCCAGTCGTCGACGTCAGTGTTGTCGGTACCAGAAAATGTCCCAGGGTCACGAGGGGGAGAATGAACGAGTGATGTCATGGCCGGGGCTGAGGTTTGCTGGGCGGCGTCTTGGGTCATGATGAGTAAAGGCAACTGGCGGCCGCTGCAGAGCTCCGTCGTCGGTAGACGTAGGGGAAATCCGCACCTCCACCAAATATGTTGCGGGAAACAATATATTTACAAATATTTACAAATAGAAAAGAACAGCTGCGAGCGGCACCGAGAACACAGTCCGAACTTCGTTGTCGTCTTCTACTCTTCCCACTCGTGCCATCGCTCTTTGTCGTTGTCGTCTACCCGCTTCAATATTGTCCAAAATCCGTGTACATGGTCGCCATGAAAGTTTGCAGGCACTCTGTCCTTTGAAGAGACCGAATAGGGCCGACGATTTTCATGTATATAGTTTATACTCGCGTGGAAGGTAATTCAGCGAATCACATGTTGGTGTGCACACTGGGGACAATTTCTATGGTGGAAGCGATAGGTATGATTGTGTGCGCAGGCAGAGGTGTGAGCCGGATTGGTGTGAGGACTCTAGATAGCATACACTGCATAGCCTTCTCCGTTCGTGTCCAGACCACTGCGTCTGTGGACGTCACCGCCTTGTTGTGGAACGGAGTATGATAGGCCGCGCGGAGGTGCCGTCTGCCTTCGTCTAATCTTGGTGTCATGCGACGGTGGAGGGGGCAATGGGTATGCAAAGGGTGAGATAGATTTACGAAACGCTGCATTTATGTAGTAGCAAACAGCCTTGACAGATGCCAAATAATCGTGAAACCTGAAGGTTAGTTGAAGCAATGGGCGGGTAAACTTGCTTCGTGTGCATAGTACCTCGCATTAGGCAAATCAACGGCGAAAAAGCATTTCAGAATGGCCTCGCAAACGGAATCTGCTTCACACCCACTCTCGTTCGCCAGACGTGGAAACCATTTCGTTCTGGCGGCGGTTGTACTTCTGAGCGTTGGTTTTTAGTTGATTCTGGATTCGCTAGCGAGTTGGCGAGCGGCTCCTGAGGAGCATGTGAATTTGACAGGTTCGCGGAGTAAGGAATGAGTACGTCCTGGGAGCAACATTTTGTCCAGCATGGGCGTGGCTTCGCAACTTTAGTCCGAACGGAATGATGTGAGGCGCGCCGCTGCTTGGAGCGCAGTGTTATAAGTGAACGTTACGAATGGGAGCATTTGCTCCCAACTCCCATGGTAAATGCTGACATACATTTAAATCATAGCGGAAAACGTCCTATGGTAAAGCTTAGTCCGTCACTTCAGTTCACGATCGCAAGCAGTTGTTTCTCAGTATAGTTGCTGCCGCGTAGGTGAGGATGCAAAATTCAGAATTGTGCAATCAGGGAAGTGCAGCCCCAGGTAAGATGCTTTAGGTAAGAGAAAGTTCTTCTGCATCGCCTTAACAAGGACGGAACTGGATGGTTACAGTATCGATGCTGCCCGCTGCCAACCGTCTGCTCACATAAAATAAGCTGGCTTGAGTAGCTGTAGAGGAGCAAGTAACATACTCGTACACTTCCACTTGTAGCAAAATTCAAGATGTGCCTGTCACCTACTCAAATGAGATCTGCAGGAGAATCTACGTGACCAACCCGCTCTCTCAGCAAAGAGTCTCACCGCATGCACTCCTGAGGACGGTCACAAAGTCAAAATTGTACGATGTTGCTCTGTTATTTTAGAATTCGCTGAAGAGAACCTACTTCCCAAACGCGTTAGGATTGGGTTCTCTGGTTACCCATAACGGAATGCGTCGGAGCAGCAATAGAACGTTACAAATGCTATAGGCGCGTCCACATATCGAGACATTATACCGGTCCCATACGCTGCAAACCGTGTGCTAGCGCCCATTTGCCCAAAGATAAACATTCACAAAAGATAAATACGACAACTGCGGCGACCCGCACCATGCTTCAGCCGAAGGACGTTTTTTCTAAAGAAAGGCGTTGCACTTGATCGCACGGTGGAGCAAGCAAAAGGGAAAGCATTCAAGCGCCATAATCCACTACCTAACGCCGACGCGTTTTTCACGAATGCGTTGAATCTCTTTCAAAATTAGGCAACGCAACGTGAAAGAACCGCTGACAACACATAAGAAGACATGGCCAAAAAGAAGCTTGGAAAGTATATTAGTTCTGCATAAACTCTGCATCAACACTCAGCTCATCAACCCACAAACAACCTCTCTGGGTCTCAACCTAATGCGCAGGAACACGACGGGACGATGAGAGAAAGGCAGCAGAAGGGAAGCATTGAACCAGACATCGCATGCTTACTGATTCCCATGCTGTTTGAAACCATCAAGCTCTGGTCCGCACCCACCCCTCGGCACGAGGTCTCCGAGAAGTAGAAGCTCTCGTTGTCATGGAGCCGCAGCTGTCGGCGTTCTATGTTCCGCAGCGGCGTATAACCAGACGTCAATAATCATGGCTTCAACAGCGACAGCTGCATAACAGCTGACCATCCGCACCATCTTTCGCAAATGCACCATTTTCCAGTGCACAGCTCGCGGTTCATGCGAGCATACCACTTTCCTTTCATTGTCATCACTGGCTGGCGCGTCGGGAAAACTTTTCTACTGCACAGACACTATTTTAACTCTTCAGAACGACCAAACAACATCAGCAGATTGCTGATAGGCTTTCTCAAAGATATCCTGGCCTCCTTAGTTTATGGCACGTTTCACAGTGACAATGAATACGTGCGCGCCGTAACAGCAATTAACAGAGAAGAGTACACTCTCATTAAAGTATATCTTGACCCAGACAGGCCATTCGTCGCTTAGAGGCTTGAAGAATTGATAGCAAGGACGCCCTCACCGCATATTATTTGTGGAGACTTCAAAACTCACAATGAAATTTCAGGCAGCTCAGATTCATGTGCCCGTGGGCCAAGCTTGCAGAACTTGGCTCAGCACATTCAATGGAGCAGCTAAATGATGACAGCATAACCTACCTGCGATGCCTGACGACTGCCACCAGCATCGAAGTGACCATTGTATGAAGCTCACTTGCCCACAACTTTGCCTGGTGCGCCGGTTTGGTAAAGCGTGTAAGTGACCATTACCCACTATATATATCAGCTGTTCCTTTTATTGTAAACTCTCAAGGAAGAACGCACCCAACCTTAGGTTATCGCAGGCGAACCAATTAAAAATAAAAAGGGGACCAACGCACAAGAGAAAATTAAAAAAAAAACCAATTACAAGAGAGGAAAAGAAAAAAAGGCACAAATGATGGGCGGGCAAAAGTGATTTTTAAGGCCAGATGACACTGAAGGATTAAGAAGGATGAAATGAACATGAAAGAGGGATCGGTCCAGCGTGCCCGGATTCTTCAGACAGTCTCGCAGGCGGCCAGGAGGAAGGAAGGTGCGGGGATCTGTAGGAAGGAAGAAGAGACTGGAAAAGAATGCAAGGAGAAAAAAAAACGAACAAACAGGAGAAAATGGGCTTAAGAAAGCGGAAGGGGTACATAAAAAGGGGGAAATAGAAAAGAGAATCAAGTAAATGACAAAAGGGCAGGTAAAAAACGAAATAGAACGAGCGAAATTAAAAATACCCAAACAATTAAAACATGAAAATTATATCAGCCGGAGGAAAGAAAAAAAAGAAAAGGAATGAAATGAATGGAAAACAAAAAAAAAGAATAAAATTAAACATGAAAAAAACGAAAAGCAAACAAAACAAGGACTGCGTGTGCACGCAGGGTGAGAAAATATGAAGGTCCACATGCAATCCTCATGGCTGTGCGGCAGGGGCAGGGCCACGGCTCACCAAAACTGGCCATAAGGTGCCCCCGACCACATGAGACATGGGGAGGAGCAGAAATGGCAGAGAGGTCTACGAGCCATCCAGGCGGGAATAAGACGAGAGACAGGTGAAAGAAGGGAAGAAACGCGAACAGCAACGCGAATAAGCAACGCACGAGACCGAGGGGAACCTAGTAAAGAGGGGAAGTCATGAGGGGAAAGAAAGTTCGGATAGCCGGGAAGCCGTGCTGCTATGTCCGCGGCGCAGGGCAGGCACGCAGGTATTGAAAACATCCCCCACAGCTGCCCAGCATGGACAAGAAGGCAAAGGAAGGAGGGCCAAACGATGGAAGTACGACGGAAAACGACCGTGGCCAGTTCAGAGAGGGTCAAGAGATTGGGGTGGAGGGATAGAGAGCGGGAGACGGTTAATAGAGGGGACAAAAATCTGTGCCTCTCCCGTAACCGAGAGTAGAGTAAGCATGCTATGTTTACGGGCATAACAGATTGGTTGTAGATGGTACTAGCCAAATCTTGAAATGGGTCTAGTGTGCAACACACCACACCACACTCTTCTTGTTGCATCGAAGTGATCGCCTGCAATAGTACCGGCTTAGGTAGGCAGTCGCGAACCATGGCGGCCTTGTCGCTTTAGGGAGGGGCCGCATAATCATGGCGTTGTGGGCAGGGGCGAACAGTCTTCTGCTGTGGCGTATCACTCGCAAAGCGATCGCTTTCCGCAAGACGCTTCCTACCTCTCCTTTCATCAGGCTCTATTCCTCGGCTTAAGCAGCTGTGACGGTGGCGCCATTGCAATGCAGGACGATGCAGAAGCGCACACGGA
This sequence comes from Amblyomma mixtum, assembly GCF_055824585.1. Taxonomy (NCBI): domain Eukaryota; kingdom Metazoa; phylum Arthropoda; class Arachnida; order Ixodida; family Ixodidae; genus Amblyomma; species Amblyomma mixtum. The sequence goes on along the minus strand of NC_143019.1, from coordinate 109,745,792 downwards.
CACGACGAGACGCAGGCCTGACAAGAATGTATATGGAGCGCGTTGGAATACTCCGCGAACGTGTATACATCTGCCTGCCAAAGGGAGAAACTTCATGAGCTGAAGGCCCAGCGGCCGGTCTTTTACATGCGTGAGTGTGGGACCGCAGCGCCATCCTTGGGGACGGCGCAGAAGCGCGGCCCTCTCAGAGAGTCTCGTTAAATCTCGTACGGTGCCCGGATGCTCTCGGTTCAGTGCCGGGATGAGTAGAGTTCATTGCCCGGATGTTGGCTCTTCGTCTCGGCGTGACGTCACCGCACTTCTGACAACGGGAGCTATAAAGCATTTCATGTTTAAAAACAGCCAAGGGGGTGTAAGCTGCATAGGTAAGCTTATGGAGCGAATGATCTGCAAACGTATCACTTGGTTCCTGAAAAGCCGAAATGAGTATCCCCAATAAATAAAAGGGTTCCGTCAAAATAGGTCTGCTACTCTGCTTCTGATATTGTTATAGCCATCGTCTCATCACTCGAAGAGTACTGTCATGCTGGGTGCGTCCCAACAGCCGCTTTCCTTGAGATCAAGGCTTATTTTGTGTATTTCACCATGCCATTCTTGGTGCTTTGGCTAGTCTTGGCCTGAGAGGAAAGATATACAAGTGGATTGGACGCCATTTAAAAGCACGGCAAATTTTTATAAGCACTCCAAATAATCCAACACTCACGCTCTAGAATTAGAGAGGAATCAACGTGCTGAAGAGAAGTGTCAGTCGGCAGGCCTTAATTGTCTTCTTCCCTCGGCACGTGCTCTTGGATCTCGCTTCGGACAGCCTTGTCTTGCTGTATCTTTGGAGGCATCAGTTATTGTAAGCAAAGAAGCTGCACGCCCGAACCTGCAGCTTGGGCCTATAAGCTTGGAGCTTACTTGTTTCTGGCTCAAGTCTGAAACAAATACTCTGAACCGGCATGTGCGAATCCATCTCACTCATTCATGCCACTACGTCATCGTCTCTTTGCTGTGCGTCGATTGTTGTCGCCTATATAAAAGAGCTACCATCGGCGTCTTCTAGTCCGTTGGCAGCTGCGGATGCGGCGAGTGGCAACATCACTTACGTCCACTACATCCGCACAGGTTGGTGTTGATCACAATCTTTTTCTTGCACGAAACTATTTCTACCGCACCATTGTCAACCTAGGCTATTTATTTTTTGCAAGACGCACCTAAATCCCTAGCTTGCGAAAATGGTGGACGACGCACTTAAACGAGTCGTGCAAATTAAAAAAAAGCCTGAATTTGAGACAAACATAGTGAATCCGTGAGAAAAGAATAGTATTTTTAAATACAAATAAATAACTACGTACGTCAACAGGTCATCAAATCGCCATGCGTGTAAAGGGGGGTAAACAGTATTCCCAGCTCAGGAATGTGGAGATCGAGGGATTCTCTAAAACGCTTAGAGTAATGCGCCGTTATTGTTTCATTATGAGGAAATATTTGGTCATTTTCATCACTTGTGCTGATAAGTTCAATGTCATATATCTCCTTTCACCAAATAACAATACGCTTAGTTCAGTTCGATGGCAAAAATGGCTGAGCACAGTAAAAGCGGGAGAAGTTCGCGTTACAGGAAGAGAAATCGACAGTGTTTTTAGAAAAAACAATAATTTTTGTATAGCAATCACCTGCTTACATAAAAAAGTATTGTCAAGTAAACACTATCCCTGGAAAGGAAAGTGAAATACATTTCTTTGGTAAAATGGCCGTCTAGAAAACAAGGAAGGTAGGCGACTGACCCAAATCTTCATTTCGTATGCCCTCGGCTATTAGATAACAATCGAAGATAGGAAAAAACGCTAATCAAAATTGCCCTTGACAGGGATGTTTAAATTTGGGTGATGAGCGGCTCTTTAAAACCACCTGTGCACATACGTGATGCTACCAGGGGGACACAAAGACAGACGATAATTGTAACGCAGCGGAATCTAATTGCCTAAAATGGAATATCTTCTTTTACTGACTGCAATAAGCTGGAGTTTTAACAAGCGGAAAGTAGGAGGCAGTCGCATTCCTATAGAAATTCGTTTGTAAGAACTATGCTATCAGGCGTGTGTTCCCAAACATTCGAGTCCAAATTTTCATCTCGTTTAGGGTCGTAGGAAGTGAAAACCGCCGTGAAATTCTTCCAGGCTTCACATGGCGTAAAGTACTGAACAGTTCACTGCGACCGATGAAGTTAGTGTTTCATTTTGACTGTTAGCGTTCGAAATGAAAAAAACGCCCGCAGCAACAGCTGCGACACACTGAAGAGGTGTTTCCCGTTATTTGCTACCACCATGCATGCTCATACGAAAAATAAGTGCAAATCTTAGGAACGAACGTCTCGGAGCACGCGGGCTCTAAAATACATCTACCAAATTGAGTAGTCTACAAATGGGCCCGCCTGAATATTTCAATATAAACGTTAACGCAATGCCTTAAAATTTGAGAAATAAATTTTAGGTATTGAGCGCCTAATGTTGACAAATAAATGGTCACTTTATGTCTCCCTGGCTGCATAGCCTATGTGCACAGGTTATTTTAGCCAGCAATTAGGTGCGTACTTTTTAAAAAAAATCTGTACAGCTTAATTTCCATCTCAATGTACAGGCTGCAGCAACAAAACAGCACACTCTGCAGAAGATGGAAACTTTTTCTTCAAGCTGCAAAAATGAATAGTTTTCTTGGAGCAAGTCCAGATGTTAATAATGGGGCGAAATTATGAAGGTCATTGAGTGCGACTCGTTTTCGTGTCGATTTAGTTAAAGTAGGCTTATAAAGAAAAATTGTTAATTGACGGCAATGAATATGGTTGGAGTATACGTAGACATTTTACATAATATAAACTTCCAAGATGTGGGATGGAAATTCGCGAAACGTATGGTAATTATGACGCAACTAGACTATTTACACGCCATTGTTCCAGATCTTAATGAACAATACAAGATCAGAAACTGGTTGGTTGTGCATGTAAAGACTGATTCTGCATTTTAGGAAACATCGTCGCGTGAGTAATAAGCATCTCACCGCGGCATAATTTTTTTAGCGTCATTTAACAACTTTTACTTAAAATGCGTAAATATTACTAACCCTAATATATGCATCGTAAATTGTCATAACGAACTGGTCAATTTTAACAAGCTGGAAATTGCTTCTGTGTGCTCTAAAGGACGCTACAGATAGACGCAGATTTCTTCGGGTTTAGAGGAAAGGGACTTGGATACATCATGCTGCCGAAAGCATTCGCAATCCTGTATATGAAGTCCGCAGTCGTGGCCTCGTGGCAGAGCGCCCGCCTCGGCTTCGGGAGGTGATGGGTTCGACTCCCGCCACCGGCCGGGTACCCACCGGTTTTCCTCAAAATGGGTACAAGCTATGGTCCGGCCTGGTGCTCGGCTTACAAGGGCTACATTGCTTGGGAAAGGGGCCTGCGCCTTCAAATCCCGTCACTGTGGCCAGAGAGTCGTGTGGACAAAGCGAAAAAAAGGGCCACAAATTGGGCTTATGCCGCACGAGGCGGACTTATGGTTGCTTGGCGGGGGAACTTATCACTCATCCGTCAAGGCAACAGTTTGGTCTAAGACCCTTTTCCCAAGCATTTCACCCTAGAAGAGCCGAGCACCAGGCCAGGGTAAATCTTGTACCCATTAAAGAAACCGGTGGGTACCCGGCGGCACTGGGGATCGAACCCAGCACCTCCCGAATGCGAGGCGGATGCTCTACCACAAGGCCACGCTTCTTTTTTTTTTCTTTATTGCCTGACTTCGGGAAGAACCACAGCACACAGACACACTTACAGAGCACAATGAGCAATAATTAACAACACTATCCGCCTGGCGGTGCGTGGCTTCGTCATGTTAAAACTCCTTAAGCGTCACCAAAGGCTCGACTCTTTCGAGCCACTCCGGAGCTTCAGGAGCAAGTTTTTGACCTTCAATATACCTATGCATGCACTCCCGAAAATAGATCCGTGCTGGCCGTGCATCAGGATCGCGATGATATCCTGCCATTCTGGAGCGCCAAATACAATGGAGGCCCATTAGCATAATAAGGTCGAATGGTGTCCCATCCTCACTCTCTACAGGCAAGTACCAATACCATGAGAGTCGAGCGGAAATTCCTTTTTTAAAGTCCTTTGTAAGATGTCGCAAAAGTATACCCCCTCCCAACAGTGCAAAAAAACATGGTCTATTGTTTCTGGTTGTTTACAAATTAAACAATGTGATCCCCAAGGTAGAAATAAATGCTGCCTTTCCAAGAATTCCTTTACTGGTAGTGTTCCGGTATGTAATTTAAAGAAAAAAGTTTTTGTGCTTGGCGGTACCTGCATCGCCTTCACACGCTTAAGTACGTCGCGTCCCAGGCCTCCATTGTATAAGGCCATGTACAGCTGCAACGGAAAAAGAATGACACAAGTGAATCATGACCGGAGCGAAAAAAATCGCGACACGCGGCGCTATTGTGGCCGAGTACACCGATAGCAAGAGTGCCAGGAACATTCCATTTCCTAAAGCGGGGGTGGCCGGCAGAAAGCAACGCACCTAGATATTCGCCCATCAGAAATGCAACATCTTAAACGAATGCCTGTAGGTGTCTTATCAGCCAAACCATGTGCTAAGGTGGCTAAGCACATATTCTCGTTTTAATTTTTTTTTTTGCGCTGGCGTGGCGAGCAACGTTATCTTTATCACCGTTTTCCATTAAAAATGTGCTGGAGATGCACTGTCAAAAGTAATGTGTGGCAGTGCCTGCTTTCGGATGGGCTGCTTTCTGTCGGCCACCCCCACTTTGGAAAGTGGAATGTGCCAGGCACTCTCGCTATCTGCGCATACGGCTACAATAGCGCCGCGTCTCGCAATTTTTCCGCTCCGGTCATGAGTCACTTGTGCTAATCTTTTTCCGTTGCAGCTGTACATAGGTTGTGGAAGAACTACATCGCACAAATCTTGATACAACTTCTTCCTGCTAACAGAAGATAAATATTCATACGAAAATCGAACAGACAGGAATCGAACACTCGCGACAACCTCTCTAAAGTAACCAAAAATACGTCCCGAGAAACTTTCGGTTGAGACAACAAAGTCCGGCAGTGCATTTCCGAGCCTTAATTGGCACACAGTGCGCAAAAACGGATCGCTTACATCGCGCACAAAACAAAATCTGCTTACAATCTGCCGCAGAAATAAGTGTCCCAGACTCAGGCCACCGTCCTTCACCCGCCTAAACAAATTGATCCGGCTGCAGCGTTCCCAGTCCGCAGCTCACACAAAAACGGCAAAGATCCGGTGCAGTCTCTGTACGTTCATCCTTGCACAATGCAACACTCGCATCACGTACCACAGCCTAGACATAAAAAACAGATTACACACTGTGGCCCTTGCGAAAATTGAAAGATGTCGCCCTTTCCACCTCTCCACTTTTTCGCGCGTGGCTTGCGTCTGTGCTTTCCAGTACGAATCGCTATCTCGATAACCGTCCAGTGGGACGCCTAAGTAATTTACTGGGGTCGTCACCCAGGACATGTTTGCAAAATGGCCGGGCTTCGTTGGCCATTCTCCGTGCCAAAGCCCCAGGGACTTTGACCAATTCGCTTTACTACCGGTGACCTTGGTGAATTCTTTTACGCGTGCCACGGCCTCGGTTACACCTTCCCGGTTCACTGTGAACACCGCGACATCATCCGCATAAGCCAGCAGCTTACCTTCTGCCGCCTGTAGCTGGAAGCCACGAATTTTTTCACTTTCCATGATATTCAAACACAACGCTTCAATGTAAATGCAGAATAGAAGAGGGCTGAGGGGACAACCCTGGCGCACCGAACGCGCTGCAGGCTAATGGGCCCCCCAAACTCTTGTTTACAATTAATCTTGTCGTGCAGAACCGGTGCGCCAAGGCCAGTCCCTCGCCAATAATGGACCCTACATTTACATGGTCGAGTATGCAGAACAGGATATCGTGCGAAACACAATCAAATGCCTTCTCAAGATCTAACTGAAGGATGGCTACACAGCTATTTGTGTTATCACAGCATTCCAGCACACACCTCGCTCTATGAATATTGGAAACAATAGAGCGTCCCTTGATCCCACACGTCTGGTGGGGACCGACTATATCTTGAATTACTGACTGTAGTCTACGGGCTAAAATCTTCATGAAAACTTTATAATCTACGTTTGTGAGGGCGATAGGACGATATGCTGTGACCTGTTGTAACTTTTCTGCTTCGTCGGATTTAGGAATTAGCACTGTATGGGATTTACCATAAGACGGGGGCAATTCATTTACTTTGTAGGCTTCATTATACACTGCTGTCAGTACTGGCACTATTTCGTGTTTATATGCTTTGTAAAAAGCTGCGCTTAACCCATCAGGTCCAGGAGATCTTCCCAGGTTCAAATTTTCTATAGTGCTCGACCTCTGACGCAGTTATCGACAGCTCCAGCCTTTCTTTCTGTTCGTCATCTAATCGCGGTAAAGCACCAAGAAACTTTTCCTTGAATGCGCTCACATCCACTTCTTGCCTTGCAAACAGCGCCTGATAATACTCAAGAAATGCCTGCTAGATATGCCCGGTGTCCCCAGATAACGCCCCACCCCATTCAATCTTTTCAATGTGGTTTCGCTGAGCATGCGTTTTTTCGATTCCTAGAGCTCGTTTTGAAGGTGTCTCCCCAACAGCTATATCTTGCACCCTAGCCCGCACAAGTGCGCCGCGATAGCGTTCTTCCCGAAGAATTCCGTCATGGCTGCCGAGAGGTGCGGACGTGTGTCGCATCGCCTCCGCAGTTTTTGACCATTCCGAACCGTACCAATCCACAGCGCCACCAGATTTCATTTGGAGCTGAAAGAACTCACAAGCTGCCCCACCTGGACACCAGGTTCCGAACGGTAGGACCAAATTTTGGCTCCTCATCGGACTTGGACTCTGCGATTCGGACGGCGTCTCGCCGAGCCTACCGGCAGGACATCTTCTACTACGGGAATACATGGGCCGCTAGGCCTGACAAGGCAGCGGTGGTGCGCTCGGAAATCGACCCCGCTCTGCGAACTACACATTCGATGAGACCATGGAAGGATTGCCCCAAAACTTGCCGGATGCCCAGGAGATGGATGAGGACGACCTCAACACCACTGACTCCGAGAGCCCGGTGAGCAACACTGACGCGGCGTCCGCCACGCAGGAGCCGCCCAACCCTTACAACAACGACGCCAGCTGGAAATTGGCATTGTCCAAATGCCAGAAGAAACTCCAGAGGATAAGCAGACGGATCGCTGCGGGGAACAATTCGACCACCCAAAACAACCCCGGCGAAGAAAACTCAACTCACCGCGACCGACGAGGGCCAGCCGCCGCCGGCAGAAACGCCAACGGACAAGGAACAGGACACCAGCCAAGGCGCAGGCTGCCTCCGCTCCCTAAGAACGATTTCAAAATTATCATTCGACCGAAGAAAGGACTTGCTGTCAGACAGCTTCACACCCACCAGGTAGCCCGCGCTGTAGTCGCAAAGTGCAACCAACAATGCAAAGACGAAGATTTCATCATACGGCTCCGGCCAGGATCTAACATCATTATCGTAAGCACCCCACATGAATCAGCTGCCCAACTCGTGAGACGCATTACCAGCCTCACCTTTGCGGGACGCGCATTTGAGGCGAACACCTACGTGGCCGCGCCGGACGATGTCCAACGTGGCGTGATACATGGAATTGATCCCGGGACGACACCGGAAGAACTCAAAGCCCATTTACGAGTGCGCACCCAAGGAGTCACCATACTCAGCGCCCGGATGTTAGGAAAAACTAAGACGGCCGTCATCACCTTTGACGGTCCCATTGTCCCAAAATATGTTATCTACTACGGGGGCGAGACGGCATGCTACCCGTACCGCCCCACGAGACAAGTGTGTTATGTGTGTTTCCAGCAAGGCCACCGCTCCGACGTGTGCCCCACACCTAATATGCGCGCGTGTAGCCAGTGCGGAACGCAAAACACGCCGACTGGACATTCCTGCAGTCCAAAGTGCGTGATTTCTGGTGAGGCCCACCCTACCGGGTCGAAGGACTGCCGCGAACGACTCAAGAAAGTCAGAAGGCAGCAAACCAAGACCGCCCTCAGCAACGCTACAGGTGAAAACGCCAGCAACAGCGGCGGACGCGACAGCAGACGCCGCAGCCGCGGTGATCGCAGCAGACAGCCGCGGTGGTTCAGCTCGGAGCGAGAGACATCACGGAGCCGCTCGGTATCCCGCTCATCACGACATCGCTCGCGGTCCCATTCGTTTCCCCCCCTGCCACCCTCTGCGGGGACGAATGCCGGGAACCAGCAGCGGAAGAACGAAGACACCGGGTCCGCCCAGAAAAGCAGCAACAAGGTGAGCTGGAGAGCCGATGCTCCCGCGTTTGCTCCACATTCGGGTGGGACTGGTAACAAACTCAACACCAATACAAACAAAGCAAACAACCGTGACCTTGAACATGAAGACGAAGAGAAAGCAGCACTTAAGCGCGAACTAGAACTTGCTCGCGTTAAACAGAATGAGTTGGAACGCCAAATTGCGGAACTCACGAAGATTGTTCAAGACCTAAAATCCAACTGCCACCCGCTGTCGAACGCTACACAAACGAACTCCTCGCTGCAGATGAGCGATGAGGAACGCTCAAACTTCAAAGCGGAAATACAACAGATGATGCAACAAATGATCCAACAAATGATGCAACAGACGATGCATCAGGTACAAGGACAAATAGCAGAGCTACGGAGTGCCTTCCGCAAACAAAAACACACAGAGAACATTAAGGAAAAGGCCTACAACCATCCTGCGTTAGCAGCTCTCGCCAATCCATCTACATCCCAGGGAACGGGCAATTGCACAAGCTCAAGAACCTAAATCATGGCTAACACGAACCACAGCAAACAAGACATCTTAGACATATGGCAATGGAACTGCAGAGGCTATCGCAAGAAACAAGGCCTCATCAAACAATTCATTCAGACGCAGCTAACACCACCTGACGTTATCGCACTTCAAGAAACGGGCGCGACACCCACTCTCACGGGATACACATGCTACGACAGCCACATGACGGGAAAGACAGCCATCTTAGTGAGCAAGGCAGTCATAGCCATCAATCACGACAGCGTACCCGACACTGACATTGAGCATGTGATTGTAGAGATCGTACCGAAAAAGAAAAGGAAAGGGGGAAGTGTATTCATCGTCAACGTGTATAGCCCCCCGAAGCAAAGAAAAGCAAAATTTTTTGAACTTTTTCACGGTGTCCACAGACTAGCGAAAAACAACACGCTAATCATCTTGGGGGATTTCAACGCCATGGACAAGAGCTGGGGGTACCAAAAGGCCACCATTAAAGGCAAAACGCTAGCCGAGGTTGCAGATAACTTCAACTGCAACCTACTCACAGACCCAGCAACCCCTACCAGAATTGGAAATAGCGTCAGCATCGACACCTGCCCCGACCTCACATTCGTAAGAGGACTCTGACAAACACAATGGGAGAACCTATCGGAAAATTTAGGCAGCGACCACTACACACTCAAGACGCAAGTAACCTCAGACAGGCTGAGACGCCAGATGGGCGCGGCAAAAACAACGGACTGGAATGCGTTCCGCGAAGCATGCGACAGCAACCTTACCGAGAATGGCATACAGTCGTTAGAGGAATGGGGACGCATGCTAAGGGATACGCAAGACAAGTACACCAAAACCATAAACCGAACAGCGGAAACACCCGAGGTGGACGGTCGACTGCTCAAGCTTTGGGATGCTAGGCGCAGTCACACCAGGAGATGGAAAAAATAAAAACATAACAGGAAACTCAAGCTTAAAATCGCCTAAATTACAGCGAAAGCAGAGGAATACGCTACACAGCTGGCAAAACAAAATTGGCAACAATTCAGTGATTCTCTTAGTGGGACGCTAAGCACGACACGGACTTGGCTTATCCTTAGAGCACTCCTCGATCCGACTAAGATAAAAGCTGAAAACAATAAATCCATATACCGGTTCATTCACCAGTTCGAGGGCACTGACTCGGAACTCCTCGACAGATTGCGCGCCAAATGCTTTGGCAGCACGAACCCGCCGACCTATACAGGGGAGTACCGGGGAGACGATAACGCTAATCTGGACAGACCCATCACACGAGAAGAGGTCTACGCGGCCATGCGAAAGACCACCAGAAATACGGCCGCGGGAGCGGATAAAATAAACAACGCACTCATCCGCAACCTCAGCGATGCGCTGGTCGCTGAACTGACAGACTTCCTCAACAAACATTGAGAAGCTGAAACTGTCTCCGAGGAGTGGAAACATGCTGAAGTGGTGATGATACCCAAGCCAGGCAAGAAACTGCAGATAGAAAACCTCAGGCCGATCTCGCTTACGTCATGCCTGGGAAAACTATACGAGCGAGTGGTAGCGCAGATACTTCAAAACTACATGGAAGAAAACGAACTGATCCCTCACAGCATGTTCGGCTTTAGAGCAAAATTATCAGCTCAAGACGTACTCCTCCAATTGTATGAAGGTGTACTTCGGAACGTTCCTCGGGACGGAGAAAACGTGATAATGGCCCTAGACATCAAAGGGACTTTTGACAATGTGAGCCACGAAGCAATCCTTACGGGCCTGGACAACCTGAACTGCGAGCGCAGGATTCACAGCTTCGTCAAAGCATTTCTATCCAACAGAACTGCAACCATCGGTATAGGAGAACTTCGGTCCGAGAAGTTTCGAACGCCTAACAAGGGAACACCTCAAGGGTCGGTCATTTCACCCACGCTATTCAACGTGGCCATGATCGGACTGGCGAAGCAACTAAAAGAAATTCACGACATCCACCATGCCATTTATGCCGACAACATCACAATATGGACTAACACTGGCTCACTCGGCGAGAAAGAGTATAGGCTACAAGAAGCGGCCACCTGCGCTGAAAACTATGTCAAAGCAAGAGGGCTAGCATGCTCGACCGAAAAATCTGAGCTCTTACGGGTTTGGAGAGGAAAACGGAACCGAACAGTCCCTACCAGTAAAGAACTTCGACTACAAGTTTACCTCGAAGGGGAACCAATACCAGAGAAGACACTCGTACGGGTACTAGGGATGTGAATACAGTCAAATCAACGCTGTACTCACACCCTTGCGCTATTAAAGGCATCTACACTCCAAGTGGCCCGCATGATTACGCACATCTCACACAGACGTCATGGCGTGCGAGAAGTAGACACACTCAAGCTGGTAAGGAGCCTAGTGGTCAGCCGGGCGACATACAGTCTCCCGTACTACAATCATATCAAAAGTGAAATACAACAGGCGGACGCGATTTTACGCAAAGCGTATAAAACCGCGCTTCGACTACCCCATTACACCTCAACTGAAAAGCTCTTAGCCTTGGGACTGCACAACACGTTCGAGGAATTACGGGAAGCGCAGCATGCTGCCCAAATGCGCAAACTACAGCAGACCCCCACAGGCAGAGTTCTTTTAAAGAAACTGGGCTACACCGAACAAATTCGAGAAATATTGAGAACTAAAACGATCCCTGATGAGTACCGCAGCACGCTCAGGGTGGCACCAATACCAAAAAACATGGACCCGAACCTCCACAAAGACCAAAGAGAGGCAAGGGCCGACCGCTTACAGAAAACACACGCATCCCAGGATACAACAGTGTATGTCGGCGCTGCCACACATGCCATGACTAGGGGACAAGGCACCAACAACGCAGTGGCAACTGTAGTCAACTCGGAATTACATGAGATTACCAGCGCCTCCCTGCAAGACTGCACGATAGCTGAGGCTGAAGAAGCGGCCGTCGCTCTAGCGGCAGCGGAGGGCTATCGGACTGGGCGGTCACTGACAATTCTTACTGATTCACAAGCAGCCTGCCGCAACTATCTTTGCGGCAGAGTCGGTCACAGAGCGCTCCGCATACTCCGCTCTGTAGACTGCAAGACGCAACAAACGCATGCAAAACCATACAAGCCGATCAAACATAAGATCATCTGGGTACCGGGGCACACGGGGGTGGCAGGAAACCAAGAGGCAGACAGGATAGCTCGAGGATATACTACCTTCCGAGCATCCAACGTCAACGACCTTGAGGAATCCCTGCCAGTACCTCAGGAATACTCGGCCATACTCAACAACTACAAAGGCAGCAGGATGCGGTACCCACCACCGCACAAATCTTTAAACAAAGAAGAGGCTGTCACATGGAGACAACTTCAAACGGGGTCATATCCAAATCTAAACACACTAAGTAAAATTCACCCCACACTTTACGCACACAATTGTCCGTGGTGCCATGAAAAACCTACACTGTATCACATCACATGGGCATGTCAAAAAGTCGACATCGTCCCAGTTATACAAAACCCAAGTGTGGAGCAATGGGAGGGTCTGCTCTCCAGCGACTGCCGCGATGACCAGATCGGTTTGATACGGCGAGCTCAGCTGACGGCAGCATCCAGCGGAGCCCTGGAATAGGGGCAACCGACCGTTGCGGATGGACTCATCTGACCACATAAAAAAACCTTGTCCTAGAGCCGAATAAAGTTATCCTATCCTATCGAAGAGTTCAATTTTGTGTTTTATTTTTCTTATGTCGTCCATCCATTTGCCTGGCTGTTCACTTTCTTTTTCGAGAAGTTTAGCCAGTAAGGATCTTAAATTTTCCTCCTCACGCCTCTCCTCTTGTCGTATAAAGCTTGACCTTTCAATTGCTGCTATCTTTATTTGTTGTTTGCAAAGTTCCCACTGCTGCCACACTTTCAGTTCCCCGCTCGGCTTTAATTTGCTGATTTCCTCGTTTACTTTCCTGCTAAAGATGTCGTCTGTAATGAGCTTATTATTTAATTTCCACATCTCCCAAGAAAACTGATTTCCTCGTTTCTTTGTCCCTATCCCACACGGCACTAAACAATGATCAGAAAATGATACCGGTACTACACTGTAGCTACTGCATTTTGTAATAACGTCCGGCGACACATAAATGCGTCTAGGCGCGCATGGCTTGACCGCTGAAAATCTGTGAACCTCACACAACGCGTGCCTTCTAAACATTCGGCCACATCATCGAGGTTGCACGTGTCTATAATTTCTGAAAGTACCTCAGTGCTTCTGTCCCTAAACGCCCCTGCACTGGTTTTGTCACAGCCTCCGAGGACGCAATTGAAGTCGCCCATGACGATCAGGGATTTCTCACAACTGAAGTACCTTTGTACGTTTTGAAAAAAGGCTGTCCTCTCATCCACTGCATTTGGGGCGTACACACAAATGATGCGCCAATATGTTTTGTTGTACAGGAAGTCAACCAAAACAAATCGACCCGATGGACAGGCCGTATATGCCTGAACCTCAAGTCCCGGTACATTCTTTACAAAAATGAGACAACCCGCAGACGTGCCTAAAGCGTCGGCCGCTACTGCAAACAACCTAGACGTGAAACGTCGCACCATGCTCCCGGTCTCTTCTTCCCCGCCAATTTTCGTTTCCTGCACTGCCAGGACGTCAATGTCATGCTCAGTTAAAAGGCGGTAAACCTGGCTCTGCTTCTTCTTACTTGCCAGTCCCCTGACATTAAGTGTACCGACTTTTATGGGGAACGCATGAGCCATTTCCATGCAGAAGAAAGAGGCCGGGAACATGGTGCTTACCCTTCGCGTCTAGCGCTTGGCTAGACGACATCACTGACACCGGAGCCATCCGGTGCTGGTGCCAGGCCTGGCTGCGGGGGCAGTTTGTCGAGTGCTCTTCTCTCCGTCGACACATTTGGTCGTGGGCGGATGGACGACCGCCGTCCTTGGGTCGTTTTTGCCGGCGGCTCCTCGACGCTGGGGGCTTCCGCCTTGTCTGCTTCAGTTCCGGTCTGGGCGTGTGGCCGCTTCGCTGGGGCAGGGACGCTGGTCGTGCGGGCGCCGCTCTGGTCAAGGTTCTCCTCGGTCAGAGTCGCTGGCTCGGTTTCTGGGAGCGCCGGCACGCTTACTTCATCACTCGACGCCTCCGTTTCCTTTCTAGAAGGTTCCGCCCCTTCAGGTTTGCGTCCGGCGTCGCTGCTGGAGGGTCCCGAAGAGCCCGTCGAGCCTGCTTGCTTTTCGGGTTCCTCTATGCCTTTCGCAGATTCTTCGGCCTCGACTACATCCATGAGAAGTTCCGCAGAGTAGTCTTTCGACGCACCGCCCGCGGCCATCGCGTAAGAGCGGACACACTCGTTATCCGCGTGGCCGTACCGCCGACATTTCGTACAGCGGGGAACCTTGCATTCACGCCGCACGTGGCCCGTACCATGGCAGCGCAAGCACTGCATTGGACGCCCAGGCGCCACAACAAGAGCCAACTCTCCGGGCCAACTTTCAAGCCAACTTTCAAGCCGGGCTTCAATTTCAGTAGGACAGTTCTTGTCGTTGAGCTCTTGTCATTGACGCCTTGTATCCGCCACCGCTCCCGCGTAACGTCGGTCACTTTGCCAAACGCCGCGAATGCCGTCCAGATGTCGTCATCGGCCACACCGTGAAGCATCCAGTGTAGCCGCAGCTTTACCTGCTGGTCTTCGGGGTCGATGATGAGGCAGCGACGTTTCTTGACTTGCAGTTCATTGAAGGCGAGCAACTTCTTAGCTGCCTCTGTGCTCCGCAGGGTAATCGCCCACACATGGTTGATTTGGTACGTCCCCAACGCGACCACGTCGGGGAGCGTACCGGTCTCGGCCAGGGCATCACGGAAGTCCTCGTCTCGGAACGGTCTCGCTCGCACATCGCCGTGAAGAAAAACGGTGTTGAAAACAACACGTCCTATTGGCAGTGTCGGCAAAATAATCTGGTAATCCTTATCATCGCAGTCATCGATCCTGTTCCCGCGGCCGTCAAAGGCCGCTATCGCCGCTCCGCTGGAGCCCATGACCCTGCGATCCGTTCACCTCGGCTGCCGGAAGCAGAATGAGGCCACGCTTCTCTGTAACCGAAGCGTGGCCTAGTGGCTTGAGCGCCCGCCTCGGCTGCGGGAGGTGGGTGGTTCGAAACCCACCGCCGGGCACCCACCGGTACAAAAGGGTACAAACGTCCCCCGGCCTGGCGCTCGGCTTCCTTTAGGGGTGTACGTTTGGGAGAAGTCAATTAAAAAAAGGGCCACAAATTGGGCTTCTGCCGCACGACCCGGACTTATGGTTGCTTCACAGGGGAACTTATCACTCATCCGTCAAGGCAACTGTTTGGTCTAAGACCCTTAAAGAAGTTTTCGGCCTGCCAAAACAGCCTCCCCCGGCCATACACAGACTAGGCCAGGGCCAGGCCACTTCCCAAGTGCAAGTCTCTTGCAAAAAGTGCTTGGTGCGCCCCCTCACCAGAGACTGCTCTTGTACCAATTTAGGTTTGGTCGTCCTCGGGCTCGAAAGCCCTCCCATCGACCGTGGCGGACTGACGAACTACTGCCACCCCGATGGTCGTGTGTGGGTCCAACCCACGAACTTCGGAAAGGCGGGGTCGTTACGCCCCGTGGTGCACCTCTGTGATGTGCACCCCTGCCAGACGCCGAAGCGCCCTCGACTTCGGGTAATCCCTTCGCGCCGCACTGCAAGCGGGAGTCCAAATCTACCAACTTTTATTAAGCGTCTTGGATTTGATGCCGGCCCTGGAAGCAGGACCTACCGCCTACGTACCCGCAGTGCGAGTGTGGGCTTCATCCCACACCCGTACGGTTTTCCGACGGTACTACTCACAGACGCTCAAAGGACGCAAGCGCCAGTTCTGCTTTCGCTTTGCCCTCGCTCTCTTAGCCTACTGAGACGCCCGAAGGCCTCAGCGTTTCCCAAGATGGCCCTGGTTTCACGGAGGTGGAACGAGGACAGACCCCAGCAGCGCTCTCGAGTGATCTTTGGGCACGGGTTACACAGGGACGCCCCTACCCCTGATGACTTTAGTCAGCGGGGATTTCTTTGCAGCGAATCTGCTGGAGACTTAGCCGCAGCAGCCTATCCCTAAACTGCCGCAGCGTATGAACTCTGTCGCTTTAAGTCCTGGGATAGGATCACCACAGACCCTTCCCAGGATCAAGATCCTGAGATGCATTAGCATCGCCTTCTATTTGACTGGATTACAGGAGTACGCAACTGCTCCCAGCGTTACGTCTCAGGACTGATCGCCGGTGCCATCACACCCCGCTAGGTAACAGGAGGACGCTACCCTTCCAGTGTTAGCCGGCCTGGAAGCAACCCTAGTACTTCACAGCCCCAGCCACAGCCTTTCAACTGTGGCCAGGTAGCCAACCCTCCGGTTGACAGCCGACAGCAGGCGGTGGTGCTGTGATAGACACAACACCCCAGTCAATCCAGCCCTGAGACGAGGCTGCTAACATTTTGGGTGGGGCTGCGGCTCACCAGACACCGAGCACCGCCAGCCCCGAGGCTCCGTACACCCTTTAGGGAGTACAGATTGGCCCTATTTTAATAGGGCCGCCTCGGGTGAGAGCTCACCCATGCGCTTAGGAACCCAGTCTCAGCCAGCCTTTGGCTTGCTTTACAGGCTCATGCCAACCGAGCACGGCTGAAGAGACAGAGATCTTATGCAGCACATATCTCCATCTCCTACCAGGCCATGACCGCAGCCGTGGCCTAGTAGTCAGGGGCGTCCGCCTCGGCTTTGGGAGGTACGAAGTTCGAATCCCAGCACCGCCGGGAACCCACCGGTTACAGACTATGGGTACAAGCGGCCACCTTCGCCAGACCCCCGGCACTATATGTTGGTGTGCGCTTGGAAAGGATCCCCGCTGCATTAGTGGCCTGGCCCTGGCCTAGTCTGTGTATGGCCGGGGGAGGCTGTTTTGGCAGGCCGAAAACTCCTTTAACCGAAGTGTGGCCTTGTGGTAGAGCATCCGCCTCGCAATCGGGAGGTGCTGGGTTCGATCCCCAGTGCCGCCGGGTACCGACCGGTTTCTTTAATGGGTGTACAAGCTTTCGCCTGGCCTGGTGCTCGGCTCTTCTAGGGTGAAATGCTTGGGAAAAGGGTCTTAGACCAAACAGTTGCCTTGACGGATGAGTGATAAGTTCCCCCGCCCAGCAACCATAAACCCGCCTCGTGCGGCGTAAGCCCAATTTGTGGCCCTTTTTTTTGCCCACATTTGACGGGAATTTTGCGGCGCAGGCTATCCTTCCCACGCGGTGCACCCCTGAAGAGCCGAGCGCTAGGCCGGGGGACCGCCTGTTCCCATTGGATTGACCGGCTGGGTGGACCGGAGGCCGGGGAAATCGAACCCCCGATATCCCGTAGCCGAGGCGAGCACTCAAGCACGAGGCCACGTGCATGGCCTTTTAGGACTTCTTCCAAACGTATACTCCTAAAGGAAGCCGAGCGCCAGGCCGGGGGACGCTTGTACGCTTTTGACCGGTGGGTGCCCGGCGGTGGGTTTCGAACCACCCACCTCCCGCAGCCGAGACGGGCGCTCAAACCACTAGGCCACGACTGCGGTGCAACCGAAGCGTGGCCTTGTGGTAGAGCATACGCCTCGCATTCGGGAGATGCTGGGTTCAATCCCCAGTGCCGTCGGGTACCCACCGGTTTCTTTAATGGGTAGAAGGTTTCCCCTGGCCTGGTGCTCGGCTCTTCTAGGGTGAGATGCTTGGGAAAAATGGTCTTAGACCAAACAGTTGCCTTGACGGATGAGTGATAAGTTCCCCTGTCAAGCAACCATAAGTCCGCCTCGTGCGGCGTAAGCCCAATTTGTGGCCCTTTTTTTTTGTAAATGCACCAGGCACCGCGTGCACCCGGATCACCGGGAGCACCTGTCGCCTTCCCCCAGCATGCAATCCAGGGTGCTCCCTGATGAACCGACACACGCAGTTAGCACCGGGATGGAGCAGAGTTAGCGAGCTTTGCAAGCGTTAACTCCCACAGGCCGGACGCTCGTACCCATTTCCACAGGGCCGGTGGGTACCCGGGGCGGGGATCGAACCCCCATCCTCCCGAAGCAGGGCACAGCGATCAAGCCACTACGCCACGACTGCGGTTCCTTCGAAGCCTGAAGTGCTTCCTTCCCTTAAATGTTCCACAACCACGGCGATACGCTAAATTAATGCCATTTAATCAGGAAATTTGGTGCTCCAAAAATAACAAATAAAGACTGGTAGACGTATATTAAATTTGGGGTTCCACAATAAATAAAAATACAGACTGGCAGACTTATATTGAGAACCGCTAGAATCTCTTTCGCACCGCTGCTTCGGACAGAGCATTCAGACCAACCGATGAGGCTCCTGACCAATATTTTTCTCCGTTCAGTAAAAATACTCGTTATGAACCGTACAATTTGTGTTATAGCCTGCTTAATTATGAGCGCTGTAGACCCTTAAAGTTCACATTGCAGGCCTCCGCAATATCGGCATCATGAAACAATGCGTAGGTATCCAGAAGAGCGATGTAATGATTTGCACTCTAGTGTACCTAGAAGAGAATGTCGTTAGAAATACTTTGGACAGTTTGCTGCAAAGCGATAGTTTTTCCGCTCACATTGTGTCTTCCAAATGAAAACATTGAACGTTGCTGAAAGAGCGGCTTTACTGTTCTATGCCAGATATTTACTGGGCATTAAGATATGCCAGATATTTACTGGACATCCGAGAATGCAAGGTTGGAAAATTTCCCAGGACCACATACGTGGCAAATATAGACGTAAAATATTATGTAGAATATTGTAAGGGCCACTACGAAAATACGGCGATATGTGTGTGCGAAAGAAGAAAATTGCCGAGGAAGACATTAGTTCCTTATGCGCAATTTGAGCGCAGCTCATCAGCTGTTCCGGCTTTTTGATAGATTGATGCAAAGAATTCGAGCAAGACATGCATGTACAATAACAGACAACTACTTATTTTTCACACATTTTCCTTCTTCAAGAAACACTCCACTAACAGTTCTTGATTGTCATGAAGGAAGCTTTGTGGTCGGAGAAAAAGATGGATATATACTTGGCTTACTGCACCAATGCCTGGTTCAAGTCATTTCAAAGACGAGGTCTATGCAAGTATTTTGCGAGGTTGCCACAGCCGTGCAAGGCGTTACAAGTGAGAGGAACACGATGTTCTTCCGCATAAGTGGTAAGAAATTCATGTTTGTCCTAATATGTACATTAAGTTCCCACCCACCCTGCCACCATGGAAGGTGGCAGTTTAGCAGCAGCAGCGGCATTGCGCAGCACGAGCAGCACCAGCCGCCGAAGACGATGACGCCGAAGTTCCTCCGAATGCAGCTGGTCTCTCGTGCCGGCGAGATGCACAGTTCGGCTGCTCCCAATCTTGCATTCTAGCACTCAGGCCAGTAAATCAATCACTTCCTTCATCGTGCCGGCCTCATACTTTTTGGGTGCAACAAACTTGTGACCCGGACGTGATTCGAACGCGCAAACTTCTGGTGGTTGACCGCGACAGTTCACTCAACGTTGTCAGCGCTAACGCATGCAGCCCACGTCTCTCTCTCATCACCCCACGTACCTATAAGCGCGATTCAGGTGTCCGATGAACGAGGGAGCCAGTTATGCGCGCTTCTTTTCCTTAAAATTATCGGAGTGTAAAACGTCAACACCAACGCCAATGAACACTATGAACGCTGACGGCCGATGGCTTCAGCGTCATGTTTCTGGCACAACGTTGTCAATGCCAACGCATGCAGCGCACATTTGTCACTACCGCCTCGTAGCTTAACCGGTAAACACAGACAACCTCCGGCCCATCTCCCTCACTTCATGCGTAGGAAAACTGATGTAAACGATGGTCCGTGACCGCCTCTCAGAATATCTCGAGAGCAAGAACTCCTTTGCCGACACCATGTTCGGTTTCCGACCCAGTAAGTACGCACAAGACATCCTTTTACAGCTTCATCACGAGGTTCTCGAACCCATAGAACACCCACACAACGACAAAATAGTCCTAGCACTCGATCTCAAGGGTTCGTTTGACAATGTTAAACACGGCGTCATACTAAAGCACCTTAGCGAGACCAACTATGGTCCTCGTACATTCAATTACATCAAAGATTTCTTAACAGACCGCTTTGCCTACATACGTATACAAGAGACCGAGTACGGCCCGTTTGAGATGGGAACGCGGGGCACACCACAAGGCGCTGTGTTGTCTCCGCTTCTCTTTAACATTGCTATGATGTATCTCCCGGCACAGCTGGCGGCTGTCGGCGGTGTTCAGCATGCGCT
Organism: Amblyomma mixtum; assembly: GCF_055824585.1. Classification (NCBI taxonomy): domain Eukaryota; kingdom Metazoa; phylum Arthropoda; class Arachnida; order Ixodida; family Ixodidae; genus Amblyomma; species Amblyomma mixtum. Next base: position 109,725,558 of record NC_143019.1, on the reverse strand, counting down.
GTACGCCGATGACATCACCATCTGGGCCACTACGGGAAACATAGGAGAGATGGAGGAATGCCTGCAAGCAGCGGCGAGCGTAGTTGACCACTATGCCACGTACTGCGGCCTCCAGTGCTCCCCGTCCAAGTCTGAATTTGTGCATATTGGATCTTCTCCGAAATGCAAAATCTCCGTTCAGCTTTCTCTCGCAAGCGGCCCCATCCGTGAAGCGAAGGAGCTACGAATACTCGGTCTCTTCATTAATCAACATCGTAAGGCAGACACAACTCTTGCCAAACTCCGCCAAGTCGGCGACCAGGTGGGCCGAATGGTTCGCCGCGTTTCCAACAAGCGAGGAGGGTTGCGAAGTAAGGATGCGATGCGGCTCGCGCATGCCTTCGTAACAAGTCGAGTACTGTACTCGACTCCTTACCTACGCTTACTGAAACATGACGAAGATCACTTGGAGATTGTACTCCGCAAAATTTTGAAGAGAGCCCTCGACCTCCCGATATCCACTTCCAACGCGCGACTCCTCGCGTTGGGGGTGGTGAACACCTATCGAGAACTCCGCGAGGCGCATCTCGTTAACCAATACACGCGCCTCGCCCAGACAGTGTCCGGTCGCCGCCTCTTGGACCGGTTACATATCTGACATGATCACCATACCATGGAACGGGTTCGAGTGCCAGAACTGTGGAGAAGCGCCCTCTACGTTCGACCCCTTCCGACTAAGATGAACAAGGAGGACCATAATGGCCGGCGCCAGGCGCGGGCGAATGCCCTGCACCGCCACTATGGCTCAAAGAAACACGTCTTCTACGTCGACATTGCAGGCCCCTACCGCTCTAGGGGGGAATGGTACACGGCTGCAGTCATACACGAGGGAAAACAGGTGGACGGCCTCTCGTTCAGAGCGCCCAACTCAACGCATGCGGAGGAGGTGGCGATCGCCCTCGCAGCCTCCCATCCCGACTCTAAATTCATCCTCACAGACTCTCGCGGAGCCTGTCGTAACTTTGAGTTCGGTTGGATCACTCCACTCGCTCACCAAATTTTACACCGCAGTACTCGCGACGGCGATCCAACTCATCGCTCAATCATATTGGTCCCCGGCCACCAAGGCATGCCAGGTAACGAAGCCGCCCATGAGGCAGCCCGCGCACTCACTCACCGGGCACCAGGCGTCCCTTGGGAGGAGCTTAACCCAGATCACAGCCCTCTCCTTTCTTTTAAAGAAATTACCGAGCACTATCGTGCCGAACACCGGCGATACCCAATTCCTATGAAAGCACTGGGTAAAGCTGGCGAACGAATTCTCCTCAGGCTCTTTACAAACACCCTGCTGTGCCCGGCGGTTCTCAAGCACTTTAATCCTTCTTTTGACGGCCGCTGCTCATTCTGTGGGGAGGTGGCCGACACCTTCCACATGGTTTGGGCATGCAGAAAAAATCCTTCTCTCCCCCCGATCACCCCTTCCCCTACCCGAGAGGACTGGGAGGCGGCCCTGCTCAGCTGCCAGGAACTATCGGCCCAACAGGCCCTGGTTCGGCGGACTTGTGTAGCGGTCTCGACCAACGGGATCCCGGAATGAGGGACTCCGCCTAGTATTGTAAGGGGTGAGACCCATTAGGGGCCTCTCCCCGAGCACCTCTCTGTACATTACTAAATAAATGCTTTTCTCCTCCTCCTCCTCGTAGCTTAAAGCATGATTGAGGTGTCCACTGCTCGTTGCAACGCACAACGGCGATAGCTACGCCGGGAACGCAGAAACCGGCGCTAAAGAGCTGCGCTCTAAAGGAAGCGAGACGAAAAGACACTAACAGGGCCAAACTGCGTGTGGACTTTATCGGTGTGGTTAGAGCACTGCGAACACCTGTTTCGCACGCATTAGTGCTTGGTCCGGGCCAAGGTACCTCTCCAACATGCCAAGAAAAAGTTCGCCGCTTAGACCATGCTGCGAGATCTTTTCCAGACAGGCGCAAATATGTCCTTTAATTTGAACTCCTACCTCGTAAACGCATGTCGCACATGCGCCAATCTCATCTAATCTCATCTCAAAATTGATCAAAACGAAGCGAGGATGTTTGTACGAGAAAACGCAGCACAGCAGGTTTTTTTGTGAGGGTGGCGAAGGCCGCTGGCGTCTCTATCATAACGCTGAGCCTGCAGAGAAGAAAAGACCTTGCCGGTATTCACGCGCTGTGCTCTCAAGGGACTCGCTGCTAGCGCACAGCCTCTCAGTGAAGCTGGGTCAACGTGAGGGTTTAAACTCATTATTTCTACCAAATTTGCCTACAGTGAGAAGCTTCTGGCGTGTTCTCCACAAACCTTTTAGGTTGGGCAAAGAAAGCGATGGCTATAATTTCAAAATTATTCACAAAATGGACCGCAACAGCACGCTTTTTCTAGATAAAATAATGCCAAAATGCTTTAGTACTCATGGCCATAGTATGTGATACTGCTTGGATGTTTGCCACCTCGTTGCAGTTGCTCTGGGCACTGAATTGAGTCGACGCATCACGTGTCGGTAATTTTATCAGTTTCTTTGGCCAAACTTCAGAAGGTGCCGCCACATCCTCAAAAGCCCTCGAAAAATAATTGTTTTTGAGAGCGGTTTCGTTCATAGGTCATGACAGAGGCAGCAGTTAGGGCGTAGCAGGACAGAAGAGCCATAGCAGGACAGGCAGAAGCTGCATCACGAAACTCGTGGACTAGCCACTAGCGACGGCCACGAAGCGCGCAGTGCTGAGACATCCTCTTCTTCTTATCATGTCCCTCGCGGGAAGGAGTAGCGATCCTAGCGACTGACGGGGAAGAGGGGAGGGCGGTCAGTAGAGGGTCGGGCGTGGGAACAGCAGCGGCAGCCGGCGGTGCCGCGGCCGAGAAAGAGCGTCGGCGTCAGAGTGCTTGCGGCCCGATAGAGTGCTTGCCGCCACATGGATGTCATTGTTATGTGGCTGCCAGCAGAAGAATGAGTCGAGATGGCTGATGGCAATCAGATAACTTAATTGCCGCTGGCCTTGCGCGAGCATTCTGTCCCGTACCACTGCCAGCTTCGTCTTCATTGGCAATTTACCCGGGGCCACCCAGCGATCCTTCCGACCGTAAATAGATGGGTGCATGGAAAACCTCATTAATCAAGTGAGACTGGACCGTTCAAAGTCTCAGCGCCACCGCACTGACCTCTCATTGGGAGCATGTGTCCATGCCACGTAGGGAAATGGCACTCGCTCCCCGGTTCACACAGCGAAGTTGCGTGTCCGGGTCATGCCTCCCATGTTCCGATGCCGGGCTGTCCCTGCGGGGGAGGATGGGCAGGGCAGCCGATGAGGATGTGGTCTAGGGTGGCGTGCGATTCTGCGCAGAGAGTGCATTCCGTGGAACTCTGCGAAGTAGCATAGAAGCTGAGGGGTAGGAAGAGTTCGGGCCTGGAGTCGCCTCCAGATGATTTGTTGGGAGTGGGATAAGCAGGGGTGGGGACGGATTAGAGTTGATGGGCAAGGCGTGCTTGTGTGAGTTCGCGACCGTGTGAGCCCGCTCCCTCAAGAAACCCCGCCGGGGTTCGTCGTCTTCCCTGCAAATAAGTAAGCCCTCGGGCTCTGTTATCGCAGGCCTCGTTTCTGGAATTTCCAGAGCGATCCGGTGTCCTCACGAGCTCAATACACCTATCGGAATGTAGGGTGCACATTCTCAATATCTGCCACGCGGGGGGATGGACGCGTCCGCGGGCGAAGTTGAGAATGGCTGTTTTAGATTCGCTAACTATATGAGCACCATTGGTTTGGGCGTTGGCTAATGCTATAGCTGCTTCTTCTGAGCTACAAGGAGGGGGTCTTTGAAGTGGGTGAGTGGAGGCCATGCTGGAGAGTGGGGAGGCGAAGGATGGGAGCTACTATGGGGTTCCTGGCTGGGGGACTGTGTGAAGACATTCCAGTAATTATTTGTGGAATTTGTTGTGGTATGGTGTTGGTTGCCTGACTGATAATCGTTTCTGTAAGCTTAGTGAGGACGGCTTCAGTGTTATTTTTAGTCTGAGCCAGAATACTGGCTTCAAGCTGCTGGGCAAAGTTTTTGAATTTAGAATCTATGTGTCGAATGCCATCTTGTCTGCATTTATTTTATTTGGGGGGGGGGGAGGTGTGGAGAGTTGGGGTGTTGGCGAAGAGGTTTGGGGTGTAGGTGAAGGGAGAGGGTGGAGAAACGGTAGAAGAGATAGAATTGACGGCTGCCCTAAGATGCCTTACCTCTTGCCGCAGGAGAGCTATTTCTTCCTCCCGCTGTGAGGTTTGCGGTGTTCTGGTGATTTTGGTCCAGGCTCGCTGGCAATCTTCAAGAGGCACTAGCGGTGAAAAGTCATTTGGCGTAGACGCTATTTGCTTGAATTTCGGCGCCGTCTGCCTCCGAGGTGGAGAAGTCGTGGAGATGCACGAGCTTGTGCCGGCGTGCAAGGAGCGTCTTCAGTGCTGTGCTTCTCGTCACACTGCGGACAGAGTCCAGTTTCTGGGAGAGGGCATACGTCATAACTCTGTCCAGGTTTCCTGCAGTTCGTACAAGCAACACGACTGCCATTGTACTTGGTGCAGCGGTGTACCACAAACATATGTTTTATGATATGAGGCACGGGACCAGAGAAGAAGGTTATTAGAATCGATGCTGTTATCCCAATGCATCGAGCCGCTATGATGTTAACCTCCGGGCTTCGATATTACAAGACATTTAGGATTTCCTCTGGCCTTTCATTCCAGTAGGGGCCGTGATGTACGCGGCTACCGTGTATCGCTTTCCATCTAAAGTGATTTCCCATATTTTCACCAAAGCGAGACCTTTTGCCTCCGCTACCGACGCCTCTGTGAAGGTGTTGTTAGTCGAATGAACTTTGACGTGCACTTCACCCATCCCTGAACACCTGACTGTTGAGGGAAGTGTCTGAAGGATAGTTAGAGCTGGGAGCTTCTGAAGGGAGAGGCCGCCTCGCGCGCGAAAGACGACCCTCATCGTTGCCGTTGGCAGTGCAGCAAGTTGTTTTCTTTGTACGACTGCGCGCGTCATCCGTCCCAGCTACGGCGTCTTCTTAAACGCGGATCGATAGCTTAAAGATGGAGCGTCCGGTGACGCGCCGACCTGGCTAGCATTTGACTTAGCTTGGACCGAGGCCGCTAAGGATGTTTTGGGGCGAATTCGAACCCGGGCTCCGGTTTCTATAAGCACGGACACAGTTTTCCACTCACCAGTGTGATAGCCCAACGCGGAAATGGTCTCTGTCCAAGGTCTCCTCCATGGTTGTTGGGGAGTGAGAAAAGCAGCGCGTCGGCGAGGCCCTCCTCGATGATGCGAGGCTTCGCGCAGCGGCGTGGCTGTCAGAGATGTTTTCACCAGGTAGTTGACCAAGATCGTCGGGCACATCCAAGGAACCAGAAATTAGCGGAGCCGATACAGAAAGCGTCCGCCCTTTCGGGCCCCCTACCGGCCTCTGAAATAGGACACCGACAAAGGGACGCGCGAAACTGTAACGGGCTTCAAGTGCACCACAGAAATGGCAAGTTGGTGAGCAAGGTGGCCAAGTGCTGGCCGCAAGATAAGAGATATGAGCAAGTGAGTGCAAGTCCGCGAAGCTTCCGGGCCGCTGTTCACCAATCGCCGACGGCAGAGATCCCAGGACGCGCCAAAAGGTAGGGGCAGGTGAACGGTGTCTGCACATGCAAGCGACGACTCGGCTCCGTGGGGTTGGTCGGTCAGTTTGGTCATGGCGTCGTGTCTAGGTCGCAGTGTCTTCAGGTTGGAGCGGAGGATGGGGCGGGGCAGAAACGGCGAGGTCGGTTGAGGTCAGAGGTCAGAAGGCACAGCCGGGCGACACAGGCCAAGAACTCGTGGCCGAGCACCATGGCTAACGCAGGATGCCGAAGATCCAGCACCAGAATGCTGACGAAACCCCGCACCTCCATGAGGTGTTACATGGCGGCCAGCAGAAGAATGAGGATAGATTACTGATGGCAATGAGAGAATTTAATGGCCGCTGGTCTAGCGCGAGCGCGCCGTCCAGCGCAACTGCCAGGTTCGTCTTCATTGTCACAATATTCTTGACGCCTCAGGACCTAACTGCCACGCCCCGACGGGTCCTTGAAAGAAGCCGGCTAGCAGAAGGCATCGCGCAGACGATTACCAGACACTTATTCAGTAACGGAGTAGTTGGAGTCTGCTTTCTCAACAGCACGGCTTATATAAGCGACCGTATATTCATAAAAGCCAGGCTTGCTTCGAGCGAGGACTGCACAGGTCTGATGGGGCAGCGGAATCGTCATTACGAAATATGGGCGGTGAAGTCAATACGCGGCGGAGCGTCGCGAAGGCGTCGTTACAGACCGGTGTCCAAGAGGAGAGCTTTGTGGGGCATTTCAGGAGCTGTGTAAAAGTGCTATAATGGCAGCTAATTTGCGGACAAAACCACGAAAATAGGAGCAGAAGTACACGAAGTTGCATAATTCTTTGAGACAGGTCGGTTCGGAAAGGGAGCAACGGCCCGCAGTTTGTCACGATCAGCTGAACTCCATCTCTGCCACTGGACACGACGTGGCAGATGACGTTGAGCTTTCCGCCCCGAAGTGACATATTTTCAAGATTAGTTGAAAGCTAGAGCATTTAAGCTCGAGACCTGACAATGGCCACTCAGATGGGTTTGAAAATCAGGGGAGAACGCTACGTCGTCGACCAGGCCACAGAGAGAGACATTTCATTTGAGGTCACGCAGTACGTTGTCCATCGTTTTCAAATATCGCGAGGCGTTAAACAGGACAAATAGGATAACGCTGAATTCGTAGAGCCGGGTCGGGCTGAAGAAGGCGCTCTTCGCGCGATCATCCGCAGCCATGGGAATCTGCCCGTACCCGGAGCGTATATCAAGAGAAGAAAGAATTCTGCTCCTTTAATTAGGCTAATGTGTCGTGGATGCGAAGGAGCAGATACACATCCCTACGCGTGAATTTGTTGAGGTGGTGATTGTCCACGCAAAAGTGATTGAACCCGTCTTTCTTTCTCACAAGGACAAGAGGCTACCATGGACCCCTGAACCACAGCGTGCTGCAGCATGTGGAATTTTTCGGCGATGACACTTCGCTCTGTAAGTGAGACATGATACGGCCATTGATAGATATAGTGCTGAGGGCTGGTGTTGATGCAGTGGGAGACGGTCGTCGCCCGGCCCAGGGAGGCTTGCAGCACATCGAACGAGGTGCGGAACTAGTGCAGCAGGTCAAGAAGCTGCTCACTGCGACGCGGCTTGAGGGTGCTGTTATGTTAACAGAGCGAGTGAGAATAACACGGTAAAGCAGGTCACAGGCCACTAAAGTAGAGGTCAGGTAGCCAACATGACAAGCATGCGAAGGTACGAAAGCGTCAAGGTTGAAGGGTAGGACGACAGGTTCTATGCGGCCAACGCACTGCCCACGAAGCATTGTGGCTGGAGACGACATAGTATTGGCCACCAGAACTGCGCTGGTACCATTGCACAAGTCAAGCGCAGTGAACTGCAGGGATACGTAGCAGCGGCGGGAAACATTGGAAGGCAAAAACAGAGCGGTGGTGTCAGTGGCAGAAGCAGCAGAGTGGGGAACGAGAACAGGCTGACGGCGGGATGGTGGTGTCCTGAACTACGGGGAGTTCGGTAGCAGCATGAGGAAGCGTCTCGTCAAGCTCGGTATCGGGTGGCAGAACACATGGGACGGCGAGTTCGACCTGAGGACGGCCGCAGTCAATGGGGGCATAATGTTGGGACAGGAAATCCCAGCCGAGAATTGCGTCATGAGAACAAGTGGTATGGACGACAAATTCAATAAAATGCAGAACCTGGGCAATTGCAATTTGGACGGTGGAGAGATGCTGGAGATCGGCTGGAGATGCTGAGCGTTGGCGGTACGCAGCGACCAGCCTGACAGAGGCATCGTCACATTGCGAAGAGACGACAGAGGTCTTGACTTATGACCAGGGTGTCGAACCGGAATTTTTTCGGGTTCGGTTCAGGTTCGGGATCCCACCTTTCGGGTTCAGTTCCGGGCTCGGCTCGAGAGCCACATTCCGTTCTGGTTTGAACCGGTTCGGATGATACTGAACCAGTTCAAACGGATTCAAACTGGTTCAGGACAAAAAAAAAATAGAAAGTAGATGGGTTTTAATCAACCTTTTTATGCAGTTTAGTTTTTTCTGGCGCATCGATACATAAAATAAAGAATGCAAAAATTTGTGTAATGCGATATGTTCTCATTTGACCCACTTTGTTTATTGTCCGTCGCAAAAAGACGTATTTACGGCAAGACCCGCAAAATGCAATGAAATGAAAATAATGTATATCGGCTGTGTACGCTATAATCCGTCTGATTAGGCATCAGGCGAAAAGCCGGTGGATTCTGCATCGAAAAAACCCACCAGACTGAGCAGTTTCAGAGACCCCATCGCCCGAGTAATTGGTCATCCTGAAGCTGTAGTCAGTGAGGAATTTCTCGTGCGCAGTGCTCTTACGCGGGCGCCGACATGACCCCCGCACGCGGCCTCTACGTTCCCGCGCACTATTGAGAAACGAAGCTGTCATGTATCGGCACCTGGATACAGACAGACAGCTTTCCGTCACCCCGAAACCGACTTGCCAGTCGCCCCTCACCCTCTCCTTTCTTACATGGTACGGGAATAAGCGAAAACTCTTCAACCGCTCATCTTCCACCCAACGAGAGCCTTTTGGGAGTACTGGCTTTCCCTAACCAGAGCTTACCAAACATATTTTATTTAAGTCCTCTATTTGATATCGGGTTTGTGACTCGTGTTATATGTCCGAGCCCCTATAGCTCTGTACCTTCATAACCACAGCTAATCGTGGCTTCTCACTAGTACAGGGACAAATTACAACTTAAGCTTATTATGATGACATCGACGTCTTTTGTTCTGATAAAAGCAGTATGATAAAAAAACACACTCTTGGATGGGTTGAGAACGCTTCTTTTCTGCATGGATGCAAATTGGTAACCTCTTCGTTGGGATGTTGCGTTGCATTATTCTTGTAAATGCAGCATTCTGCTCGGAAGAATCTATGCTTGCACTGCATAGAATTTTTGTAACTTTTTCTGGGGCGCTGTTAAAGAGAGCTTGTGCATCTACAGGCTTTTTGGGGCCCTGAATCAGCCGTGCACCATTTGTCCACCAACTTGTTTCAGGGCATTTATTTCAAAACTACAAAACAACCCCTTTCTGGCCGCTGGGCTAAATAGGCGACTAAGTGCCCGTCTGTCTTTTCTGGACATGGTCGTGAGAGAACTTTATGCTAATACATTCGGGTTTCTCACTATTCACTTTTCCTTCGGATACCTGTACGACCTCTCCACAAGGCAAATGACTATGGTTGTGATCGGTCATTGCTTCCTCTACCCATATATCTGCAGCCTTACCTAGTGTTAGATACGAGGTAGCAGCATCCCACCGCTGCCACCAGTTTGTTACGGACGAGGTAGCATGGTCGTGTGCGGAGAGATAATTGAGGGACGTCTGAGACGAGGCTGCTGGAAAAAGACAATGAAGAGGAATTTATACAGGAATATTTACAAGTGAGCTGCAGGAACGCTGCATCACGACAGCTCAACAGGAGACCATGATGACAAAAACTCTCCGGCCGTGCCGCTGCCGGCTTTTTAAGAGTTCTCTTCCCTAGGGTCCCTAGATGGGGGCCGGGTTTCACTGGCACCAATCACCGACACGCACGCACTCACTCACTCCCGAGAGATCACGCCGTCGTCACGCGCTGGGAGAGGGGAACGATGCCAACCACGTAGCGCAGACGCCGAAATGTCCATGAGCGGCGTTCGCGCGCGTTTCGAACGCGCGTTCACACTCGGTGTACGGGAAACCCTCGCTCAACCGGGCAGACGGACGCGGCTTCCGTGGCAATCCAGGCGTTCACCCAACGCGCGTCTCGGGGTTTGTCGGCGTTTCGCTGCTGCCATGTCGTTGTCTTCCCCACGACGAAAGCCAGACGTAACAGACTGCCCCGCCGGGGGAAGGAGATCCCGATGGACAGGGGACAGCATCCGCTGTCCGGAGGGATGTCGCTTGAGGCTGGTCTCAACCGGAGTCGGTTCTCTCTCGGCGGTTCTGGAGCTCAGCGCACCCCGAAGTCTTCCTTTGCAGGTGCAGGTTCCCAAAGGGCACTGCAAAGTGACTCGTGCTCCGCTAGCGTTAGAACCACGCCGAAAACCCGACCGCTCAGTCCGCAAGCACGACACAATCCCCACTAAGCGATGCCAGGCTCTTTCCCTCTTACAACCCAATCAATCCCTGGGAGTAGTTCCGCAGCACTGAGAAAATGCCCACAAATCGGCACATTACACCACAAAGCGCATCTCAATTTTAAAACAAACAAAACCAATCGGTTCAAAATCCTACATCAGGAAGAAAAAGACCATTAAACCGCAACTATGATGCTGACTCTTGCGCTAGGGACCTCAATTTAAGCTATCGGCATTACCTTTGAGACTCCCCTTTTTGTGATGTATTCCGATTAGTAATGACTACGGCAATTACGAACGCGCTTGTTTTCCCTTCATTTTGCACGACAAGATCCTGCCGTCACCTTGCATAACCCCGCAAGGCTTCGCTCAAAATCAGACAATGCCATAAAATCAAGCGACTCTAGGCGCTTATGCTAGTGGCCTAAACGGCCAGTCTGGCTAGCACTTCGCGTTTTAACGGACGCTGCTACATATGGGCACCACTAGTGCATGTTTCAAAACAATTTTTATCAAAAGAAACGCTTCCAATGTAACTAACGCGTCCGAAACAAATTCCTGCTCAAAACTTGTTTTTTTTTCACTTTTTTTTTTGCAAAACGCTTTTTCTGCAGGAATGGTTTAAAACAGCAGAGACATCCTCGGAATCTGCTGCTAACGAGCCGCGCCGCGGCTCAAAGGGGTCGCCTATTATTCAACCGCGCCCTGCGCGGACGCACACCAACAGTGGCTTTAGCAGCCGACAATTCACAAAATTCGAAGGGCTTAACTGCGCTTCGACACCTGCGAGCCTCAGACGCCACGCGACATTGATTTGTTCCGCACACCGGCCGCGTGTCTCCAACACCTGAGTAGCGTCTGAACATTTGAATGCGAGGGGTTGACGGTCGCGTATGAAAGAAACGCCTACGAGGACTCCTTTCTCGATTCAACCGTGTCCTTCGACTGGAACGCGTTCTGCGGCGTTCTTCCATGCGGTAGCTGGGCGTCCTCTTCGGCCCGCTGCGAGTTTTACGCGTCCTGCTACCGTAGCGTCCCCACAATGGGTAAGGTGGCTTTCGCGCTGTCTGTAAACGCCGAGCTAGTCTGGCCTTAGCGGGGTGCCTGACGCATATGGAGTGCCGTGATGATAGCCTCGGACGATTACGCTGCTGGCCGGCCTTTAACTTTACAATGTCCTCGGCCCGTACTTCGTCCGTTCTCTCGAGAGCACCCCTCGTCTTGGCTCTCCTTGCGCGTGGTCGCCTTCCAAAAACTGCCTTCGCAGAACGGCCCTGCGCGTCTCCCTTTCTCGCTGTGTCCTCACCCTCCGCATCTTCTCGCTGACCCAGCACCGAGCCGTATTTCCCCCTTAAGTTCGAATTATCGGCTCGTGCTTTCGGTGAGTCACCGCAGGTCGCAGTAGCCAGCTGTTCCGACAGCACTTTATCTCCTGCTGAGCATAACTTGCTCTCCTGAGGCTTGCTAATCGACCCTGCGACCCTAACTCCCTGGCCTGCAACTTGATCTAAACCACACTCGATGGCTAACGTTGCGATCTGCCCTTGGGTTTCAGCGGTGCACTCGGATGACTCGCAGCCGCTCTCCTTACAGCAAAGCGCTGTGTCCAAAACTTGGCTACTAAGGTTCGCCAGCCGCATCGAAGGAGGGTCTCCCTTGATTCCTTGACTGCTCTGGCCCGCAAGCTCACTAGTCTCTTCCTGAGCAGAAGCATCAACCTCGCTTGTCAAAGCAGGTTTTGCCTCAGGGCTAGAGACGGTCGCTTCTCCCTTATTAGCGTTGTCTGTGCTCACTAACGAAGCAGATCGCTCGGCTTTGTTTTCGGTGGGAATCCTGCAACTCACAGTTCTCTCTTGATTCCCATTAAACTTGGCCTTCACAGAACTTTCATCATGACTTTCCTCAAATAACCCAAGGACTACTTTTCCCTGGTCACGGAGACCTTCGGCGTCTTTCTCCTGGGTATTATCCTCCCGACCGCAGGAATCCGCCTCCGTCCCGGAAAGTGCATGCTTCTCTGGGCTCAAAACCAACGCATTGCCCCTTTCCTTATTTTTAGCAGTGCCTACATTATCGCCCGAGCCCTCATGGCTGGCGGATCTGCACTCTTCCTCGTTGCTAGCCTTAGTGCCTACATTATCGCCCGAGCCCTCATGGCTGGCGGATCTGCACTCTTCGCTAGCTTTTCGACCGAACTCATCGGTCCTCGCTGCCGAAGTGGCCTTTCTTTCCTGGACCAAACCTGTCCTATGCCGCCACTTCTGCACAGCACTCGTGTCATCCGGCGACTGAGCAGAGCTTCTAACTCTGTCCCTGACACTATTGCGGTGTAACTTACCACCGTCAATGTGACCTTCCAAATCTGCCTCCGCGGGAATACGAAAGTATCGGAGGAGCGCACTTTTGGTTATCGCATAGTTGTGGGCATCCTCGTCAGACAACCTCGCCCAAACATTACAAGGTTCACATGGGAGGAATCCCATCAACACAATTGGCCAACAATCCTGATCTAGCTGCTCCTCCATGCAAATTCTCTCAAAATTTTCCAGAAAAGTTCTGAAATTTTCCCCTTTTCTGAAAACTCTTAAGCGAGATCGCGTTCTCATACTTCTGATCGCGTTAAGTTCACGTGTGAGTTCCCGCATCTCTCTTTCGTATTCCTGTTGCCGCTGCTCTCTTTCGCGTTCCATCTCCATGTCGAGACGCTCCCTTTCCAAAGCGTATTGACGCTCGCGTTCCTCTTTCTCTTGTTTTTCTTTACGTTCAAGTTCCTCTTTCTCTTGTTTTTCTTTACGTTCGCGTTCCTCTTTCTCTTGTTTTTCTTTACGTTCGCGTTCCCCTTTCTCTTGTTTTTCTTTACGTTCAAGTTCCTCTTGTTCTCTTTTTGCCAATTCCCTCTCCTCAATGGCCTCAAGGCATTCCGCAAGCTCGTCATCTTCAGCCTCTAACGCAAGAATAGCCTTCAGCAGTTCTGGTTTTCTGAGTTTGTCTGATACCTCCAGACCCAACTCTTTCGCAAGCTCCAGTAACTTTGGTTTGCGCAGCGTCTTCAAATCCATGGCTGCTCCGAGTGCTGCTTCTCTACTGCCCGCTATTGTCTTGCTGCAACTAACCCAGCAGCAACGACAACCCAATTACCAGCTCTGTTCCTGACACTAACAAAAGCCTGGCAAAACTCAGCAGAAGAAAGTCCCGCACTCACCAAACCTCGCAGTCAAGAATCCAGCGCAGTCGTTCCGCTGCAGGCAACCAGTCATCACAAAGGGCTGTTGCACTGCCTCCGACTCGCCGTTCTGCTGCTCAGCGTCCCGTTGTCCGCAACTCTCCGCTGGCGTCCGATGTTTCGCGTCCCACCGCTGCCAACCAGTTTGTTAGATACGAGGTAGCAGCATCCCACCGCTGCCACCAGTTTGTTACGGACGAGGTAGCATGGTCGTGTGCGGAGAGAGAATTGAGGGACGTCTGAGACGAGGCTGCTGGAAAAAGACAATGAAGAGGAATTTATACAGGAATATTTACAAGTGAGCTGCAGGAACGCTGCATCACGACAGCTCAACAGGAGACCATGATGACAAAAACTCTCCGGCCGTGCCGCTGCCGGCTTTTTAAGAGTTCTCTTCCCTAGGGTCCCTAGATGGGGGCAGGGTTTCACTGGCACCAATCACCGACACGCACGCACTCACTCACTCCCGAGAGATCACGCCGTCGTCACGCGCTGGGAGAGGGGAACGATGCCAACCACGTAGCGCAGACGCCGAAATGTCCATGAGCGGCGTTCGCGCGCGTTTCGAACGCGCGTTCACACTCGGTGTACGGGAAACGCTCGCTCAACCGGGCAGACGGACGCGGCTTCCGTGGCAATCCAGGCGTTCACCCAACGCGCGTCTCGGGGTTTGTCGGCGTTTCGCTGCTGCCATGTCGTTGTCTTCCCCACGACGAAAGCCAGACGTAACACTAGCCTTTTTGATACTTGTGTATTAAAGCGAATTCAGCGGATGTAGTCGAGCCCACTTATAACAGCCGCAGATATACGCTTGCTTATTACGAACAGGTACGGTGCTACCGTCAAAATATGCATAAGGGCAATGGCAATTCGTCGCAGATACAACCCAAAACATTGGCCGCACCACTCGGTTAGAGCGAATGAGGAGGCGCGGCAAACTACCCCCGGAGTTTAAGATGTTGCGCTTCCAGCAAGCGCGGATAAGAGACAGCGCTTCTCAACCTTTACGACACCGCCCAGCAAACAACCGTCGACCCCAAAAATGCAATAAAAGGGGGCACTGCTAACAGGAAAGTCCGGCGTCTGGAAACACTGTAAACGGTAGCGTAAACACGGTAACGGAATGTTATAAATCTATGGAAGCAGTAAGTAACCGCTGGCCAAGCCCGCGTCGATGGCCTGCGCGGGCAATCATTTCCTACGTGTTCGCTGGCTGGCAAAGCATCCCAGGTGGAAGAAGCGCGGTGTGCGTGGTAATGGGACATCGCCGAAAGCGAAGCAACTGACCATGGTCATGGATCAACTAACAGCTGTAATATGAGAATTTTGAAAGCCTTACTAGCCATGCTGGTCACGTGGTATGCATTGCCTACCCAGTCGGCTCCATCTTTTGCACTGCTACCAAGTGCAGGCAGCATCAAAGAGCGGGCCCTGCAACTAATGCACTCGGTGCCACGAGCGCTGTGCTACTTTCGTCGCTGCATGAGCCCAGGAACGAATCAGTAAGCTTGAAACACACGTGAACAGATGCATGTAGATTTGTAAAAAGGCTTCGTTGACCCATAGCTGGTCAGATGTTTCCTCGGGTAACTAAGTTCCTGCGGACTACAAAATCGCAGAAGCGCGTGCTCTGACGAAGACGTTGAACACCAGATACAAGCCCTCCCCTGCCGCCAGGAATTTTATTTATGTGGCCGGAGTGCCAGCTGCCCTGGATACTTTAACCACGATTAGTTATGCACAGTCCCTAAATTTGCCTTAGTATTTTTGGCTGTTATAGGCAGAGTCAAGCATCGGATAGAACGAACGGAATCCGCGTGACCGTCAGGTTCGTTATAAATGGGCTCGACTGTACTTTCAAATGGCTGGTAAAACCTTTTTCACGCTTCAAACATGGACATTACGCGTTAGGTCGTACCTTCGCGCCAAGGAGGTGTTTGTGCCGTGGTCAGTTAAATGCTACCTGTGCGAGCAACGAGAAATCATTGAGCCACAAAATGATTTTTTTTTGTCGTGATTCTCTGTTTTCTTGCACATAATTCAGCAGTCTGTTTAAAAATACATTGAGATCATGCTCTTCACTAAAACATTTCTGTCCGCGATGAAAGACTCCGGAATTCCGTTCGAACCACTTATCGTGCGGAAAACCACTTATCGTGCGGAAAACCCGCACGATGGATGAATTCAAAACTGCCGCGTTCAACGAAGTCACTGTTCAGAGAACAGTGCTCGTTACCGCAGGAGAAATATGCTGTGCAAGTTCAGCCTCCTCACTGGTTCTGGAATTTTGATGTGCGGGTGGAGTAAGGGAGTCTTGGTGGCGAAAGGACTTTCTTGAATTCTTTGAATCTTTCTTTGATCTTTGAATTCGACGAGATCAAGCGAGGCACAAGAAGGGTCAGAGAGGTTCCTAGTATGCCATGGAACCAATATGCCATGGAACCAAGTGTGGAGGCTGCGTGCGTGAAGCCTCCACCCTTGATGCGCACCACACCCAGGTGGGCGCACATCCAGGCACTGACTGGTAAAAATGCACTTTCAACAACCTTCACCGTCCCCCCTCCTCCCTTCGGCCGCCTTTGAGACGGATTGTTGGGACTAACTTTCTGCCGCCCTAGTCTCAGTGTAGTCAGCTGTCGGAGACAACGAGCGCTTAAAAAGTAAATGTTGCACGACCTGCTGTGTTGGCTCAGACTTGAGGGCACTAAGCTACTTATTCGATGTACCCGGATTCGGACCCGGCGGCTTTTGGATGGAGGCGACACCCAAAAGGCGCCCGTGTGCTGTGGGGTGTCAGTGCACGTTAAAGGTCTCTAGTTGGTCCAAATTATTCCGGAGCTTTTCACTACGGCACCCTATTCTCTCTTTCTTCTTTGACTCCCACCTTCCTCCTTTCCCTTAAGGCGCGGTGCCGGTGTCCATCGAGAAATGAGACTGTTACTGCGACATTTCTTTTCCTCAAAATCTATCATCACAACGTTGTTGGCTCGTTGCGACAGTGCTTCATAAATTTGTGGTAAATGACGCAAGGAACGGGAAGGTATTCCCAATAGGTGTTTAAAGTACTATGCGCAACTAATTTTATTGCGTGTTTTATTCTTTCAAATGATGCACTATATAATAGAATACCTGTACCACCGTGTGGTATTCGCCTACTGCAGCTGAAATATCCGGAAAATAATTTATTTTCTCAGGTTGTTTCGGTCTCGTTTTCATGAACCGAACGATGCTATAACGTGTATTTGAACTTTAGGTCACGTGAGGCGCGGAAAAACTTTGATATAAACGCTGATACGTTGTTTTGAGTCACTACTGCACTTAAACGAGCGTGCTTCATAGGATAGTATTACAACAAACTACATATTCGACGTTATATTACTGTTTATTTCATACATAATGTAGCCTGAATTCAACTACACATCAGGGCCATCGCTCTGTTGATAAAATAAGAACAGCGTCAAGAAGAAATTCAATTATAATTTATATGTTGGTCGTAGGTGAATACCGCAGGCACTAATGTCGAAAGCATCGTTTCAAAGACGGAAACACGCAAGCAAAATATTGGTGTCTATAGGCCTTTATTGAGTTAGATCAGTGCTAAAAATTTTATTACAACCATACACAAACATGTAAAGGGTAAGAAGTAATAACTCAAGATTTCATATAAACCTGACGTATTATATAATCTAATTGTGCTGTTCCAATATTGTTCTTGTATATTTCTTATTGCTACTTGTGGAGTAGCAGGCCAGGGTCATGTTACCACCGGCCGACCTCTCCACCTTTCCCTCATTAAAATTCCTTTCTCTCTCTCTCTTATTGCTACCCAATCCTCTCTGTAATCCTTCAGCCCTGCGAATAAATAAATAAATGCTTTAGAATTGGTGCCAGTACATTACAGAAGCGTCAATTAGGGTTTTCCCAGACACCACACTTCACTCAATTCTGTTGTCCCATATACCTTCGGATACCTGTACGACCTCTCCACAAGGCAAATGACTAAGGTTGTGATCGGTCATTGCTTCCTCTACCCATATATCTGCAGCCTTACCTAGCCTTTTTGATACTTGTGTATTAAAGCGAATTCAGCGGATGTAGTCGAGCCCACTTATAACGGCCGCAGATATACGCTTGCTTATTACGAACGGGTACGGTGCAACCGTCAAAATATGCATAAGAGCAATGGCAATTCGTCGCAGATACAACCCCACTTTCGCACTTTCTAGCGCCAACAGCTTCGGATGGGCAAACCTACGCGCTAGACTATCTCTTTTTGTCTGAAAAAAGAAAGTGTGCCAGGTTGAAAAAAAATGGGGCTGAACCGAGTCCCGTACCGGTTCGGAGCGGTTCCTTTGAATCGTTCCAGTTCGGGTTCAGTTCCGAGATGGCGTAAAAATATGGGTTCGGTCCGGCTCCCGTTCCGCGTGAAAATTTGGGTTCGGTTCCGGTTTCGGGTTCAGGTTCGGTTCCGGTTCGACACCCTGCTTATGACAGATACGGCGACACCAGTGTCTGCGAGAGCAAGCGTCGAAACAGCTACAACAAAAGCGGCAATAACGTTGGCGGGCAAAAGAGTACTCTGACAGGTCGGACGAGTACACACTTGGTTCCTCTTGAAATGCGGGGGTTACTTTCCGCCTCGGCAAAGGGAGGTCGGCTGCGCATAAACGAAATGAAGCGCCTATGAGTTGAAGGTCGGTGACGGGACAGCAAGGCTTGAGGATCAGAAGACTATGGCGGCCGCGGAACTCGGAACTAAAGTGCCGAATAGGCCGTAGTTGGTGGTTCAGGGACAGGCTGCTGCACGCGGCGTCGGTAAATCCGTGCGACGTGTCCGGGCATGCCGCAAGCAAAGCATATCGTGCGTTTGTCCGACGTGCGCTATGGACAGGCAGGCGGCGGCGCAGGTCGAGCAAAAGAGCATGGCGAGCGCAGGGGCAGGACAGCGAGCCAATACAGGCTATTTTACGCATATAGGACGAGCGTAGGAAATCCCTGCGCGGTATATCAGAATTAAAATGAGCTGAAACCAAGAAGCTATCAGTTTCACAAAGAAAATTGTAAAGCAGTGCAGTCTACTGCACTAGATAAATGCGAAAGCATTTGTGTTTGAACGTGATCGTCTCCACTTAGCTAGCCGTTATTCGTGCTCTTTAGGCGCCTCTGCTCCTCGTTTGGCTTTCCTTAGCTCGTTCTCCCTCCGCTTCCACGCCCAATAGCGAGCGACGACTTCGGGATCCGGCGAGTTGAGGATCTTGTGCTGCGTCCTCTCGTCTTCTTCTCTTCTACGGCGAGCGTCCGACGACCGAGCGCATCGCCTCCCGTACACATTCGATGTCATGCGCATGCGCACCTGTGGCGCGACTGAGAGCCTGCTCCGTCTGCGGCGGGGGCACACCTGTGACGTCACACGGCATGGCGGCGCAAGTGCAGCTGCGACGTCACGCGCGGCGCACCTGCGGCGAAACGGGTTGCCATGGCGACGGCAGGCTTGCGACACTCACTTTCAGGTACCGGCTAAATCTCTGAGGGTAGGCCAATGTAGCTTTCGCTACAAAACTGACGAATTAAATGCAGTCAATTCTAACATAGCTAGTTGTAGGTTGTTCATGATGAACTTTTCAGTTGTGAAAAAGGCGCTTGTCGTGTGGTTTCTTCTCTGTGTTCTGTTTGTTCGCGCCCGCAAAGTTCATCATAAACAACCTGCAACTAGCCCCGCTTTCCGTCCTGTTGGTCTAACATAGCACAAAGATAATTCAAAGCTAAACACGTCGATACCTATAGAAATATCTGGAAGAAGCCAGAACACGTTCCCGTGTGGCAAAATTAGAATAATTTTCCATTCAATAAGAGAGTTGTATCGTTGGTCAGTCAGTCAGTAACTAAATCAGTCAATCAATCAATAAACTAATCTGCCAATCACTCACTCGCTGATCGATACGTCAATTTATTAATTGATTTATCAATTAGCCTAAAAGTTATTTTGAGGGAAAGAACATTACTTAGCAGCACCTTCGTTTTTTGAAAGTTTTGACGCCACTTTGTGACGTGTTTTATTTTTTTTTCTTATTGGAGTTTAACGTCCCAAAGTGACTCAGGCTATGAAGGACGCCGTAGTGAAGGGATCCGGAAATGTCGACCACCTGGGGTTCTTTAACGTCCACTGACATCGCGCAGCGCACGGGCCTCTAAGAATATCGCCTTCACCGAAATTCAGCCGCCGGGGCCGGGATCGAACCCGCGTCTTTCGTGTCAGCAGCCGAGCGCCGTAACCACTGAGCCACCTCGGCGGCGCGACGTGTTTCAAAGTCGGAGTGTCAGGACTTTGGTCCGAGTTAGAATAAATTGCCGTTCGTGGTTTCGACAACAGCATTTCATCAATAGAGATATCTGAAAAGTTTGTGCAGAAAAGAATGCGGATTTATTCACAAAAAATGCTAAACTTCTATGCTGACAAACTGGGACTAGAACAGGTTGCTTGAATGCATAGCACACTTCATATGTCTTTTTTATTTTCTTTGAGCCTATTTTGCGCAGTACCCTTGAAAAGCAACACCAGTGAGGCAGTTTTGATATTAAATGTCTAAGTGGTTGAGTAGGCTGCAAGCCTTCTGAAAATGTTATTTTTGAACTACATCTTTGCAGCTTTTAGATGACAATGAAAGCCCATTGGAAGTGCTGTCTTTACTGCGGATGCCTTCTTTTCGCGATCGCTGCAACTCAGTTAGTACCGAAGGATGCAAACCCTGAGGATATATACAACTATCAAGACCCAAGTGAAGTAAGTATCACGAGATTCAGGTAGTCTTGTGACCACTGTCGTTACGCCCAGGTCTGAATAAATCTCCAGTAACATTGGTGCGGAGAGGTTGTCGCAATGGAAGCTAATTTCTCAATGCATAATCTTATGTAAATGCTGAGGAACGCAAGAAAAGAAATTAAATATTGTGATTTTATGAAAGCCCTTATTTGCTTCTCTGGTTGGTAAAATATTTATCTATTATATGGCCAGGCTTAGCACAAGCAGCCGCCATCGCTCGAGAGGCATTGAGCTTTTGATAATCAGAATCGAACGCGTCGCGGCTAAATGGTTTTCACCTCGAACCGATTACCTGGATTAATACAAGCCCACTCCGGGCCCGTCCTGATCTGCCACCACCCGCTGGCAACGGGCATCGTGGGCTGCATTCCGTTCCCAAAGCCGCTGAGCCGCCATTTGGCCTGGTAATTCACAGCCTCAAAAGGATGGGTCTTGGCGGAGGCCATGCGCACCGCTGGCATTAATACCAAACTCGGCAGCAGAGTTAAAACTGCCTTGATGCCTATAGCGTGCGTGGAGGCACCAAGAGCAAGTGTGAGCTGTAGTTTTACCACGTTTACACAATCCAGCTGGTGGTTCTAGTCAAATGCTTGACCTCCGTTTTCCATCATGATCGACGAGTAGAATTCATGTTTATAAATGACAGCACTGCTAGCGCGACCTAACCTAACTTCAGCAGAGTACAGAAACTGTGCATCGGTCGGTATCGTGATGTGCAGTATCAGAAGGAAGCCGCAAAACATCAGACAGAATGAACCATCTCGTGAGAGGAATAATGCTTCATTTGTTTGCTATCAGTGGCTATTAAGGAGCGCTAAGTCTAAAGCACAACTTGTGGTTGGTGAACCGAAAATTCTACGGTCTTCTACCCCCTCTGATCGAATATGCTGTCACTCAATAAGAACGCGAATCTATCTTGTGTTCTCCTATGGAGGAACTTCAATGCGATTAGTCACCCAGTGGCATAGTACAGAAATTACAATATTCAGTGTAGTTCTTCACAGTTTCCAGTGCCCCTTGAGTTCGGTAGCAAAGTACGAGTTCAGTGTTGTGAATGACAGTTGAATTTCTACCAGAGCACATCCACAAAACATGTTGACTGCGGTTCTATTGGCGTAAAGGAAATCTAAAACTCAAATTTATTCTAAGCGTTCAAATATGCCGCGGTTGACAGCCAATGTTGGTGCTCCGGTACGAGACATTTATGTAAACTAGTCATCGACGTCCCTTACATAAGCCTCCCTCACTCATCTTCGGAAGTATAATCAAAGTCGCTCTGCCAGGAATCACACTACACACAGTTATTCACTGGTAATGAAGTCTGAGACCGAACAGCCATAACCTAGTGTCACCATTTTCTTTAAAAATCTACAACGCTACTCAGCAGGCAGGAATAACTGGCCCAGTAGCATCCAAAGGTTCCTCAGTTCAGCCCGCGAAATATCGGATCTGGTAGGGGTTTGTAGAAATTACCCTCTCATTTGGGCAGTTTCTCCAAGTATTGCATTTACGGTTCCATTCACATATTGGTGGAAACCTGGACACCAGCATGATTGCAAATGCCAAAAGAAAGCGGTGCTTCTCAGTATGTTGACAAATTTGAGCCTGTGAAGCTGACCATTATATGTCTCTACAGTCTAACCTACAATTGAAGATCAGTAGCCTTCCTCGTGAAGATATATATGGCAGTTAAGATGCACGAAACGCCGTAGCCTTGAACAACAATATCCACGCTGCTGAGCCTCCGGTAGGGCGTCTTGAACAATATTTACGCTCTGAATCTTGTTTTGTTCAGAAACCTACACACCGATGATCACACTATATAATCAATGACGTTTAGCGACCACACACCGCTCACTCTTAATGCCCTTCACCCTCCTCAGCGGAATGATGGGCGCATTTCGAAGACTGCCGTATATAAACCTTAAAAAGTGCCGACTTGCGGGAGTGCCGTCAGATTGTTTATTTTTAGAAAGTTTGGAGTTTAATGGGCTCTGAACCACAACCGCAAAGCATACACTCGATACCAGTCACCTTTATTCCTACAACTTCTAATTTTCGAGCGAGAAAGGACAAGGAAAGAAAATTTTTTTCGGGGGATGTTGGAACTGCATTTGCTGCAGTAACATTATTGCCGGCGGCTTGTCGTTAACAAAATTTGTTGTAGCTTTCTGGTGAATGGGCAATGCCGAGCATGCGCTATCTTCTATCGCTTTTTGCTTGCAGATGCTCAAAACCAATACCACGCTTGTTCTGTACCGAATTTCAATGAACCGGAGCAGCCCACTGTATTATTGTATGAAATGCTACTTTGTTAGAAATGAGGAAGTTGGCTGCTTAAGGAGAGTGGAGTATTATGCACCACCTCGTAGGTAAGTTGTACATTTTCAGTTTTATACTCTGAACGAGAAAATCTCAGCTCTATCTATCACTTTCCACCAAATAGAAATAAATCCCGTTCATGCCTGGCCTGCAAGGGGCCACATCCACTAAGTTTTAAGAATTAGAGATTACTGCGGCGCCCCGCATTAGGAGAATGCGAAAGCACTGACGCCACCTCGGCACTAGTCGCCTCTCTTTATTGATTTATTATAGATGAATTAATAATCACCGATCAGTTTATTAATTACCAAGCAATTGAATAATTATTAGTGATCTGAATAATTATCAGCGAATCGACTAATTATCCATAAATAGCGACCGAAGGTATAATTGCCGGTCAAGTGATAATTTACCGATTAAATAAGTAATTATCGCTAAATTAATTACTACCAATCAAATGATTAATTATCCTTATCGGTCGGTGATTCATTACTCCTTTCGTTGTTCAAATATGACGTTTCATTGCTTTTTCGTCCGATTACTATATGTCCATCCAAACCATTCAGCCCTCCATTGCTTTTGCTTCCAATTAACTAATTATCGACTTTTGAACCTAATCGGTCGTTGAAAGAATACCCATCTCGTTGTTCAAATTTGACGCCTTAATTGATTTTCTGTCCACTTATTGTATACCCGTCCAAACGATTCAACCCTCCATTGTTTTTGCTGCTAATTAATTGACTAATTACTCCAAATCACTGAAATGCTTTTAATCGATTACTCTGGATTTCTTCCAAAAAACATGGTTCAATCCAATGCGAACTTCTATTATTTCACTCCTTTTGTACAACTCCCTGCTATTGCTTGCCGTCCGCGCTGGTTCGACAGCCAATTTCGACTTTTTGACTCTTATTATTCACTATAATTATTTACCTGATAATCTTAGTGATAGTTTTTTTTCTTTGCGCATCATCCTCACACCATCCTCTATCGATCACAACCGTTCGTTTGATGCTACTTCTTCTCACAACGTAACAACTGCGGCGGACATGTTTTGCGCACACGTTTTGCGGACACGTTTCGGTTACACTACCCTGCCGACATAGCCTAGAAATCTTTTCGCATTAATAAAATCAGAGCACCAGCTTACCCGCAGAGTAGGCCACGAAAAAGGATAGCAATGGCGCCATGGCAGCGCGCCACTCAAGACTGCTTTTGAACACACAAAAAATGGTGCAGTACGCTAACAATGTTTGTCAATATTTCGAGCTTTGAGCAATTTTACACTGTATTGAACTATAGCTTACTGCGTCTGGCTCGAATTCAGGTAAAAATTTGCTTTCACCAGCGCCTGGAGTCCGGGATGATGAGGATTATATTTGTCTTTCCGCTTCAGCGTGAGGCGCGCTCATGGACGACGACATCGAAAACATAAAAAAAGGAATGCTAATTTTTCACTGACTTTCTTGACTAGTGCTACCTGCATCAAAAAGGCTTTTGTATGTCAGTCTTGTTTAACAAGTTTTGGAATAGCGCCAAAACATAGTTTATGCTCTCTGTGACGGCTTCACTAAAAAGATCGCAGTATCAAGTGCAGACTGCACCGAACAGTGCTTGCAAACTTCTGTTTACAGCTTTGATGCTGACAGCGATTACATCCTACAGTCAACAAAGAAGTAATGTACATGCAATCAGAGAAGTGTTTCAAAGTATATGTCTAAGTATATTTAAGCATAAGTGTATGTAAATGTCTCCTCGGAGATTCTCACCGCATCCGTTTAAACTTCATTGGCTCAGCTTTTTATTTGTGGTTATCTCCTTAACGCACGGGCTAGTGCACTTCCCCTCGCTCACAAACGAGACGAAAGTTACGCATAACTTTCTAAAGTCATTCACACTGTAGACAGGTGATATTTTACATCTCTATAAGGGAAGACGGAAGGCGACCACTTCTTTGCACAATAAAATATTAGAATTTCTGCGACTTGCGAATAAATTCCATAAAGGTAGCTGGGTCCGCGTGTGTCGTCATGCTGTTGATAAGAATCAGTAGCATGAAGATGGCGACGACCTTGCCTTAAGTGTTGCAGGAATGAAGCCCAGTGAAAGAGGGAGGTACAAAGCCGGTGAGAGCAAGCATAATCAGCATTTGCTACTGCTTGTTCCCTTGGGTAGAATGAAAGGCGCCTGTAGTAAACCTCGTTGACGACAGAAATTCGCGATACTCTTTGCATACAGCTCTTTCGTTCTCAATTCTCGTTCTCCCGCTGTTGGCCCCGGTGCACGCGGCACACTTTCGCCCCGACGCGGCCGCGTCCAAAGCGCAGCAGTGAGAGGACACACGTGTTTATGACTAAGTTGAATGCCTAAATGGGCCGAAAAAAGAACAGCACGTTGCAGAAATACCGAATCCATGAATTCAAACTAAATCACTGAGAAATATTAACTGTTTTGTCTAAGAGCGAGCGACCGCATATTGACGCAGCCATCGCTTCGTTTGGTGATCAAGGCAGCCTTTTAGTTGATTGGGGAGCTCATTACTGTTCCTTTCCAAAACTTTTGTTTCCTCATATATAGGTGGGAGAAACAGGGGCATCAGCCATGACAGTGGCTCCAGAATTACTTGATTTTTAAATCGAGCATGTTAGAACTGCCGTCGAACTGTATTTTCTTCAGCTGCCGCGGTGGCTCAGTGGCTATGGTGCTCGGCTGCTGGCCCGAAAGACGCGGGTTCGATCCCGGTCGCGGCGGCTGAATTTCTTTGGAGGAGAAGTTCGAGGCCCGTGTACTGTGCGATGTCAGTGCACGTTAAAGAACCCCAGGTGGTCGAAATTTCCGGAGCCCTCCACTACGGCGTCTCTCATAGCCTTAGTAGCTTTGGGACGTTAAACCCCATACACCATAAACCATGTATTTTCTTCACTGGTGTGGACAGGTTGGATTCAAAAATAGAATCACTCAGTTATGTGCCCATCTCGTCTGGTTCGTCCTCTATCAGCGCTGTGCGTACCCTGCAAAGCGCTCGTCCTTATTCGAGAGAGCATGTTTGCTATAAATATATTTGCGGGAAAGAATATATTTACAGATAGAAAAGAACAGCTGCGAGCGGCACCGAGAACACAATCAGAACTTCGTTGTCGTCTTCGTCTCCTCCCACTCGTTCCATCGCCAATTGTCGTCGTCGTCTACCCGCTTCAGGACCCCCGGCTGCTGAAACACCGTCTCTGCGTTAGGGGGGTGACGTATGAGCGTCGTGATAAGGTTTAAGGCAGCAGGCATGGACAATGTCGATGGTGGGGCGAGGGGACGATTGCGAGGTCGCAAGGGGAGCAATTTCCTAGTTAACGTGGGTGACACGGCCCACGACACGGTACGGGCCACGGTATTGAGAAAGAAGCTTGTCGGAGAGATTGACGCTACGAGAGGGCGTCCAGAGAAGGACGAGTGATTGTGGGGTATATGCGACTGCCCGATGACGGCGGTCGTAGGCTGACTTCTGGGAAACTAGAGAGGCATGGAGCCAATTACGTGCTATTTGGCGCGCCAGCGTGGCCTGGGCGATGGCCTCCCGAGCGTAAACAGTGGTGGGTACAGAAGAAGGCGGCATGAGTGTGTCCAAAGGCAAGGTGGGGTGCCTATCAAACAAAAGGTAGAAAGGAGAGTAGCCTGTTCTTTCATGAAGGGAAGAGTTAGGCGCAAACGTCACATAAGGCAAGCCTGCGTCCAATCTCGGTGGTCTCTGGAGACGTACATGGCTAACATGTTGGTGAGCGTTCGGCTGAACCTTTCCGTAAGCCCATTGGTTTGTGGGTGGTAAGCTGTCGCGAGCTGGTGCTGCATATCGCCCGAACGAAGAATGTAATAAACTACTCTGGACAAAAAGTAGCGACCGCGGTGGGTGAGCAGTTCACGAGGGGCGCCATAGCGAGGAATGACGTCTTGTAGAAGAAAATCGGCGACATCGGTAGCGCAGCTGGTCGGCAAAGTGCGCGTGATGGTGTACCGAGTCGTATAATTAGCTGCGACAGCGATCCACTTGTTGCCGGAGAGGGACGTCGGAAAAGGGCCAAGAAAGCCGAGGCCAACACGGTGAAAAGGTTCCGGAGGTATGTCGATGGGTTGCAGAAGACCGGCAGGCAAAGTGGAGGGCCTTTTCCGACGTTCAAACAGGCCGTAAGCGGCCACGTAACGCTTGACGGAACGATACAGACCAGTCCGAAACAAGTGGTGCCGCACCCGAGCGTACGTGCGGGACACGCCAAAGTGACCGGCTGTCGGCAGATCGTGCGATTCTTCGAGGACAGAAGAGCGTAGACGATGGGGTGTCACGAGCAGTAGTGGAGGACAATCGGAGCGTAGGTTGCGGCAATAAAGAATGCCGTTCTGGAGCATATAAAGGTTCAGAGACCGATATCGGTTTGCAGAACGGAGGCCATCAAAGATAGGTCGTAAAGATGAATCGTGGCGCTGTTCGTTGGCAATATCGGTGGGACCAGAGATAGCTAAGAGGCACGGCATGGTTTCAGCTTCTTCCAGGTCAGGTGGCTCCACAGGTTATCGGGATAAACAGTCAGCGTCCTGCTGATGACGCCCTGACTCGTACACGATGGAGTATGAATATTCTTGAAAGCGCAAAGGCCTGCCACCAAGGCGACCAGTTGGATGTTTTAGTGAAGAAAGCCAACAGAGAGCGTGGTGATCAGTGACAACAGCGAATGAACGGCCGAACAGGTAGGGTCTGAATTTAACTACTGTCCAGACAAGGGCGACACACTCGCGCTCAATAATGCAGTAATGTTGCTCAGCGGCAGAAAGTAGGCGGCTAGCATAAGCGATGACTCGATCTTGACCCTGTTGATCTTGGGCTAGCACGGCGTCAATCCCATATCCGGAGGCGTTAGTGCGAACCTCTGTGGGAGACGACGGGTCAAAATGTGCTAAGATTGGCGGAGTGGTCAGCAAATGAACGAGGGATGAAAATGAGTTCTCTTGAGCAGGGCCCCAGATAAAGGGAGTGTCGTTCTTCAGAAGGTCGGTGAGGGGACGATCGATTCCGGAGAAGGTTTTGATAAAACGGCGAAAATACGAGCACAAGCCGACAGAGCTGCGCACATCTTTCGACGACTTTGGAGGAGGAAAGTCCTTCACGCTTTAATTTTGACGGGATCTGGGTGTAGACCAAAAGCGTCAACAAGGTGTCCGAGAATAGTGAGTTGGCGGCGACCGAACTTGCACTTCTCTGAGTTCAGCTGCAGTCCGGCGTTACGGAACATAACTGGCGGCCGCGGCGAAGCTCCGTTGTCGGTAGGCGTAGGGGAAATCCGCACCTCCATCAAATACGTTGCGGGAAAGAATATATTTACAGATATTTACAGATAGAAAAGAAAAGCTGCGAGCGGCACCGAGAACAGAGTCAGTACTTCGTTGTCATCTGCTTCTCCTACTCGTTCCATCGCTGATTGTCGTCGTCGTCTACCCGCTTCAATATGTTGATCATGATGATCTACAGTACAGTTGAAAAATCCTCCACGATATTAAATATGTAGCTCGCGTCAGGTAAGTTCGAGAGCAAACGAAGAGACGTCTCAACAGCGTAGAGATTCCGTGCAGACTGGTTTATTTTCCAACCAGCGCTGAGGAAAGAAAGGGACAACAGGAGAGAGGAAAAGAGAGAGAGAGAGAAAGCGGCGATAGCGGGGAGCGGCGAGCCATTTGTTCTTGTCGCGCGGAGAAAGGGAGCGGGCATCTGAAGGCGTCCATTAGCACACGTGCGAGGCGCATATCCGGCGAGTCAGCGACCCCTCCTCGCGGCGCCTGCGGAGCCGGCTCGGCTCTTTCTCCTCGCGCCCCCCCCCCCCCCCAGGCCTCCCCCTCTAGAGTGCGGGGCAAAAAAGACGAAAGACTAGGTAGGCATAGGAAGGAAAAAAAAATGGCTGAAGCTTAGCTAAGATTAAGCCTAGTCAGATGCGAAGCAGTCTTGGTAATACATGGCTTTCCTTGCTTGAATACTTGGTCATTTTAATACAATCACTAGAAGTGTAGCAAGGATTGCCGTGGCAGCTGTATACGGGATCATCGGTGAATTCAATGCAGAGTGTACAGCCGCTGCCCCAGCACCGGCTACAACAGCATTCTTGGCACCCATGGAAAGTACATTGGAAACACCCTTAGTTATTCCACCACCGCCACCATTCCCTGTAGACTGTCAGCTGCAGCGCCTCAGATGTGGAGCCTCCACCGCCGCGGCCGACCGCGCGAGCCGGCAGCCCATCTCTCCTCTGCTGTGACGTCATGTTGTCACGTGGTCAGCCGCCGCGCCTCTGATGTGGAGCCTCCACCGCCGCGGCCGACCGCGCGAGCCGGCAGCCCATCTCTCCTCTGCTGTGACGTCTGTTACCACGTGGTCACGCTAAAGGTCAATGGTACCTCCACCGCCGCGCTCGACGGGCTGTAGTGTAGCTCTAGTAATATGCTTCGCATAAAAAATGAAATGAGCACTAACTACAGGAGAGGGCTCGCCTTACCGTTAGACGAGTGCGCCGACATCTTCAACAAATCTTTTAGTGACATGTTCACCAATGAACTCCCCACTGATAATTTACCGCCCATTTCTCCAACATACATACGGTTTCAATTTGCACCTATTACTATCACAACTAATGGCGTCGCCCGCGTAATCGACAAGCTAGAACTAAAAAAGGCCCCAGGACCCGATGGGATCAGTACAAAGATTCTGAAACTAACATGTCACGAATCATCTGGTTTGCTCGCGCTGATATTTCAACAATCTCTGGACACAGGACAGCTCCCGGACGACTGGAAACAAGCACACATCATTCCCGTACACAAATCAGGAAGTAACACCGATCCAAACAACTTCAGGCCTATCTCACTTACTTGTATCTGCTGCAAACTACTAGAGCACATCTTCTTTTCCCACATCATGAACCATCTCAACCAAAATAACTTACTTCTCGAGAACCAGCACGGATTCCGGCAAAACCGATCATGCCAGTCACAACTCTTTGAGCTTGTGACTGACCTTCATCAATCCTTACACATGTCTCATCTCACAGACGCCATTTTCATTGACTTTACAAAAGCTTTTGACCGTGTTGCCCACAAACGCCTACTGCTAAAGACGCGAAATTTACAGCTCGACGACAAAACAACTACATGGATCGAGCAATTCCTAACCGATCGTTACCAGTCGGTCAAAATTGAGGACCTCATTTCTAAACCCACTCGCGTATTATCCGGTGTCCCGCAGGGCTCAGTATTAGGGCCATTACTTTTTCTAATTTATATAAACGACATAGCCTCTAATATTACATCATCAATACGGCTTTTCGCAGATGACTGCGTAATATACAGGCAGACAACCACCCCGACTGATGCACTAGCTCTCCAATCAGATCTAACAGGACTAACTGAATGGTGTTCAACGTGGCAGATGGATATTAATGTCAGTAAAACTAAACATGTAAGATTCTCTAGCGTAGCAGAAACATCACAGAATAATTACCGGTTAAATAATAGTGTAATTGACTCCGTGTCGTGTATAAAATATCTGGGAGTGTTTTTCAGTCAGAACTTAACCTGGGATGCTCACATTGAATACATAACTAATAAAGCCTTTAAAAAAATTGGTCTCTTGAAACGCCGTTTACCCCTTGCGAACGCTGAAACACGGCACAGCGCTTATACAACGCTTATCAGGTCATCTGTTGAATACGCTTCTGTTATATGGAACCCCTCCCACGCGATTCTTACAAATGCTCTAGAAGCAGTACAAAATAAAGCCGTCAGATTCATACTGTCATCCTACTCACGTCATCAAAGCGTATCAGCAATGAAGCAAGCCATGAATCTTCAACCTCTTGCTACACGTAGAAAGTTCGCCCGGTTGTCATTATTTCACACCTTATACTATAGCGAAACGCCATTCTCCCGAAATCATATCTTTCCTGCACCTCATTGTTCAGCTCGCCTGGATCATGCGCATAAGGTACGTCCGATTTTCGCTCGCACACTAAAATATCAGAAGTCACCGCTGGTTTTGTTAATAAATGAATGGAACTCATTGCCATCCAGCATTGTCGGCCATACTGAATTATCATCTTTTCAAACAGCTTTACTAACATTTTTGAACACGGAAAATGCGTCATAGAGTGCTGAATGATTTACCGTGTCCGTGACTTTTTGGCGGTCCTTTTTTTCCTTTGCCATTTCTTGTGTGCTGAACAGCTCCGGAGCCTCTTCCCTTATAAAAATGGTCTATAGACTTTCTATACACTTTTTATAGACTCTATAGCCATCCTATAGACTTTTCCTTTTGTCTATAGACAGTCTATAGAAAATCTATGGACTAAAGTCTATAGCTGCCTCAATTTCCTTTCGTCTATAGACTGTCTATAGACCCTCTATAGACTAAGGTCTATAGTTGTCTTAATTTCATTTTGTCTATAGACTGTCTATAGACACTTTATAGACTGAAGTCTATAGCTGTCTCAATTTCCTTTTGTCTATAGACTGTCTATAGACACTTTATAGACTAAAGTCTATAGCTGCCTCAATTTCCTTTTGTCTATAGACGGTCTATAGACTCTCTATAGACTGAAGTCTATAACTACCTCCATTTCCTTTCATCTATAGACGGTCTATAGACTCGCTATAGCCTAAGGTCTATAGCCGCCTCAATTTCCTTTTGTCTATAGACTGTCTATAAACTAAAGTCTATAACTGCTTCAATTTCCTTTCATCTATAGACGGTCTATAGACTCGCTATAGCCTAAGGTCTATAGCCGCCTCAATTTCCTTTTGTCTATAGACTGTCTATAGACTAAAGTCTATAACTCCTTCAATTTCCTTTCGTCTATAGACGGTCTATAGACTCGCTATAGACTAAGGTCTATAGCTGCCTCAATTTTCTTTTGTCTATAGACTCTCTATAGACTAAAGTCTATAACTGCTTCAATTTCCTTTCGTCTATAGACGGTCTATATGCTAAGGTCTATAGCTGCCACAATAGCCTTTCGTCTATAGACGGTCTATAGACTCTCTATAGACCAAGGTCTATAGCGGCCTCAATTTCTTTTCGTCTATAGACGGTCTATAGACTCTCTATAGCCTACGGTCTATAGCTGCTTCAATTTCGTTTTGTCTATAGACGGTCTATAGACTCTCTATATTCTACAGTCTACAACTACCACAATTTCCTTTAGTCTATAGACTGTACACTATAGATAGTCTACTGCCTATAGACCAGTCTATAACAATCGTAATTTTATCTAACAATGCTCGATACACTGACTTTCGACTAAGTCCAGAACAATGTCAATTTCTTTTTGCACTGCATGTTGAGGGGACCTGCATCTAGTGACCGCAACTATGTCGGGAGTCCCCCACCTCCTTCGCTATTACGAAAATTAAAAAGTATTGCATAAGGCCATTACAACACCCTCCTGTATATTGTTTTCAGGAGCCTTGACAAGCTCCTTTTCGTTATACCGTGACGTATATTGTCAGTACAATTAGATATTTAGTGCTAACAAGTACGCCGAGGAAACGCAGCCGTTCTTGAAGTAAGGGCGCCCGGAAACTGTACTACGTCGAACGAATACGCTTTCCCTTAAAGGAATCGCTCTACACAATTGCATTCCATCTTTCGATCGTTACTGTCCAACGCGCTGAAATCAGAAACATTTCATCAATGGTTCTACATTTCTCTTTAAAACGTCCTGAAAATAAAGGGGGAAATACGGGTGTGAGAATTCAAGGAAGCGCCCATCCCTTAGAAACATCTTAGATTAATCTCGAAGAGCCTGGTCCTCTGTGCGATTAACATCTGCCATTTCTACCTTTGCAGTTTGTATTCACGTGAATAAGTGCTGCGACGCAACAATCACAAAGCCAGTATTTTTTCGTTCCTACCCTTGCACCTGTTGCTTCGGAGCCGATGACACGCTGATGTGGCGCATATCAGTTTTCTAAACACGAACACACGAAAAAAAGACGTTATGCTATGCAACCTTATAATTATTATTTGAGAATTGTACCACATACTATTCGGGGGGAGATGCGACGCGTAT
Organism: Amblyomma mixtum; assembly: GCF_055824585.1. NCBI lineage: Eukaryota > Metazoa > Arthropoda > Arachnida > Ixodida > Ixodidae > Amblyomma > Amblyomma mixtum. The sequence continues at coordinate 109,692,858 of NC_143019.1, read as the reverse complement.
ACCGACAAGAAGTTAGATTTCGGTTCTGTTTTCACGAAAACAATAAGATTTTTAGAGGGTAAGCGAAGAATTTAAGCTTATAAACCAATTGCCTTCTGTGGACTTGGATATCAGATCAAGCTGCTCACGGCAAGAGTGCGAGCGATAAAGATACAACCGTGAAATGGGTTTCTGTTTCACGTTTTACCCATTTTACCGCGAGACGGCGGAAAATCATTCGGGCTGCAAACAACACTGTGCATGGCTGCATCAATGGCGTTGGCGTGTGTTTCGCGGATTACGTTTTCTTCAAAATCCAGCTTCATCGTCCGCTTACGGTAAGTCTACACGTTTATATTTTATTCATTTGGTCTACTAAACCACTCTAAGCAGAGCTGTGTGTGCAGAACAGATTATGTGCGCCTATCTTCGTTTCTAAGGCGGAAGCCATCGGGTTCTCGACTAATGCCGCTTATCTCTGTCCCGCTGTCTTTACTAACGCTCGGAAAGGCAGTCTGTGCGATGCCCTTGATACCCCGCTCCTCGCGAGCTGTCTACTAGATTTTTCGTGTTTCAAAGTAGATGCGCGGCCAGAAATGTCGTTTAGCCTGTGAATGACGGCCGAAATGGAACTGTGTGTTAGATAGCGCCGTGTGAGCTCAATTTACTTTGCACCTCCGAAAACGTACTTACATACAGTCTCGTTCAGTGGTGGATTACATTTATTTTCTTATCTTTGTGTTATCGCCTGTCCGGACCATGGAGTGCTGTTCTTTTTGAGGTGTGCATTGCTTGCTACGTATGGACGCTCACTCGGAGCGCGTCGTGGACGCCGACGTTTCAGCAAAGGTGTCTTGTAACGCTATAGACTGGAGCGCGAGACGTTTGTCAAAGTTGTATTCAAGCGGCGCTGGAGGAATCCTTGTAGTGTGATGGGTGAATAAAATTCGTTGCCGGCGCGAATGGCCGGCGTGCTCAAACACCGCGAAGAACCCACGAGCTCCATCCCATCTCCCCTTCGTTGCACACGTATGGATTCGTCCGTGTCTGTCATCAGAGCCGTTGGCCGCCGCCGCTGGCTTGCGGGCACTTAACGGTCGGCTCGACAAGAGGTGGCTTACATTTCGTTCCGAGTGGTTCGTTCATGAATCCCGCTCACGCGTGCACAGATTTCTAGAATACCATTTGCGCGAGAGCCAAAGTATGTGTTTCTGATTTCAGACTGCTACGTTACGAAAGCGCCGATGTGACTCGCCGCTTATTTGCGCCTAAAATTAAATGAAGCTCTCGTGTTATTATAGCTGCGCCTGTTGAAGGAGTTAATTGTTTCATTCAAATACTTCCTACTTTGAGCACGTTCAATGCTTTCGGTGATTTTTCTAGCAGCGTTGGGTTAGGCTGCCTTAAGGGAAGAAACACCTCTTTACTGCGCTGTTGGAGCTGCACTTGAAGGAAAACTAAGTGAATTTCAGACGGTATTTTATCGTGACAGTAATTGGCTGTCTCAATCTCGCGACTGCTTTTGAAACGGCGCAGCTGCAGCCTATGTGTGCTGTATTAGTTTTCTGAATAATGAGCGCGGCATGGAAGCGCTGCAACCCGCTTGTTTCTAAGAGCGCGCGCAGATGTATGAGTATGCTGTTCCGTCTTTGTGCTTCAAGTTATAGGTGCAAATCTGTGGTGAACTGGTTGCTTCTGCCTGCTGGTTTTGTATAGCTTCTGCCCGTTTGGGTATCGGCTTACGTACACTCGGCCAAATCTTTAACTGGCTTAGGTGTTGCATCGCTAAATGCACCTTGTAAAAAGGTGCCTTTTGGCTACACTGCTGGCATATTCATGTTGGAATTTGACGCGTGAGATGGCATTTCATAGTTTCTTTTTGTTAATATAATGTTTGAGTGGAGTACTTGCATGTTTAGATCAAAGTTATCAGAAATATTCATCGTCTGCCGCTACGAAGAGCCGAAACAAGCGGAATACGCAGCAATGGTAATGGTGGCGCATTTCCACTAATCTGGGTAAACGACTTGTCCGCAATGAAAGGACGGGTACTTTACCCAGAGGATGAGGCCATATGGACCAGATCCATTGCTGCGTATGCCGCTTGTTTCAGCTGTTCGTAGTGGCAGACGAATGTTTCTGATAACGTTGATCTAAACACGCAAGTACTGCACTCAAACATTATATGAACAAAAAGGAACCACGAAATGACATTTCACTCGTTAAATTACAGCATGAATATGCCAGCAGTGTAGCCGAAAGGCACCTTTTTTACATGGTGCATTTAGCGATGCAACACCCGAGCCAGTTAAAAATTTGGCCGGGTGTACCAGGCTTAATTCATGCAGGGTCTTCTGAAGCGCTTCTTCTATAGCGGTTATAAGAATAAATGCTGCAATATCTCCTTTTTGGATCCCTGTGTAAGGTGCACTGAATCTGTATTTTATGGAGGTGGCATTCTTAACAGCTACTTCGAGTCAATGCAGATATGTGGCACAATTGTTCGAAGTCTTCTGTTACAAATAGTGTAAAAGGGTTGCCATAAAGAGGTCAGTATTCGCTGTAACAGTATTGCCATACAGAAATCAGTATCTGTACTGGATTCAGAGTAGAGTGCTCCAGGGATTAGGGGTCTTTGTTACAATGTTTTATGACGACACTTACAATCTGTCGTGTATTTACTGAAATGACTGAGCCCTCGTGATAGCTCAGTGGCTATCGTGGCGACCTGAAAGATGCAGGTTCGATTCCGGCCTAGGCGGTCGCATTTTAATAGAGGCAAGATGCTAAAGGCCTGTGTACTCTGCACAGGTGACCGAAATTATTCCCCAGCCTTTCACTTCAGGGTCTCGTAGCCTGTGTCGCCTTGGGTCTTTGAACCCCATAAAACCAAACCAAAAGATAAGATCAAGACTTCCTTTCTAGAATGGCATAGCCAGGATATGCCTTGCATTGTAAAGCACATGTGTAGAGATGGAATGGGAATTTTTTTTCTTCAGTTCCTCTTATATTATTTTTTTTCTTTGTGCTGTACAGGTGAACATGCCCGGATGATTTACTGCAGACAACAGGCCACAAGAATGCTTCTGAGGAAACTAGCGGGACTGTTACTTTCAACTTTTATGTTACTGTGGTGCATTTTTATGGTGCATGTATTGCATATTCCCAGCCTGGATAGCTTGGAAATAAACTAAATTTGTAAGTATATTGATTGTTTCATGTGTGAACTCTGTCTGGTAACCTTTTTCAATTATTGTAGACAGTCTATAGGCAGTCTATAGATAATGGTCTACTAATAGTTTAGTAGACAGAGGTCTATAGACTGTCTATAGACAAAGGTCTATAGCACTGCCACGCCACACACCTATGGAATGTCTATAGACAGTCTATAGACATATGTCTACTGGACCAGTAGACTTTCGTCTGTAGACTGTCTATAGACAGTAATCTACAGGAAGTCTATGGCCATAAGTCTATAGGTCGTCTATAGACAAGTGTCTATAGACGGTCTATAGGAAATGTATGACCATAAGTCTATAGATCGTCTATAGACTGTCTATAGACCTGTGTCTATAGACTTCCTATAGACCTATAGACTTTCAGTAGACATTTGCCTATAGACTGTCTATAGACAAAAGTCTACTAAAAGTGTATGGCCATAAATCTATAGACTGTCTATAGACCAGTCTAAAAAATTTGTCTATAGACAGTCTATAGACTTCATAGACTAGAGTCTATAGACAGTCTATGGACTGTCTATAGAAATTTTTATAAGGGTTTACAGCTCCGGAGCCTCTTTTGTGTGCCATTGTATTTTTAGTTACTTATTTTGCCCTAATTATTACTCACTTGTTTGAACGTGTTGAATTTTGCGGTCTCAATGTGTTATACTGCACTTAACCAAATGTTACCCAAACTCTGCCTTCTGTATATTTACCATCATTTGTTATGAGTTGATTTGTTATGTGTGCTTTCTTTTAATCATTCCCCCCCTATGTAATGCCCTCTTCTGGGTCTTTAGGGTAAATAAATAAATAAATAAATAAATAAATAAATAAATGAAATGGTTAAGGGAACAGCATATAACAATACTGCAGATTGGGCGAGTTGGTTAACATCCATCTTGCAAAATTTTAGCGCGAAAAACACGGACAGAAAGAGTAGACGACACGAGCGCTGACTAACAACTGGAAGTTTATGCGAAAACACGTAGAATTATGTCTACTCTTTCTGTCCGTGTTTTTCGCGCTAAAATTTTGCAAGAGGAACAGGATAACCGCTTCCAAATGCGCTGGCTTTACGCGGTCCAGGCTGACGATTTTCTGCCTCCCGCCCACGTCCATGGTTGCTGTTTTCTCGCCGAACCGCAGCAGCCGGAACGGCCCGTCGTAGGCCGGCGTGAGTGGGGCTTTGACCCAGTCGCGGCGCCCAAACACTTATTTTGCAGAGTCCATAGTGGGAAACTTGAATACTTTCTACTGCGTGGGGGCACGCGTGGCTGCCGGACGGAGCTGTTGGAGCCAAGCTTGCAGGCGCTCTACGTGCTGGGCTGGGGTTGGCGTGGTGCTAGGGTGTTCTCCGAAGAATTCTCCGGGAAGGCGGACAGGCGATCCGTACAACATTTCTGCTGCGCAGAATCCTAGGTCCTCTTTTACGATGGATTGCAGTCCTAAGATCACGAGAGGTAGCTTTTCCACCCATTGCTGCCGGTCGAGCATCGCAGTCAGGGAGGCTTTGAGCTGTCGGTGCAGGCGCTCCACCATGCCGTTGCTTGATAGGTGGTATGCAGTAGTGTGGTAGAGGCGCGCGCTGAGAAGCCTTAAGAGCGCGGAGATTAGGCTGCTTTGAACTGTCTGCCTCGATGAGTTGTCAGACGAAGCGGGCACCCAAAGCGTGATACCCACGTCGCGATGAAAGCTTGAGCGACAGTGTCGGCGCTGATGTCCGTGAGCGGGATGGCTTCTGGCCACCCCGAGTATCTATCGACGCACATCAGAGGGTATCTCAAGCCTTGGCAAGGGGGCAATGGCCCTACCAGTTCCAAATGTATGTGGTCGAAACGGGACTCAGGCAGTTGAAACGGCTGGTGCGCTGTCCGCGCGTGGCGAGTGACTTTGGCGCTCTGGCGATTCTGTTACCAGCGCAGAACATCCATGTTGACACTAGGCCAAACAAAGCGGTCGGTTATGAGTCGCTGTGTGGCGCGGATTCCAGGATAACTGATGTTGTGGAGCGAATCGAACACCGCTTGTCGGAAGTTGAGCGGAAGGAAAGGTCGCGGCTTTGCTTTAGAGGTATCGCACGTCACCTTGCACGCGGTGTACGGACGCGGTATTTGTGCCAGTACCAGCGACGAATTTCCGTTACGTAGATTGCATAGCTCAGGATCATCGACTTGGGCGGCGGCGAGCGCTTCGAAATCCACGGAGGCAGGATCGGTAGAGAGTGCGTCAATTCGGGAAAGTGCGTCGGCTGCTTCGTTCTCGGGACCTGGGACGTGGCGGATGTCAGTGGTGAATTCTGAGATGAAAGTCAGCTGTCGGAGTTCACGTTCGAAGTAGGAAGAGCTGTTGTTTTTGAACACGAAGGTTAGAGGCTTGTGGTCCGTTAGGATATAAAAAGTGCAGCCTTCGAGAAAGAAACGAAAATGCTTGATAGCGGGAGTATATTGCCAGCATCTCTCTTCCATACGTGCTGTACCGTACCTCCGCGGGCTTGAGGCGATTTGAGAAGAAGCCAACTGGTTGCCATGTGCAGCCGTCGTGTTGCTGAACGACCGCCCCTACTGCTTTTGTTGAAGCGTCCACCACTAGACGTGTTTTGGCTTTCGGAAGAGGGTGCATCAGGAGGGTGGCATCGGCCAGCTCCTGCTTCGCTTTGAGAAAGGCGTCGCCATGTTCCTGTTTCCAGCAAAACTCCTTGGCCTTCTTTGAGTCACCGCGGAGTAGGTCAGTGAGTGGCTGGAGAACTTGGGCACAGGAGGAGATAAAGCACCGATGGAAATTGATGAGGCCGAGAAACTAACGAAACTTGCGGAAGGAAGTTGGGGCCGGAAAGTCCTTGACTGCTTGCACTCGGGAGTCCAGCGGCAGGATACCCTGAGATGTGACACGATGTCCAAGGAAGTCGAGGCTTCCCACGCCGAAGGTGCACTTTTGAGGTTTCAGCACCAGTCCGTGTTCGTCAAGGCGCTCGAAGAGGAGACGGAGGTGGTTCTCGTGTTCAACCCGTGTGTTGCTGGCCACCAAGATATCGTCCAGGTACACGAACACAAAGGGCAGTCCGCGCGTGACCTCGTCCATGAAGCGTTGGAATGTTTGTGCCGCGTTTTTCAAGCCATATGACATGCTCGTAAATTCGAAGAGGCCGAAAGGCGTTGTTATTGCAGTCTTGGGGATGTCACTTGGCTCGACTGCGAATTGGTGGCAGGCGGTCATCAGATCGATTTTGCTGTAGATTTGGGTGCCTGCGATACGGGCGCTGAAATCATGAATGTGAGGCAGTGGATATTGATCGCGCGTAGTCATAGCGTTTAGGGCACGGTAATTGCCACAAGGCCGTCAGTCTCCCGATTCTTGTTTAGGAATCAGATGCAGAGCAGATAACCAGTTACTGGAAGACGGCCGAATGATGCCGAGCTGGAGCATATGTTCAAACTCACGGCGGGCGATTTCGAGCTTCTGTCCGGCAAGCCGTCTGGGTCGAGCTGCGACAGATGGTCCGGTAGTGTCTATAGGTTGCGTCACCTTGTGCATCACGGGCAGCTTTTTGTTGCGCGGCTTCGTGAGGGCGGGAAATTCGGCCAAGATGTTGTCGTAGGTTTAAGTGGGACGGAACGAGCAGATTCCGGAAGGAGACAGATTTAATTGCAGCCCGAGCACAGCGAGCGACGTGATATTGTCTTTCAGCCGATGATCACGAACGCTCACATCCAGGTTGAAGTCACTCAGGAAGTCTGCCCCCAGGATGGCAAAGGTGACATCGGCCACCACGAACACCCATCTGAAGAGGCGCCTGAGTCCAATGTCCACCGTCATTGATCGGAGTCCGTATGACGCCATCGCAGTATTGTTGACCGCATGTAAAGCGGATGCGCCCTTGCCGCGTTGGCGGTCTCCGGCTGTTGCAGGTACCATGGACAGCTCGGCTCCGGTGTCAACTAGTAGACGGGTGCCGGAGATACGGTCAACCACAAAAAACAGGCAGCTGGAATGCTCACCGTTGTCACACGCCGCCGTTAGTGACTGGCCGGGCTTTTCGTCCACGAGCAAGGATGAGTGCAGCGGGTGGCTCGTTCTCCGAAACGGTGGTGATACCAGCACAGGCGACGATCAGCTTCGCGGGGCTGGCTGTGGGGCCGCGCTGTTGCTCCGTGAGGCGATGACAAGTTCCGTCTGGAATAGTGTTGGGCACCGGTAGAAGTTTCCAGTTCTTCAACCACGGCGGCCAGGCGATCACCTTGTGCCTGTAGATCAGACATTCGATCTGGCTGCTCGACAGCCCGTGTAGGGGCGATGGGCACTACTGCTGGCGAACCGTAGTCCGCTATGCGATCAGCCGTTTGGGCGAGCTTGTCGAGAGTCATCTCTGAGCCAGCGAGGATCATCCGCGTGGACTGCGGCAGTCGCTGAAGGAACAGCTCCCGAAGGATGGGCAGCTGGCTCCCTTGAGATGCCTGGTCGCCAAGTAGCTGGCGCTTGCAATGCAGCAGCTGTGTAGGGCGGTGATCTCCCTGTTCCTTATTGAAGAGTAGCCGCTGGAGTCTGCTCTGTTCGGAAGTCTCGGGGCGCTGCAAGACAGTGGCCTTCAACGTGTCGAAGGCGTTTTCGGGCGGTACAGCACACAAGATGTCGGCTATGACGTCCACGATGACCGGAGGCAGCGCTGTGACCACGTGAAAATATTTTGTATTTTTCAATGTGATGCGCTAAAGTTGAAAACGTGCCTCGAATTGACTGAACCAAGCGCGCGGATTCTTCGGCCAGAAAGTTGGCAGTTTCAGCTCCGCGGCCATGGCTGAAGGAGAGCTCGGTGCGGTTTGTTGTTCGTTGTCGGGCATGGCTACTCGAAGCGTCCGGGTCACCAGTTTGTAGCGCGCGTCAGGTAAGTCCGAGAGCAAACGAAGAGACGTCTCGACAGCGTAGAGATTCCGTGCAGATTGGTTTATTTTCCAACAAGCGCCCGCGGGAAGAAAGGGGCAACAGGAGAGAGGGAAAGAGAGAGAGAGAAAGCGGCGATAGCGGAGAGCGGCGAGCCATTTGTTTCTGCCGCGGGGAGGAAGGGAGCGGGCTGAAGACACCGACGAGCACACGTGCGAGGCGCATATCCGGCGAGTCAGCGACCCCTCCTCGCGGCACCTGCGGAGCCGGTTCGGCTCTTTCTCCTCGAGCCCCCACAAATACGCTTCAAAAAACATCAAAGAACACAATGCATAACGAAGTACCATTTCACTAAAATTGCTTCTGTGTATAGAGTGGCATAGATGGCGGCATAGGTGGAGCCAAACATTAAGCAGAGCATATTATCGCGTGCAAAATTTACACAAGCAGATTCGTTTTCAAAAGAACACAACTGTAATGACAAAGAAATCGGCACGTGTGCGTGGCCTGCGCGCCACCGTCCAATTTATTCGAGTCGAGCAGCTGTTTGACACGTAAAAGTACCCGTGCGTTATACCGTACTCCATTTTAATATGTTCACCGTTTGAAATCTACTGCTTTGCATGCCCAAATTATAGTAAAAAATATCAGGACCGTAAACGATTTGGCTTACACATGCATTTGGTATTCATCATGATTAGTGTGTAATGACCACGCCGGAGGCAATGATCATGCCTGTTCTACATCGCAGGATAAAGCTGGCGGCAGGTTTCATTTTAAGAGATAGCAGCTGGTAAACAGGTTTTCAAAACGCCAGTTTCTGGAACCGCAGGCGCGCCTCAAATATCAGCACGCAAGAGTGGCTAGAAGCTGCAATCACGGTTTACGAAAACAGCACACAATACAATGAATATAAGCATTAAAATCAAAATTGTGAGTGGGAGTATGTTCGCCGCCGGAGGCTGCGGCGCTTATGGGCCGAACGTGCACCGGCTGCGCGAAATATGAGGCCGTTCTAGATAAAAAGTATTCACCATGGCATGTGCCACGAGCACTAGATTCTGTGCCCATGTTAAGTGTTCCCTTGGAAGCACCGCCCAAAAAATTACAAAATGCAAAATCAGGGAGCTCTAGACACACAGTGAAGAAGAATACGGTGCCTCAAAAACAAAACTGTTTTTCGTTGGAGCAACACACTCAGGAAACGCAATCGAGCTGCTGCTTTTATGGCGACAGCTCACTAGATGCACTAACCCCGATCGACGCCTCGTACCTGTAAGATGTCTGAAATTGACATTCAACCTAGACAAGGTAAAAATATGTCTGGTAAAAAAAAAGAGGCAGACCAAGAAAACAAACCATGACTGCGCGTCGAAACCCCGCTGGCGCGAACAGATCAGCTTAACCGGATGCTGCGCGAGGCCACTAGGCTAACGGCAATTTTTTTTTCCTTATTGCCTCCTTAGATAAAACACACATGGGTAAATACAATGCGTGCACGTCGCACTGGTGCCGTTGCTAGACTATCGCCAAAGCCTTTTCCTCTTTGCTGCATGGAAATAAACCCACCCTGACATGTTTCAAGCAAGACATAACAAGGTCACATCCCGCAACCTATCATATTCCGTCACACTAGCATCCTGCTCTCAATATGGCCGCTCATCAAAATTACGGAAGACATACACATGCGTCGAGTAAACGCAGCAATACAGCAGGTTCTTCCTGCGCCGCATATACCCCCCCCCCCTCCGCCCCCACCAACCATAGCACACCGGTCTCTGAACAGAAATCTGATGAACGTAGTGGCTCTGTGTGGCGATCTCTGGTGCGGCTCTTGCACAGGCTCAACAGCCACATGAGCACTAAAAGACTGCATGGAACATTAGAGCCCTCCAGTGTAGCCAGATATCTTATAGTAAAGGGCGTATTGCAAGTCAGTTGAAGAGTGTCCCAAAGAAACACATGATCACGACAAAACACAAAGCACTCATAAATAGTTTCAGACTGCTGACATAGGCGACAGCGGAATGACCATGGCATGGAAGTCTATTTTGCAAGACCCACTTTTTGACAGGTAAGGTTGACTTGAGTTGAAAAAGACAGTCTTTGTGGCCGTTTCACAAAACTTTTACAAAACTGCTATGTTGCACGCAAAACCTCCATAACATTTTTTTATCAGAACAGAAAAGGGCAACGTCATCAGCGCAAGCCAAAATCTTAATTTCATATCGCAATAGCGAGAACATACGAATTTCTGTGTTTTTGCTGATACTACGGCACAGGGGCTCAAAATATAAAGCGAATAACAAGGGCGACAGCGGGCAGCCCTGTCGAAGAGATGACTTAAATGGAATAGGTTTGGTAAACTTTCAATTAACAGTAGTATAGTGGCTGCATTGTACCATATTTCTATGTCTTTAATGAAGACATCACAACGGCTGTGCTAATACAGCAAACAAAAACTCATGACGACGCATCAAAAATTTTTGTTACATCAATCTCAATAAGAGCCACTTTACATACCTCATCTTACACTGTCTCTAACAAAAAACGTGCGATATTTGTATGGTATTGGATACTGCAGCCTTTGATCTCGCGCACTTGGCGCGGCCATAACAAAACCATTGGCACAAGCTTCGGACGGGAAGAAAGAACCTTAGCAAATACCTTATCATCTCTTTTGCATAAGAATATCGGACGAAAGCCTTCAGCAGTTTTCAACTCATCTGCGTCTGTGCTTTTTAGGATTAGTATGATGTCACCTGTGTAGAATGTGGGAGGCGAAATGCCCATGTCATAAGCTGAACCAAAAGCTTATACAAGGCAGGTGCTAAGATAGCCAAAAATGCTTTATGCCTAACAATCTGCCACCGCTAGGGTTGCTGGAGCATCGTTCCGGGCCCCTCCAGTAGAGGGGAGGTAGAATGGGGGGCTGCGAGTCCGACTTCATAGAATTCACTGCTGAGATCGTCCGGGCAAGGGGACTTTTGACCCTTTAGCCACGAAATCGCCGATTTGACCTCATTTAAAGTAATATAGCCCACAATGACTTTATGCTGGCCATCTTCATTAAAGGAAATTTTTTTAGGCTACTGAAATTCAGCCCACTGCTCGGGTCACTACTACCACCCCTACTACTACCACTACTACCACCTCATGTAACAGTTAAAGAACGCACCATGAATGCATTGCGTGTTACGCACCGATCACTTCCGCTACGAATTTCTAAAACCGCTTTGGAAAGAGCAGTCTACCTTTCGTCATTACATGCGCGGTCAGACGGTTGTTCATTACCTAACCTCCGTGTTCGTGACCTAATTTTAAGCACCTTGGTATTTTTCTCCTGTAATGTGTTGAAACTGCTCTTCAATATTGCTGATATTATCAAGGTACGATCCGGAGCAATTCTTTCCGACTTATGCAATTCGTTCATGGTGCGCTTCAATCCGCGAAGATGTAGGCACTTCAAGACTGCGGTACCGTAATCATGCTTCAATAGAAAGATTGTTAACCTTCTGTTTGAAAAAATTCTATTTTTGAAGACTGAAAGATTTGCACGTGCCCACGTATCATTGAAGCAAGTAGCTACAGCACACTGAAAAAATTCCATCAGACAGGAGGGATTTATTTAGCTTCCACAGCTCCCACCGTGGCTGGAGAAGGCGCCGAATGCACCTTCGTATCTGACGAGAAACAGAAAATATCGACCTCACGCAATACATATGCCCATCACGTAATACGCCAGTAAAAAAGCAGATCCTGTCAAGACGCGCACTCGAAGAGGATTGGAACTGCGTGAAATATATACTATCGCTTTTTAGCAGCCCAATGTCAACGAGCTTGTACTCACAAAAAGTCGGTGAGAACAGCAGAACTGGGGTCCTAGCGTCCATGATATACTCATCGATACTCACTGTTACATACACAATGGAAATGTGCCAGCAGTAAAATTTCCCGATCCGTGCGCAGGAGGTTTGCGAATGACAAGAAAAAGCTTTTCTATCTAGCTGCTTCAGAGGCGCATACAAAGAAATAATTCATCAGTGGTGACCCGAAAATGGCGAGGTCAAAACGTATCAGTCGCCGCTCACCACCAAAGCATTACGTGTCAGTAGCATAGTTATATTGAGTATTTTGCCCAAAACAGCATGCGCACTCCAGAAAAGCCTTTCGAAACGCTGACGATAGTATTCTATCGCGGTGCAAACATCTCAAGGGCAGTTTCTGTAGACGGATCCGTAGCCAGGTCAGTTTCCTGAATCGCAGCTGTACTCACGCTACAGCTTCAAACCGGTGCTTTAACTGGCACTGCCACGGTCGATTCCACAATCCTTTACCGTTAGGGGTGGCGACCTCAAGCGCCGTGACCGCGCCATTTTTTTGTGTGCATATTATACAACTCCATGCGCCGAGGCAAGGAGAACCACCGGCTGATTGGTCACCATTTTAGCTGCCATTTCTTTCTTTTTACAAGCCAACTTTGCGTTGTCCTCCACCTCTGGTACCTTGTTCGTATCTCGGCTGATACGTAACTGCTCCTGCTCATCTGCAGGGCGCTTGAGAGGTGCGCTGCTGTCCATGCAGACCCCTGAGATGTTTGAGGCATCTGCCGTTGAGGTCTAGAGCACCACAGCATTCGCAGCTCGAAGGTCGGCAGGCAGCTCTGTGCACACGCCGATGGCTGACTCCTGACGAAGCGCACCACAGCCCGGCGACCCACCTCCGAGGTAGCAGTCTCGACGCACATCCTCTTCTTTATCGGAAGGCTCCGGTGGCCGATCTTGAGACGCTTCTGCGGCAGAAGGCAGCTGTTTAGCCATCTCAAGATCAGATGCGCCCTGTTCAAGCTGGCCAGAGTCTGGAGGTTTGTGGTCGGGAGGTTCAGGAGGTTGCGGCTGGATGTATTGTGAATGGCCACTACCTCACGTGGAATCACAGTGTTGAGCTGTTTGGAAGCGTCCACATAATCTGAAACGTCCATGATGTGCTCTGACACTACATAGTCCTCTTTGGACATGGAACGTGACGTAATTTATCAGTATACGTCATGAGACAGGTATCCACTGTGCGTCAAAACGACGACACCAAGTGCATCAATGCGTACATTATTGCCACCGGAAATATCAAACTCTGCTACACCGAAGACACCCAGGATGTGAGGAATATTGGAAGATGAAACCCCATCTATTACCCCGATAGACAACACTGTTTATTGTGTCCGTATGGTCCAACACAGGGCAGCGCCACTTTTCACGCTCCACTGACTGAAGAGTGCCATACATACGGTTACAAAGCTTAAACGATGCGCCCTGTGCTGCGTGTGGCGAGAGACCTAAAGCAGCTTCAACTTAAGTTTTCTTGTTTACGGATCAAATACCATGCATTTCAGCTCTTTTAGGCCCAGCTCTATCAAGTGCACAAGCTTCTGTTTTGAAACGCTATTGTGACAAATCACCAGCGGAATATGGCTCATTTCATATTGTCCAGTGCAAGCGATATGACTAAAGTCTATAACACGGCCGAGGGCATCCCTGAAGCTACGTGCTCGATACGGATGGCCATTTAAATCACTATGCAAAACTACCGTATAGAGCACTAGATTACCCGACGCAAGTCGACGCAGCACAATCTCGCAGCTGTCCATTCTGACTTCAGAAGTTGCAGAACCCCGCCCAACGGCTGATGCGGTGTTCCCAGCAAAAAGCATATTGAAAAGTGATCTTTCAGACCGACCGCCTTCCACCTCCCGCAGCCGCAGCCGAACATGCTTCGTGTGAAACTGCACCCCACTCTCGCGCTGTGCATTGCAAATCGTCGTCTTGATCAACTTCCATCTGCTCCGTCCGGTGGCACTGCACGCACATCGTGATCCCGTACGTCGCAAAAATCCGTGCAATCGCGCCTTTCCTCCGACCAAAATTAGTCCCACCATGGATTTTTCCCCTTGCACAATTTACATCTAATCGACGTCCAACTAAATTTCAATGCGCCTGATAGCATGGCGACCTCAAAATTTGTCCGTGGCCATTGGGAAACTTTGTTCCGGGCCACCCCAGAAATTTGATCTTGGTTGATTTCGATAAAAATGGATGTACAAAGATGATTGATCGCGTACCCGACACGGTGCCGACTTCCAATTTTGGCCCGGGTTTTTACCAAAATTTGGCACGAGCCACTCTCAAAATTCCATCGTGGCCAATTGGGACCAAATTGATGTCCAACTATAACTGAACGTGCCCGAGACGATTTCGATATCTAAACTTGGCAAAATTCACTTGGTATAAGCATGGTTAAACAATAAGTTTTTACTTGACCAGTTCTGCTTCTTTTTGCACTACTATAACATAAGACTAGCAAAAGAAAGGCCGGCTGCTTACATTGGACATAGAGCAGCAAGGTCCAATGCACTCCATAAAACACCTGTAGCATTCGCCACCCCGCAATAACCAGAGAAATGCCGCGGCGAAACAGAATTATACCTCCAATGCACAGTTCTATTGCGATTCCAAGAAAAACGGCACGACAAACCAGTCCTCGTATTTTGTTTTAAATACACTCCATGCGCCGTCTACTAAGGACAGGGGCAAATGTTTGGCGTCTCAGGCATAAATACATTTAGGTAATAGTAATGGTTCACATATACAGGATGATTTTTTCACGTATGCAGTTTTTTTTTAAAGCCTGAAATGTACGCCACTGCGTTCTTTTGATCCAGATTGTACTGCAAGGGGACATTATGTACCTCATATGAGTCAGTAATCATTACTAATTATCTTAAATTCAATCAACATTTTTACTTCGTTTGTTAAACTTATTACTTGTTTTTAAGCATGAGTATGTTGATGTAGTGCATGGTTGCTTGCGTGATTTTGTTCAGCTGTAGAGATTAGACTATTGTGTACATTCTTTTTTATTCTTTTTTTATTCTGTTCTATTTTGTTCTATTGTGCACATTTTATTGTTTTAGCGTAAGTATGCTAATAGTTTTTCTATACGCGAAGTGTTTGTACTGCAAATTTCAGTGCTGTGTGTTTATTGTGCATATCTGCGTATTTAATATGTAGATTGTGCCATCAGTATATTTTTATGTTTAATAAGCTGCTTGCTATGAACGTATTACTTATAGTTCTGTGCTGTTTATTTCGAGCATGATGGGGCTGGGACCTCCATGAGGTATTCGTGTCAATTGAGTACCAGGCTCTTCGCGTATAAAGCTCACCGACGAAGGCAATAATTATGAAAATATTAGAAAGTAACTAATTGTCTTTTTAATTTATATTTCAGTGGGGCACGGTTATATTGAAACATTGGTTTAAATATTCCTACTCGGCTATGTTTGAAATGCCGAGCATCAAAAATACGCTTTCGAATGCTTGTTGTCTTGGCTATTCCGCATTACGTAAATATGAAATGGTGCGCCAGCACGTTGTACTCTCGCCTAAAGTCATGTACACCAAATGCACCTGCATTTGATGCTGAAATGCAAGAGAAGCTATTTTTTAATTTGCAATGCGGGAAAGCCAGCTCAGTGAGCGGAGCTTCCAAAATCCATATTTTTGACGTTGTATATTTCGAACCACTTTGCCAGTTTAAAAAAAATTAAACTCGGGGCTCACCTCTTAATTTGCCATTTATCAAAGTATCAATGTAATCTTGCCCCCCCCCCCCCCCCCCTAAAATTGAACACAAAAATGTTTATTAGTATATAGGTCAATTAATCATCCATTTATTGACTCAAATCAAATCAATTTTTTCGGACATGAATCACAGTACATGCCCGCGGGATGAGGCAGAAGAAAGCTAATAGCATATTTCCTGTCCTATTAGTGATTAGTATCAGTATCGATAAATCCAGCTCACCAGACCGCACCGATGTTAGTGTTGCAAAGCTATCGATAGTACTATCGACACTATCGATAGTTGAGTCACTATCGAACTATCGATGGTAAAAAAAAGCTATCAATATTATTATCGATAGCGCCCTATCGATAGTATTATCGACAGCGCACTATCGATAGTACAATCGATAGCACCTTCGATACTACTATCGATAGTATTTCGACAGTACTGTCAATAGCCATATCGATATTACTTGCTATATATAGCAATATTGATTCTATAAAATCAACCACGCGTACCCACTGCATCCTAAACTTAGTTTCCCGAGCATGTTATGAGTAACTGACAGGACTCGCCCGTTTACGCAGCCTACGCGTCACCGCGGGCTCTGCAGACATTCCCTACATAAAGTTACTGGGTAAAGTTTTAGTGTTTCGAATGTCCTATTGCGAAGCTTGTGTGCGAAAGCATTTATGCAGCGGTTACGTCAGCAAGACGACGTCTGCAGTGCGCGATGATGTCTTGTTAGCCAGCACAAGTTGTGCTGATTGTTCTTTCATCGGATGAATTTCCAGACGTTTTTCATAACTGTCTCAGCTACGGTGTAAGTTGAACTGTCCCGATTTTCTTGGCTTGATGGTTTATAAGGGTTTAACGTCCCAAAGCCACACATGCTATGAGAGACGCCGTAGTGAAGGGATCCGGAAATTTCGACCACCTGGGGCTCTTTAACGCGCACTGACATCGCACAGTACACAGGCCTCTGGAATTTTGCTTTCGTCGAAATTCGGCCGCCGCGGCCAGGATTGAAGCCGTGTGTTTCGGGTCGGCAGCCGAGCGCCGTAAACACTGAGCCACCGCGGCGGGTTGTCCCGATTTTGAAATTTAGTATGTTCTGACAACCGCGCCAGTTATCTTTAAAATTGGTTGAGTACAGGCATCTGACATGCGCTGTGCATATGCATGCTATCACTGGCCTAATAATAAAGATATGCAAAGCAATTAACGTTCATTTTTATTGTTCCAGCCATCATGCTGTCGAATGCCGTCGTTACGATGTGATACATAAAAAGATATATTTATATTTATGTAGATCGGCTTCTTGTATTCTGTGATTTTGTAATTTGTGATTTTGTGATTTTGTGATTAGCTCGTGTATCAACATGTCCTCATCCAGTATTCTATTGGAAATACTTCTGAGGTCGAGCGATAAACCACAGCCACGCTTACAACCTCACCATCCACCATCGACGAAATGTTTGATAGCCATCGTATTACATTTCCATGCACTGAACACTAGGTAGATATGACCGCGCACGTTCTAGACAACCATGCTGCTACGAGGACGCGAAAGTTCAGTAAACGAAGAAGATCGGTCAGCTGAAAGCCACGCAAATTGAGGAAAGCTTTACTTCTGAGCATTAATGCAGCGATGAACATGAAATTAAAGTCTTCATTCGTCCACAAGATATTTCATAAATGCATTATTTGAGTATTGCTGCTAGTCAGTTATCGCAAATACCGCCGTGGTGGCACGGGGGTTATGGTACTCGGTTGCTGACTTGAAAGACGCAGGTTTGGTAGAGGGCCACGGCGACGCTATTTCGATGGAAGCGAATGGATGCCCGTGCACGCTAAATAACCACAGCTGGTTGAAATTTATCCGGAGACCTCCACTACGGCATCCCTCATAGCTTGAGTCTTTTTGGGACGTTAAGCCTCATAAGGCCGTGCAACCTATCAGGTATCAATTAGAGCAGGCAATTAGAGCCTTGCGGTCCATCCAGCACTTGCGCATTGACAATTGATGGTCGCGCCTGTGAGGAACACGAGGATAAACAGAAAACATAATTGCACGCTCCCTGTCGTTTACCAAAAAACGCTGCGCCGCGAAAAGCGCACGCAGTCTGCTTCACCCATCGACTGCTTGAGGAAATGCTTTCCAGATATCTATGCGCCACATGACACTCATTTTGATGTACGTACGGCGCACGTAAGGTAGGAGCGACGGTACAACGAGGCCTGTGAGGGGCGAAACAGCGAGGGTGTGCTGATAGGTTGCGCGGAACGCAGTTTTGCCACGCTTTCACACGTCCCACACTATTCTTAATGCGACAGTACGTAGCATGCCTCCGAGGGTACGCTTAAAGCGCTCGGCAAGGCCGTTGATTTCAGGATGATATGAGGAGGTGATGCAATGAATTCTGTTTCATTTAGTGAGCAGTGCTTTCACAACATTGACAAGACGACACGGCCTCTGTCGCTCAGCAATTCGCGAAGGGCCCCGTGAGGAAGAATCAATCTGTTCAAAATAAACGAGGCAACTTATGAGGCCGTGACAACTAGAAGGGCAGCGGATTCTGCATACCTTGTAAAGTGGTCAACCGCGACGATAGCCGGCTGCCGGCTGAAGTGTACGGGAGAAGCCGTATAAATCAATACCGACGCGGCCAAATGGGCGCGATCGCTAAGGCAGCGGCTGCAATTCTCCAGCAGAACGATGAGGAGGTGCCTTGCGACGGTGACAGGTAAGGCATGAGCATATGTATTTGAGGACGAAGTTGCACATGCCACGCTAATAATATCGTAGCCCGATGCGAGTGAATATCTTGAACACTCCGACACGAACACACTCCGGGTCGGCGTAAAAATGGTCGCAGATTGCTGAGCGAAGGTGACGAGCAATAACTAGCAGTCACTTGCGGCCATCGAAGCTGTACATGCACCGTCAAAGGAGATTATCGCGAATTAAGAAATGAAAAGCATTGCGGCGAAGAGCTCGCGATGTAGAAGCAGACCTTGGGTTGGAGAAGATGTCGAGAAGAAAAGAGATCCATGAGTAGGCACCCTGTGCTGAAGGCACGGCGCTGATTTGTAGCGTCGGCGAGGAAGTGTCCAGGGTGTAAAAGCTAGACATAATGGCTTGAAGTAAGCAGCGGGATAGAGCATCGACATCTTGATGTTTGCGGCTGGTGCGACCGAAACGGCAACAAGATTCCAGGTGATAGCTGACGTCTTTGGAAGATCAACGAGGACGCAGTACTTGCCTCAAGAACTGCAGCATCGAGTTTTTCCCTCGAGAATCATTAGGATGGCTACGCATCGTGGAAATGGAGTGGCCTCGCGCCGAAGGGGAACGGCGGTTCGGAAGCGCTGAATGGTCCCGAAAGAAAGGTCGAGTAGATGTACAGGGCTCAACAGACGCGGAGTATTGACGCGCGGAAGGCCAGTACCCGACAAGCGGCGCCGACAGTGGGAGACGGCGACGACCATGGCGGGCTACGTGCGCAGGCAAGCCGCAAGTGTAGAAAAAAGACCGGTTATCAGTTGTGCGCCAGGGATCTCTGGCTCTTGGAGACGGTAAGAGGTAAGATTCCGGCGCTTTTATGGGAACTGACAATCTAGGGTACGTAGGCAGCCGAGTTCGTGCGATGACTTCAGCGTAAGTTAGTGGACCAGCGACAGGTCTCGGGACGACGTCGCATTAATTCAGCGGAGTGGCGACAGGTCTTGCGGCGGCGTCAGCGTATATCAGCTGAGCAGCGACAGGTGATGATGAGTGTATGGACGGAAGCGCCTCAACAACCTACTCTCGAATAGCATGTTGTAGAGCCGGGAGCAAATATGGTGGTGGCCCTTGAGGGTTAGGCAAAAACTAAAGCTGACGCGCAACTTCCTCACGCACAAAGTCTTTCATATCCTGCAGCAGAGGTGATTTATGAGTTGCAGGTGCCAGTCACACAGGTGATTCTGCCTTAGTTAGCTCGGTGCTGACGAGTAGGGACCCTCTGCTTGCGCAGCTCCTCGAAGCTGCGGCAGAGCTTAATGAATTCCGAAAATCTGCGTATGTCCCGCGCTAGCAGCTTTGAAATGAGTCTACATCAATACCCTGCAAGATATGTTTTATCTTGTCAGCTTCCGGCATGCTGATGTTCACTCATTTGGAGGGAACGATGACACCTTATATATATAGCTAGTAAAGCTTTCACCGACGTGCTGCGACCGTTCACGCAGCGCTGTTAGGTGCAGTATTGTCTGACAGCCGAGCGACCGAAGACTTCAGAGAGCTTCGTCTTGAAGGCACGCCAAGTACCAACGTCCCCTTCGTGGTTGCGGTACCATAAGTTGGCGACGCCCGTAAGATAAAAAAAAATTGACATTGTTCAACTTAGTCTCGTCATCCCTTTAATTGTACAGGCTCACCCGTTCGTAAGACGCGAGCCAATCTTCCGCGTCATGTTCATCTGTGTCGCTGAAGAGAGCCGGGTCCCGCTGGCGAAGGTGCCGGCACAGATCACAGCGGCCGGGTCTGCTTCCATCGCTTGATGGTGGATGTCCACAGGCACCGCAGATGTCGAAAGAGTGCGGCTATGAAGCTCCAGAGCCGATATCATTACCCGGCTGCTCCACCAAATGTAAGACGGGGGTTTATTGAAGGCACTTGAACCTTAGAAGCAGAGGCGGCAGCAGTCCGTAGTAAACCAGGGCGAGCACACGACACGCGGAGCGAAGGCAATGCTGCCGCTAAACAAAATGTTGCCTTTGGTTTTACAGTATTTTTATCACGCAAGACCTGAAGGCATGACCTCGCGTTCTTGCAGTGTTATTTGATTGTCCACGCGGAGTGCGAGTTCATGGCAGCGATTTGTATTACGGCAGCAGAATTCAACGCTCGTTCTGAACTCAGCACAATGCATAAAGGAGGCCTAGCTGGCGTACATCCATGTGAATACTAGTCTGCTCAGGCACACTGCGCGAAACGCAAATATCTAGGCGAAGTGCTGTCATGTTTCCACATCTCTCGTGCATTTCTGAACGTAGTATTGTCATGAAGTGCGTACAGTTGGCTTCCCACTTTTAGACATTAACACTCCGGTGCGCGAACCAGAATGTTCGAGTGAGGTGCCGCAGCATATTTGTCCCTGCTATATAATGGAATTGTAAAGCTTGCGGGCAAAACGTGTATTAGGTTCTGCTCTTGCGTGCTTGTTGGTCAGCTCTGCTCCAGAAGCCGCGGTCGGGTCCTGTAAATACCTGTCCCTAATTTTTAACGATATGAAAAAATTGCCACAGAATCCAGTCACATTTACAGGGGTGTGGCAAATTACAGCGAGAGTGATGCGTTTACCTCGCTGCCTTAGTCTGCATGTTTGGAATATTGCCCAGAGTAGAAGGCTACAGAAAGTGGTAAACGTGATTCTACTCTAAAAGAAACCAATACAAATGTTATTTTATTTCATAGCACGCAAAATATAAAATGCGAATTGTTGTTCATGTTGTCCGTAACGACCAGTCTACAAAAAGAAAGCACTATTCCGCGTTGTTACCTTGTAAGCAAGTTTCAGACCCAATAAAACTTGGGTTGGGCCTAGTTGGTACATGATGTTGTGAAGGTGTAGGTTGCGCAACCAAGGGACGAACCACGAAGAAAGACACAGATACTGGGAAAAAGCAAAAATGAACAAGCGCGGCTGGCTTTGGAAGCTTTCCACATAAAGGAAAACGCTGTAGACTGTATCAGTGACACGTCCGTGGCTCTGTACGTAGCCGAAATCAATTTTTTGCGTTCGCGTCTGCGTTAACAGCCCTTGGCATGACTATTGTGGTTAAAGATTGCATTTGGCCATGCGTGGCCAGGTGTATAAGTAAGCGTTCCAAGGAAGAAATAAACAGTTGTTAGTGCGCTTGTGTGTGTGTCTGTGTCTTTCTTCGTGGTTCGTCCCTTGGTTGCGCAACCTACACCTTCAGACCCAAGCTGGCGGCTGCATGTATCAAGTTTCCTAACACATCAAGAAATCTGTGCAAAAACACATTCTTCTTTCAGGTACCGTATTAGGGGTAAAAAAGCACTCAGAGAATGGGAATTTTAGACTCTCTGAAACAAAGCGTGCTTTAAAATTACGCCTAGCTCTATTCGAACAAAACTTGTAGGTGGGACTATTCCTTGTCTTTTTTTTTAAGTCTATGCTTATTATACCCCCATCAATATATCCGCCCTCTCATTCTTTCCCAGTGAAAATTAATTCGCTTGGCTATCTAGTGGAGATTTACCGCAATCACGGACTAACTTCTTGGTGGTTCTTTTTTCAGAGAAGGACAGCTCTGGGTTGGACACACGTGCGTATACAGATCATTTTCTTCTGGTTTTACAAAAAAGAATGTTCAGAGTGCTTGCTCTGAGTATCAGATGTGTATCCGAGCCAATATTAAGGTCGATGTGCAGATTGAAGTTCTCGATATTTCCACAGCAATGGTTCAATTAGTTTTCGTGCCTTTAAGCTATATTACTTCCCGCTATATTACATGGCGGCGAAAGCAAGCTCAAAAATTACGTCGTGTTTTCTTTTGACGTGATCGAAGGCAAGGAGAGTACCCATCAATGTACAAAATCCTTGACAAGGGCCGAATTTTTTTTTGGTAGTCACAAAAGAAAGCCGGCATTCTTTCTTCATGGGCAGCGGTCGGCAGCTTCCGAGCTGCACAATGACAATTGCAACCACTCAGCGTGGTGACCCTCAGTAAGGAACGCCGGATTCTTTAAGGTCTCAAGGATTCCTGGCCAATTTTTACACTGCACTTTTTTCAAGTTGCATTCTTCAACTCAGGACCCCATCTGGTACCGAATATTTCTCAAAAGTCATCCATTCTCTGTGCATCAGTTTGAAGTAGGGCTAGGTTTATGCAGAAAATCGTCTTGTTAAAAGCAGTGAGTGGCTGGTTGGAGGAGATGCCAAGAGTGTTGCTCATGCAG
Organism: Amblyomma mixtum; assembly: GCF_055824585.1. Lineage (NCBI taxonomy): Eukaryota > Metazoa > Arthropoda > Arachnida > Ixodida > Ixodidae > Amblyomma > Amblyomma mixtum. Next base: position 109,670,190 of record NC_143019.1, on the reverse strand, counting down.
GCAATTATAGTTCGCAATGTTAAGCGCCTATGTCACCATTGCTGTCACGGCTATCTTAACAGAAGCAGCCGCAGGAATGTACCTACTTAAGGAATAATATTTCTCGCCATGAGTATGTCAAAAACTGAGAAATTGTGAACATTAGCAACATGACTAAATTCGATATGATAAGCCCACCATTATCTATATAAAGACTGACAGCATATTAGATATTTAATTTTAATGATAATAGCCGAGTGTATTTTCCGCGTGCCTACCAGCCCCACGTTTTAGGACTACGCACTCACACCTATTGGGGCGTGCAGGTATGCCGAGGAAAATGGCATGTGTTAACTGGATGTCGCTCATTCTCAAGTGATCATAAGGCTGTAAAAGCTGACGACACTGTCATGGCAACACTTTTGCTGCAGTGGCGCTCAACACTTTTTAAACAATGCCCAGTGGTGGTGCTGCGCGTTTGCATTGAGCGGCAAGACAGTGACTAGAGTGTTATTCTGGGCGAGACATTCCATGCAATGCACTCCTTTACCAACGCCCATGTCTAATAGAATGCTGTGAGCATCGGCTAGCGGTGGACATGTGCCCTAACGTTTTAACTATGGGGCTGTTCCGCGTGCCTTGCTCGGTGACTAGATGAGCACTAAGGAGGATTGTTAGAGATCCCATTGGTGTACATTTTTATATACGCCCCCTGTCTGGCGCTGTTTTCGAACTATGGATCCTTCGAAAGCAAACATTATTCAAAGCATATTATCAGCATACGCTTATAGCCAGGATGTTTCATCACAACTAAATCAATGAGCTGTTGTTTTATTTTAGCTAGGACAGAATGAAATTCAGAGATAGTCTTCTATCTCCACTTTCCTTCAAAAATACTCCCAAACAATACAGACCGTATTTTAAACTACTTACGTGCTTTGCAGGCGAAAGTGCTTCCTTCTTTTTAAACCACCCAAAAACCCACTGCATTAACACTTAATTTGCCGTATTCTCCCTATCCAAATTAATCCCACGTTATTCATTTAACACTCCATATCCTGAACTCAAGGAATCACACGGAGTCAACAAACGATCAGGTAGGCTTTCGTAAAGGGCAGTCGAAAATACAGCATGTACACACTGCCGGTCAAGTGATAGAGAAATACGCATAATAAACCTACCCCTATATATAGCGTTCATTACCGCAAAGCATTTGAATCAGTGTAAATTTCAGCAACCACGCAGGCATTGCGGAATCAGGGTATAGAAGACTCTTGTGGGGATATACTACCATAGTCCTTCATGATGTCAGCAATAAAATTCCAATAAGGTAGGAAGCCAGGCAGACAGGCACGATCTTGCCAATGCTATTCACCGCCTATTTACAGGAGCTGTTCGGAGGCCTGAATTGGGTACAGTTAGGGACAAAAGCTAACTGAAAATGTCTAAGTAATTTTTGAATCGGTGTTGAGGTTGCCTTGCTAAATCACCCAGGAAATGATCCGGGGTCTGTTGCTAGGCTAGTTGGTTCTTGTTAAACATTATGGAATCACGGCGCTTGTAGACAAGAACACAACAAGAGAAGACAAGGCAAGGACACGCACACACAACTGCGCTCAACTGTGATCTTGATTTGGACGTGTTTTGATACCCGTTGTTTCGAAAGGCACGGATCAAAACACGGCCAGAATAAAGTTGACAGTCACCGCTGTTGGGTACATGTCCTCTCTGTGTCCTCGTCTGCAAGCGCTGCTTTATTCCATGATGTCAGAAGAAGAGCTGAAAAGCATAATCAAAGAGATTTCCAAGCAGACAAAAACGGTAGGTCTGCAAATTAACATGCAGAAAACAAAAACAATAGAGAACAGTCTCACAAGGGCACAGCAGCTCGCAGATGGTAGCGAGGTGCTGGAAGTGGTTAGGAAATGCGTATACTTAAGGCGGTTAGTAGCGGCTGATCTGGATCATGAGAAGGAAATAAGTAGAAGAATAAGAATGGGGTGGAGCGCATATCGCACGTTGTCTCAGATCATGAATGAAACTTTACCAGTATCCCTCAAGAGAAAAGTATACAAGAGATGTATCTTACAGGTACTCACCTATGGAGTAGAAACGTGGGGGCTTACGAAAAGAGTTCAGCTTGAGTTGGCTGGTTTAAGGGGGGGAGGGGGCAGTTAAACTCCCAAAGGGATTCAGGCTATGAGCGACGCCGTAGTGAAGGGCCCCGGAAATATCGGTCACCTGGTGTTCCTTAACGTGCACTGAAAACGCACAGTACACGGCCCTCTAGAATTTTCCCTCCACCGAAATTCGACTCCAGTCGTCTGTACCAAACCCGCGTCTTTTGCGTCAGCAGCCGAGCGACATAACCGTTGAGCCACCGCGGCCTGCTCCCTGTTTTTTAACTGTATTAATAAGAAAACAGTGCTGACAGTGTATTCAAGTTTCTGTCTTCCCGACGCCGTTAACATGTGTAGCTCCTGAACATATGTTGCTTTCACCAATAAATATTGTGAAGGGTTATTTTTTTGCAGAATAACATTCAAGATGACCGTTAAAAAGGCAGAGCATTTACAACCCTCCATTCACCTCGAGCCTCAAGCTCTACCAGAAGGCAAGACTTTTATTTCTATACGACTTGTAATGCAATTAGTACTGCCTTGCCATAATTTACTGAAGGGACCTTGTCTGCCCTTTATTGCAAATTTGGTGTGAATGTAATTAGTTTTATTTTCATCAGTGCAGAGTTCAAGACCCCATGAGCTTTGTTTGGCGTGGAAAATGAAAGCAGTAATAACTTAAGGTTAGACGCTTCGGCTTGTTGGTTCAAAGTTGCGGGCGGATCATGCAGCAGATATTGAAATAGCTTTTCAACATCTGCAGGGTTTGAGATAGTTCGTTGAGCAATGTGCGCTTTTAAAAGCGCTGCAAATATGATTGCAGAAAGGTAGCCACACCGAGAGCAAGTGCATTGCTTGTTTGTCTTGTCATGTGTTCGCCTGTTGAGTGCTTTTTCAGTGGCATAAATAAAAGAAGAATAGAGATGATGGTGCTTTATCCAAAGCATAATGAATGGGTTGCAGCAAATATGTTCTTGGATGAAAGGGTCGTTGCCCTTCTGTCAACCGTTAGAAAATAAAAATGGCGCCTCCGACTCGTATAAGCAGTGTTTTAAATTATCAAAGGTTTCTACGACAACATCCTCTGTGATGCCATTTTTTCGCCTTGAAGACAGCCGCTGGCAGCTGGCTTTACGTGTGCATTGACACATTCCTCACTGGCTGGTGACTAAACATGGTAAAGGATGGCGGCGAAACCTACCATCATGTTTCGCTGTGGTGTTCCGAAAGGTGCAGCTCTGAGCGCAATGGAAGTTAACTTTGCCTAGATAATGGTAGTGGATAAATTTCTGGATAACGGACAGATGAGTTCATGTGGCGGGGACACTTGAGTCTCGGTTTCTTGCCTCAAATGTCCGCCGTTTTAAGTTACAGTCTGCTCAGTAGTCTACAAGCAAATAAATCAAGGTGCGCTGGTTTATTTTGCTGCAATGGTTACCAAAACGACTTCGAAATTGAGGGCATAGCGCGTATATCCTTTCGGGCGAGCTCTTCAACAGCACTGCATTTGCCCGACCGGATGTTGAGGGGGCGAGGTAACCGGAGAGAGGAATCCAGACGTCAAACGACATCCCTCGCCCCCCCCCCCCCCCCCTCCCCTCGCACATCACCGGCGCACATCACCGGAGGAGCGCAGAGTAGGAAATGAGCGCACGGCGCTGACTTTGTCGGGGTCGGGTTGGATCCCAGCAGAATCGACCAAGTGGCCAAGTACCTTGAGCTGACGGCGGCCGAAGGTACATTTCTGCGAGTTCAGCTGAAGACCAGCGCGGCGGAAGAGGGCAAGGATGGCTGAAAGGCGATGCAGACGGCTTTGGAATGTGGACGAAAAACGATCACGTCATCTAAGTAGCAGAGGCATGTCGTCCACTTAAAACCGCGCAGGAGGGAGTCCATCATGCGCTCGAAGGTCGCAGGGGCATTGCACAGGCCGAAAGGCATGACTTTAAATCGGTACAGGCCGTCCGGGGGGACAAAGGCGGTTTTCTCCCGATCCCGTTCATCGACAGCGATCTGCCAGTACCCTGAGCGAATATCGATGGAGGAAAAGTAGCTGGCGCCGTGAAAGCAGTCGAGAGCGTCGTGATTTCGGGGCAAAGGGTAGACGTCTTTCTTTGTGACGGCATTCAGATGACGGTAATCTACGCAGATTCGCCAGGTTTGATCTTTCTTTTTAAAAAGCACAACAGGGGACGCCCAAGGACTACTCGAAGGCTCGATGATGTTGCGGGCCAACATCTTGTCCACCTCTGCCTGAATAACACGGCGCTCTGCGAGAGAGACCTGATAGGGCCGTCTGTGAATAGGGCGGGCCTCGCCGGTGTCAATGCGGTGGGCGACAACAGAGGTTTGACGCAAGGGACGGTCCCCAAAGTCAAAAATATCACTGTAGGAGGATAAGAGGTTGTGAAGAGCTGTAGAATCAGCAGAGGGCAGATCGGATGCAATCATCCTGGATATAGAATCCTCACGGAAGGGCTGCGATTTACGGACGTTGGAGACGGCAGTCGTTGGGTCAGGAGCCAGGGCAGAAACTCTGCAATCGGTCAATAGGGACAGATCAGCAAGTGAAATGCCGATGGGAAGTAAATGCCGGTAGGACAGGATGAAGTTGAGGACCGGGAGGCAGGTGCAGTTGTTGGTGATGTGGACAATAATGTGGGGAAAGAGGACGTTACGATTGAGAATTACAGCGGTGATAAGGCAGGCGACGTAGTCTCCATCAGGGACGGGAGGAGAAGGCGACATAGGATGTAGACAGCAGCTCGTGGCGGGAGACGAGCAAACTAGGTGGATTGAAGGCGAGGTGAGCTGGTGGAGTCGTCATTGCACAGGGGCAGATCCAATCGGAGAAGGCCTGAGGAACAGCCAATAAGAGCTGAATGGGCGGTTAAAAAGTCAAGGCCAAGGGTTATTATCTCCTGAGGGCACCAGGGCAGGACGGTGAACAGAACGGGTATATGACGTTCGGCAATGCTGACTCTCGCAGTGCACATTCCAATCACGGCAGCGGGGCTGCCATTGGCGACGCGAACCGTGGACACGGCGGAAGGCGTTAAAACTTTCTTGAGACGGCGGCGCAAAGAAGAGCTCAGGACAGACACTTGGGCGCCAGTATCAATGAGGGCAAGGACCGGGACACCATCCACAAGAACATTCAAGAGATTACGTTGGGCAGCGGGAGTCAAGAGAGGATTTGCAGGCCGGGTCAATGATGCAGCGTCACCTCCGGGGGCTGCATCGGCTAGTTTTTCGAGAAGTGGCAGGAGGTCGAAGGAGAAGGGCTGCGGCGTGTGGTAGGAGAACGGGAGCGGCGGCCTAATGGAGAAGGTGAGCGGCTGGACCCACGAGCGTGCGGAGCGGGCTCGTCACGGAGCGGATCGGGACGTGGTGTGAAGCGGCGCGGGCCGTAGTCGTTGCGGCGGTCGACGAAGGAGTAGGGGCTAGGTGGCGGGGACCAACGGCTGCGGCAGTTACGGGAGATGTGTCCGACGCGAGAGCAGGTAAAACAGACCGGCCTATCATCAGAGGTACGCCATTCGGCAGGATTGCGATATCGGTACCGAGGCGAGAAGGTCCGACTGTAAGTGGCAGCCGCGATCACTGCAGGGTCCGGGCTGGCATGAGCGTTCTCCACGACGCGAGGAGAAGGGACGGCCGTGTTCGCAACCTCCTGGCGAACGACGGCTTGGATGAGGGCCAAGGTGTTCTCCGGCAGTTGCAAGGAAGAAACAGCGGGCGTCATCGCCTCCAGTTCCTGGCGCACGATACGGGTTAAGTTAGCCGGGTCGGAAGGCTGCCGCAATGTTGGCAGATCTTCACAGGAGGAGCTAGCAGCAGTGTTCGGCAGCCGGTCAAAACGGTGAGGAATGCGCCGGTGTTTGGCTTGCTCGAAACGCCGGCACACCTCAAGAACAGAAGCGACCGTGTAACAGTCTTTGGATAGAAGCAGATTAAAGGCATCGTCGGCAATGCCTTTCAGTATGTGGCCAACTCTATCTGCCTCGGACATGTCTTTATCAACTTTACGGCACAAGGGGAGGACGTCTTGTATGTAGGCTATGTATGGCTCGGAGGAAGTTTGGGCGCGCGACGCGAGAGCCTTCTTGGCGGCGAGTTGGCGGCCGATGAGTTTTCCGAAGAGGTGGCTGAGTTTCTGCTTACAGATGTCCCATGAGGTCAAGTCATCTTCGTGGGTTTCGAACCACACTCTCGCGGTGCCGGTCAGGTAACATATCACATTGGCGAGCATCAGCGTTGGATCCAACCTGTTGTGCGTGCTGACGCGTTCGGAAAGGGCCAGCCAGTCGTCCACATTAACGTCGTCTGTACCGCAGAACGTGCCCGGTTCGCGGTGGTGGGCCACGACGACCGCTGGCGGTGTTGACGGAGAGGGAGATGGCTCGGACTCGGTAGACATGTTGGCGAGACGGCTGCCACGGCTGAGAGCCAGCTTGAGGTCGGGGATCGAATTTAGCAACCTCCACCAAATCATACGTGGCGGCTAGAAATACTAGAGGTAACCTGCTACGCAAGGGACTGACGGCTTGGAGCAGTCTCTCAGCACACAAGCGCGCACCTCAGCGTCGTCTTCGTTACAAACCACTTCGTCGTCCTCCCAGCGTCCGTATCAATATCATTGATTTGGCGTGGAGCGCTGTACACTCGTTTTTATGCCCCTCGTTTTTTCGTTTCCTCCTTTTTTTCTTTTGTTTAACTTTTTAAATTTTTGTATTTTCATTTTACTACCGTACATATATTTTCGCATCCATTGTTTCTTTACGGCCTATTTTTGTTAGCTTCTACTTCCCATGCCATGCCCATCCCGCCTAAATATAATCCCTATTCCCCGCTGTCATTCCGCCTTTCTTCAACACATGTTCGTCTTAGCGTGGAGCCTTGTGTAGTCCCTTTATCTTTTTACTCCACCTACATTTTTCAACTTTTCATTTTTTCCGCGTTATTTATTTGGCTCTAAACATTGACGACAGCCTTTAAAGCAGGCGGTGTCGCTTTTCTGTTCGTTTGTCCCCTGCGCACCGAGATTTTCGATATCCTTATTATCCACGCGCTGTTCTTGTGATTTGGGCTATTCTGTGCGCATGCTCATCGATTGACAGTGGGGATCAGCTTCTATGTATTTGACGGGGTGGCTTCTCTGAGGCAAAGTTGCACGTTAGGACTGTCCCATCCAGTTCTGTGTCGTCCGTGTTCGTTTTGGCCTGTTTTCATAGATAAAGTTAGATGTCATAGGGCTCAGTGAAGTTAGGAGGACAGGTAAGGTGTATACAGTAAGAAAGGGCGGGCACATACTGTGCTAACGCAGATTAGCGGATAGCGATAACTAGGTGCACCATAGAAGTAGGTGGTAGGATGGCTCGACACACCGGGAAGCTACCTCAAGGGAGTGAAGTTCTGATTACGTAACGCCGAAGGTTGGGAGGTACAACCTAACAGAAAGAACTAGCAGAGCTAGCCAAGTTGAGAAATAAGCACAAGGTAGCCGACATACGGAAGTTTAACATGGAGAGAATCGAGCATGCTCTATACAACGGAGGTAGCCTAAAGCGGAGAAAAGGAGGCTAGGCATAGATAGAAACCAGATGTATGTGTTAAGAGAGAAGTAGGGAAATGCCGTTAGCAATACCGGGTGTTTTTTTAGAAGGTCCAAAATTTTTAAAGAAAGGTAAGTTCCATTAGATTTGTTTTAACCCTGGGGCTATACTGAGGGGCTACGGTGGACGCCAGGTAAGAGGCAAACTACTTTAATTAGTTCGCTGATTAACTGAATACGTTAATTAACTTTTATAATTTTTATTTTAGAGGATATGTTGTATTAGCAGAATTGGAGAACGTCTCCCAAACAGTCCAGCCAAGAAAAAAAATTTTCATGAAAATTTACGAAGCGAGAAAAAATCACCCTGGTAGGCAGCTTCACACTGTAACACAGCGTCTGTGAGCGCCTATGACGTAGCTCGCTCCGCCCTGCGTTTTGTGTCAGTGCGTTTTTGTTCCAACGCGGCATTCAGTGAGGCCGCAGAGCGAAGCGAAGGAAGCAGCGATAGCGCAGGCCGCCCGTCCGGGCTTCAGGTGCTATCAGCCGTGCGACGCAAAGCGCAGAGCGCAGCGAACTACGTCAGAGGCGCTCACTGCCGCTGAGTTACGGTGTGAAGATGCCTACCAGGGTGACGTTGTCGCGCCTCGTAACGTGCGTGAAGAATTTTTAATTAAAATTGTTTTTTCTCGGTTCGACTGTTTGGAGGACGATCTCCACTTCTGCGAATACAACATAACCCCTAAACTAGAAACGTTCATTAACATATTCAGTTAATCAGCGAACTAATTAAAGCAGTTCTCTTGCCTGGCGCCCGCCGTAGCCTCCAGTATAGCCCCAGTGCTAAAAGAAATCTAAAGCAATTTACGTTTTGTTTTTTTTATTTTTGGACCTTCTAACAAAAACACCCGATATGGTTGAGATAGGTAAAGTAGCCGAAGATTTCTACACAAGTCCATGTAGTAGCCAGCGTAATCAGAACACTAATCAGAGAGACAGTTGCGCACAGCAATGCGTCATCCCGTCAGTAGCGAAAGAGGAAGTCACGAAAGCCTTAGGAACAATGCAAAGGGAAAAAGCAGCTGGTGAGGATCATCAGGCAACAACAGATCCGGAGAAGGACGGAGGGGTGACTGTGCTAGAAAAACTGGGCTATCTGTTTAATAAAAGCCTTATCACCTCAAACGTGCCAGATGCATGGAAGAACGATAACATTATCTTAATTCTTAAGAATGATGACGCCAAGAACTTGAAAAATTACAGATCAATCAGCTTACACTTCGTTGCCTACAAGGTATTAACTAAGGTTATCGGTAATAGAGTAAGGGCAACCTTAGGCTTCAGTGAACCAAATCCTCAGGCAGGCTTTCGCTAAGGATATTCCACAATAGATCTTATTCACACTATCAATCTGGGGATAGGGAAATGTGCAGAATACAGGTAGAACCAAATAGTATATATAGCCTTTATTGATTACGAGAAAGCATTTGCTTCATTGGAAACCTCAGCAATTGTGCAGGCATTGCGAAATCAGGGTGTAGAAGAGCTGTATGTGAAAATATTTGAAGATATATGCAGCAACTGCACCACAACTGTGGAGCTGCATATAGTCAGCAATAAAATTCCGTTAGGAATGGTGTCAGGCAGGCAGACAGGACCTCACCAATGTCATTCGCCGCCTGTTTACAGGAGGTATTCCCAGGCCTTAATTTCCAACAGTTGGGGATACGAGTTAATATAGAGTACTTAAATAACGTGTGATTCGCTGATGACAGTGCCTTGATAACTCACTAGAGAGATGAATTGCGAAAGGGTGATCAATGAGTTAGATAGAAAGAGTAGAACGGTAGGTCTTGAAATTAACGTGCAGAGAACCAGAGTAATGTTCAACAGTCTAGAAAGACAACAGCAGTTCGCAATTGATGGCGCGGTGCTGAAAGTAGCAAGAGAATATGTCTGCTTAAGGTAGGTAGTGAAAGCTGATTCGGATCATGAGAGGGAAATAACTCGAAGAGAAAGAATAGGGACTAACCCTCGAGAGAAGTACACGACACTTGTAACTTACTGGTATTCGCCTATGGGGCAGAAACAAGGAGGCAAATAAAATGGTTCAGCTTAAGGAAAACGCAGCGAGATATGGAAAGGAAAACGATGGGTGCAACGTTAAGACAACGGAAGCGGGCGGCGTGGGTGAGGGAACAGAAGCGGTTACTGACATTCTAGTCGAAATTAAGAGGAAGAAATGGGATTGGACAGGGCATGTAATGCGAAGGCAAAATAACCGGTGGTCCTTAAGGGTAACAGAGTGGATTCCAAGATAAGGTAAGTGTGGCAGGGGGCGGCAGAAAGTTAGGTGGGCGGATGATATTAAGTTTGCGGAGACACGGTGGGCGCAGCTGGTGACGGACAAGGTTAATTGGAGAAACGTGTGAGAGCCCTTTCTCCTGCAGTGGGAGTAGTCAGGCTGATGATGATGATGATGATGACTCTCAGGTTGTGAAATGCAGGTTAGCAGCATCACTGAAACAAGTATACAATAGCTGTATACGCCAATGCTGCCTGAAGGGGCAGAACGTAACAGCGGAAATAAAACTCTACATGTTGAATTTGGTGCAGCACAGAGGGCTATCGAAAGCAAAGCGATATGTGTAATGATGTTGAAGATATGTGGAAGTTGCACGGGTCACTTGTATGGGTATAATGATATACGTCGTTTAAGTGAAGAGGAATGGGAATGCGCAGGCCATGTAATGTTAAGAGAAGATACCTAACAGTCCTTATAGGAAATCAAGTGGGTTCAAGTGAGAAGGCTCGCGTAGGCAGCGTCGGTAGATAGTCAGGGGACAAATGAGATCGGCATGCAGCGATAGGGTGGCTGCTGCTGGAAGAGAACAACATTATTAGCAGGCTTTGTTGAGAACTTTAAGTGTGAAAGTGCTATTTCTTTACCTATCCTGAAAGCCGCGAGGTGTGTCTCAAGCCTCCCAGATACCTATAAATATTGCCGCTACTGGATTTGGAACGCAGGGTGGCGGAAAATTTCGCTTTGTTGGCAAGTGTCTGAGAGCACTAAGTTATCACTTATTTTTTTTTTCAAGTAGTATTTATTGTCACAATGTAATGTTTTATGTGCCCCAACCATGTAAAAACGTTAGGAAAACAGAAATCAACACGACGCATATCACGAGTCACCTAAGCCACGAAGCACGAAACACAGGCAATCAAGAGCGCATAATACATCATAATACGACACTCTTCAGCACACCACCACAGCAGAAGAAAAAAGACAACGAAGAGCACAGCACTAAGAGTGTGCCACTCACTCCGGTTCGGACTCACTTTGGGCATACACTTCTTTTAAATGCACAGTCACATTACTGAAGTGCTTTCGTTCAGAAACGACAGATTCACAAAGTCGGTCCATCTGGCGTGTTTTCCACAGGATTTGCAATCCAGTTAAAACGAACATGTCTGCAGGTATCGTGCAGAATGCGGTGAACGTCCATTGCATGTTGCCTAACAAGAGTATTAAATATTTTCAATTGATGAAACAATGCCCAATCATTTTGAAGGAATCTCAAAGACGACAATTTACCGCATACACAAAAATAACCTTTTCCTCTAGCCTTTTTTAACGGGTAATGTCTCGGTGGGTACCTGGTAAAAAATATTCTCAGGAAGAAGATGAAGCTGGCAGTGGCGCGGGATGGAACACTCTCACTAGCCCGGGAGCCATTAAATCGCATAATTGCCATCAGTCACATCTCAACCTTGGGTCCACTGCCGAGGAAGAATATTTTTGTACATGAAAAGAAGGGCATTTCACGTACTCTCTTGAGTAATTCATGACCCGGTAAACCAAAATACACAGAGAGGTACATAGTTCCTTGAAAGAGTATAAAAATCAAGTCCTCGTACAACTGTTTCCTCGAGACCGAGGAGCAGCACTTAGGTGAAAAGGGAACAAGTAGGAAACCAAGAGCCAAACACACGTCAAGCATTAATCTCCACAAACGCGGACAATCGGAAACATTACAAGACACAATGAGGCTCAGTAAAATATGAACTATATGAACTGGCAATGGTCGGGCTAGTGCACCTTTCACCAGAAAGCCGTGCGCCGAGTCCTCCTGCGAGCAGTGGCATGTTTACCGGTTGCATGCAGTTTCCCGAGCGCGTTTCGGTTTTTTTTTTCAGTACTCAGATATCAAATTATGAAATCAGAGACATCGAGTATAATTCAATGACTTGCTGAAATATACTTCAGCTGAAACTTTGTTTAATAGATGAGAGTATCAAACTCTTCTCCTGCAACAAACGATGTGAAGAAAAATGAGGCAGCATATTGCCAGAGTAAAAATTCTGCAATAATTTACGTTCGTAAGTGAATTGTTCTGCAGTGTCCACACTTCAGCCAATTTTGACATTTACTCACATTTCTGGCATTCTCTGTTTTCATGAAAAATTTACAAATACTCGAAGCAATTACATTTGTGGCATAGAGTTATTCGCGTACATAACCTCGAAGCTTAGATAATGAGCTTGAGAAGTGCTGGCCATGGTCACACATTATAGGAATATTTTTTTACCAGCTACTATCCCGACCATGGTGAGCGCATTTATTGGAGGAATGCATTAACAGACGCGCGCTACGTACGTCACGCGCAACAAAATTCTGGACCACGCTATGATGGTAAAGTTTTTGTTATGCCTTACCTACCAAAAATTATAGACGTCTAATGCATATAAAAGTCAAATTTGCTTTTGAGCTTGCACGTACCCGGAGCAAACCCTACTATTTTCGTTACGCAGTGCGACATAACACTTTGAGCGCAAAATCATTTTCCATAATATTCCACCCACGGCAGTGCGCGGTTATTAATGCCCTTGCGGTTTCAAAAGCAAATGGTGTGCATTAGTGCATAGCACAGAACCCTAAGTAATTGCTAACAATCCACAGCACAAAACGGCTCGCCAACGACCAGGACTTAATCTGATAGACACGCCATTCTTTCTTTGTAGCCGCATTCAGGTCCGCTATCTATCTTTATCACAGGCAAATCGCACCCTCTGCTGGGCGACCTTTCCCGGAATTATCTGGCATGGTACGCATTCAGTACTTTCGAACATAAGCACGCTGAGCAAACTAATCCGATGAGTGGGCAAACTTCGCAGCGAGCAAGCGTGCACAGTGCGCGTAGGGCGGCTTCAGCTACCTTCAGGTGACGGGAGCTGCAGCGCCAACCGCCGGTGTCCGTGCAAATGGCCTCAGCGCGCCGCTCGCCCTCGTCCCACTACCCCTGTCTAAATCACTAAACTCATATTGAAATTCCACACTCTCGCCTTGGGCACTGTACGTCGTCGTCTTGAGCGCCTTCCAAATTTGTATGGCTGCGCTTTCCGTCTACTCGCGCGCCTACTTCAAGATCTAAAATCTTACCTAAGAAAAGGTTAAAAGTTTCTTTGGCTTGACTGCTCGCAATATAAATAGTTTATTCCAACCTGTACCGCATCTCTCTCTGCAACGTTTGGAATATTTTTCATTTTGCAGAGTAATCGTACTGAAACGTTGTCTACGCTAGTGATATCTTTTTTGCTGCAAGCCTCGAACTGCTTCTGAATTTTCGCTTGCTTTTGCTTGCTTAATGTTCGAAAAAGTAAAATCAGCTGCGTTGCACTACCCTTACAAATCGTACACTCAAGATCTGAATGCCACTGATCCTTTGATCAACAGTGGCACTCAACTTCCTAGACCGCGCTGTAGAGGACCAAAAAGCAAATAACACCAACTTGTACCGCAAATCAGCAGTGGGCGTATTGTGGATGTACGCCGACAGAGAAATGAAAATCGGAAATCTTACTACAGATTAACCAAACAGTAGGGTAGGCGATAAATTTGTCAAGGTTGAAAAAGTGCGAGATAGGATAAGGTTAAAAAGTTTATGGGCAATGTGCTTTCGGTATAAAAAAATGTACTTCTTAATGACATGAAAGTTTGAGTTTATTAGATGGACATCTTTGCAGAGAGTTTAAATAGTGTCAGCACTGCTCCAACTCACAAAGCGCCCAGTGAGAATAGCTTCCCTTTGTTGTTTGGTTTGGTTTGGTTTGGTTTATGGGGTTTAACGTCCCAAAGCGACTAAGGCTATGAGAGACGCCGTAGTGGAGGGCTCCGGAAATTTCGACCACCTGGGGTTCTTTAACGTGCACTGACATCGCACAGTACACGGGCCTCTAGAATTTCTCCTCCATCGAAATTCAGCCGCCGCGGCCGGGAGTGAACCCGCATCTTTCGGGCCAGCAGCCGAGCGCCGTAGCCACTGAGCCACCGCGGCAGGGTGCTTCCCTTTGTTGTGTCATGTACCATAAATATATCTGAAATATACACACAAAAACCCTACTGCGTTGTGGGACGTTTACTTTCGGAGGCATTCATTGTCTTAGGTAGCAGATACAAAATGACATCCGTAACGATTTCTCAGAGCCTGTACAGCTCGGCTGCTGATCCGATGGCTGCGGAATCGACATTTTGTTGTGGCGGAATGAAAAAATGCGCATGATATCTGCAAGCTCAGCGCACCTTGAAGAACCTCGAGTGATGATTATTAATCTAGAATTTTCCGTTACAGCGTCCCGCATATCTATCGTGTCGCTTCGGTATGTTTAACTCCAGATATTAGTAATCGTTAAAAATAAAGGCTGCAAACATTCCTGCAGTTCATAGTTTTTTCTCAGAATCCGGGTATTCAGTGCTGCACGCGACGAAACTAAGCAAGAAAAGGCGGCCGTGTTGCAGCGGTAGAGACGGAAAGAGAAATAAATTATTTACAACTACACAAAAGTAAATTCGGATATGCATGCTCTTTCTGACGTATGTGATATTTATTAACTACGAAAACAGCCTTTTGTAATGAAATATAATTGTGATGCAATTATTTAGTGTTATGCCGTTGTGCTGAAAAAGTTCTGCCTATAAATTACAGGACGCTCTATTTGCGTAATTAGGCCAAATGAGAACTGCATTTGCTAGTACTTCCGTTTTCACTTCTGTTCCGGTGTTAAGATCCACTGTTCATGGATGAAAGAGGTACGGACAGCCATAATGGGTTTATGCTCATATAAGCGACATTATTCATTCCCTAATATAGATCCATGAATCCCTGGTAGTCTTCATAGCACTCCTGGCGCAATGTTGCAGCAGTAAAGCGGTGCATCTATGCACCGCCATGGTAGATGGCCTTTCCGTGGGGTTTGTGACACAGAACTTGCGCTTCCTGACAAATCTTTCGCAACCAATCTCTAACTGCCCCCTGCCTTAGCAGGTAGTCCGCCCACAACCCTTTGGCGAGTGAGAAATGGGCACCCCGCCAGGAGCATAAATATTGCCACCTGGTGTTCTCAGGTGGCGCTGAAGTGTCTTCGAAGACGTTGAAGTGTCTCGCGCTGGCTGGCTGCCTGCTTGCTGTATTCTGCCGGTTAGCGTCCTGTCGCCCTATTTTCCGTTACATATTTTGGTGTAGGCGCCGGGTAAAGATCCCCGTATATGTCTCATACTCCTCCGGACACCCTGGGCTCCAGTCCTTCGCTAGTGGACACCCCCGTGCACCGTGCTAGCCGGAGAAACCAAGGCCTACCTCCCGAACACGGGCTTTTGGAATCTGCCAGAGCACCCACCCATCGACATGCCATGCCAGCTGCAGCCTACTACACCTTGCAGAATCCGCGACTGCCCAAACCATTCCACGGCAGTCAGCTCGAAGACGTAGAAGACTGGCTTCTCGAGTTTGAACGCGTGGCCTCATTCAACCAGTGGGACGACGCCGCCAAGCTTCGAAACGTCTTCTTTAGTCTCGAGGATGGTGCGCGTACCTGGTACGAAAACCGAGAAGACGCCCTAACATCATGGCACCAGTTCCGCCGACGCCTGCTGGAGACCTACACCAGCACAGATCGTAGAGAACAGGCTGAACGGGCTTTGCAGTCTCGCATTCAGATGCCTAATGAGACTGTAAGCATGTACGTGGAGGATATGACTCGGCTCTTCCGGCGAGCTGACCCGGCCATGCCCGAAGATAAAAAGGTGCGCCAACTCATGCGCGGCGTTAAGGAGCAACTTTTCGCTGGCCTCGTGCGCAGTCCACCTGGGACTGTTGCTGAGTTTCTCACGGAAGCGGTCGCGATGGAGAAGATGCTCTTGCGGCGGTCTGCCACCTACGACCGGCCGGTACTCGCCGCTTCACTTACAGAGCCGCTTCCTGCCTTCGGGGCTAACCCTGGTCTTCTCCGCGACCTGATCCGCTCCGTTGTGCGCGAAGAGCTCCAGGCGCTTTTCGGTGCTCCCCTGCCGACGGCCGGCTCTCTCGCTAGCCTCGTCCGCGAAGAGGTTCAAGCCTTGAGACCTTCGTTCCCGTCCGTTGACCCGCCGCCGTTACCCACGGAGTGCCGTCGTCCAACGTATGCTGAAGCCTTGCAACGTCCTGCGCCCTCTTCGGCGCAGTTTCCTCCGTCCAATCAAGGCTCGCTGTTTTCCGCACACCCCGACACGCACTACATCGACAATCGACGATCGCCCCAGCGGAAGACGGACCTGTGGCGTGCTCCAGATCGGCGGCGTCTCTGCTTTCACTGCGGGGAACCCGGTCATCTGTATCGCCAGTGCCCGTATCGACAGCTTGGGCTGCAGGGGTTCCCTATCGACATGCCCCGTCCACCAAGAGGTCAACGACCCCGGGAGATCGAGGACTACGTAGCCCAGCAGCGCATGGCGACAATTCCCCAGCGGCAGTCTCGGTCTCCATCACCACGCCGACCTTCGCCACAGCCCCAAAGCTCCTCCTGGATGGCGCAGAGACGGTCGCCAAGTCCCCGCCGGGAAAACTAAAGAGAGCGACCTCAGGGGGCGAGGCCGCTGGCAATCGATGCGAACAAGACCCCCCGACAACGCGAACAGCGACCGACCGCGATTTAAAGGCAACGACTGCAGTACCTGAACTCGGAGATCGATTCTCGTTGGATATACCCGTGCTTCTCGATGGCTATAAGGTTAGTGCTTTGGTGGACACTGGCGCTGATTTCTCGATTTTAAGCGGAAAGCTAGCGGCGCTTCTTAAAAAAGTAATCACGCCATGGTCCGGCACGCAGATTCGCACGGCTGGCGGACATGTCGTGACTCCGCTTGGCCTATGCACAGCAAGAGTCCAAATTCGCAGCTCCACATTTGTTGTCAGCTGCCTAGTTCTACCTGACTGCTCCCGTGACTGTATCCTTGGCGTTGATTTTCTGCTAGAGTATGGAGCTATTATTGACCTCTGAAAGCGCACTGTCACATTTTCTACGGAGAAAGCTGATGTTTACTCCGAGGACTGTCCACGCCGCGCCGCCCTTCGAATATCCGCCGAGAGCGTTTGGATTCCGCCACGCGCCAGTGTTTTTGTGAGTGTTCACTGCGACGCACTACGTGAAGGGACTGTGGTCGCAGAGGGCAACCTGTCCCTTTTGCTCACCCACGGCATCTGCTCAGCGCGAAGTCTCATCCATCTCCGCGACGGCTGCTCTGAACTCCTGGTGACTAACTTCTCTAACGAGCCCCGGCACCTTTTTCGTGCTACTGCCATCGCATTCGCCGACCCCTTAGCGGAGGTTTCTGAATGTTTCGCGTTCGAAGCTGTTAGACCTGTGCGCCCATCCCTTGACATCAGCCCGGACCTTTCGGTGACTCAACAGCGAGAACTACGTGCCCTCCTACTCGAATACGCTGCCTGTTTCGCTTCTTCGTCGAAAGTCCGGCAAACGGCTCTTCTCAAGCACCGCATCATTACGCCCGACGATGCCCGCCCCATCCATCAGCAGCCGTACCGTATCTCACCGAAAGAGCGTGAGGCGATCCAAACGCAGGTGAAGGAGATGCTTTCAGATGGAATCATTCAACCTTCCAGCAGCCCCTGGTCTTCACCTGTCGTGCTGGTGAAGAAAAAGGATGGGACACTCCGCTTCTGGGTGGATTATCGAAAACTGAACAACATCACTAAAAAAGACGTCTACCCACTGCCTCGTATCGACGACTCGCTCGACAGACTTCGTCGCGCCCAGTACTTCTCCTCCATTGATTTAAAGAGTGGGTACTGGCAGATAGAGGTCCACGAGCGGGACCGCGAAAAAACGGCGTTCGTGACACCCGACGGACTGTACGAATTTAAAGTGCTACCTTTTGGGCTATGTTCAGCGCCGGCAACTTTCCAGCGGATGATGGATACCGTTCTCGCTGGACTAAAATGGCAAACTTGTTTGGTTTATCTCGATGATGTCGTCGTATTTTCCGAAACCTTTGCCGAACACCTTGAACGCCTGAGGACAGTATTAGATGCCCTCCGATCGGCCAACTTAACGCTAAAGTCAGAGAAGTGCCACTTTGGGTACAAAGAGTTGAAGTTTCTCGGTCACCTCGTGAGTGCCGATGGCGTTAAGCCCGACCCCGAGAAAACTGCTGCCGTTGCCAACTTTCCTGTTCCTGCAACAAAGAAAAGTGTGAAACGTTTTTTTGGGTCTGTGCGCATATTACCGCCGCTTCATCGCCGACTTTTCAAAGATTGCCGCACCCCTGTACCACCTCACGCGCAATGATACACAGTTCGTGTGGGCTGCCGAGCAGCAGGAGGCTTTTGCCGAGCTGCGCAGACGACTACTAACAACCCCTGTTCTTGCGCACTTTGATGAAGAGGCTGAAACCGAAGTCCACACCGACGCGAGCAACGTCGGCCTCGGCGCCGTACTCGTCCAACACCAAGGTGGCGTGAAAAGGGTCATCGCGTATGCAAGCCGCACGCTTTCTCGCGCTGAAACAAACTATTCGACCACAGAAAAAGAATGCCTTGCGGTTGTGTGGGCAACCATGAAATTTCGTCCGTACCTCTACGGCCGCCCGTTCAAAGTAGTTACCGACCACCATTCGTTGTGCTGGCTTGCCAATCTTCGCGACCCATCGGAGCGCCTAGCCCGATGGAGCCTCCGCCTCCAAGAATTCGACTACACCATTGTGCACAAATCTGGCCAGACGCACGAAGACGCTGACGCACTCTCTCGCGCACCCGTCGGGTTAGCGGATGATAGCATAGAGGACGAGAGTGGTTTTATTGGAGTTGTCAGCAACTTAGACCTAATGACCCGACAGCGAGCTGACCCAGACCTGCGCCCTATCATTGATTATCTGGAGGGCCGAGCTTCTGTCGTACCCCGACAAGTTTCTAGAAACCTGCCAGCCTTCTGTCTCCGGAACGGCATTTTGTTTAAGAAAAACTCCAGCACTGTTAACCGAGCGCACCTCCTCGTCGTTCCGGCAGATCTCCGCGCCGATATCCTTCTTGCTTGTCACGATGAGCCGACCTCCGGCCACTTGGGCTTTGCCCGCACACTTGCACGCGTGCGCCAAGCGTATTATTGGCCCAAACTTTCTCACGCCGTCCAGCGTTACGTCAGAGGCTGCCGCGATTGCCAACGTCGTAAGGCGCCTCCTCTCAAGCCAGCGGGCTTGCTCCAACCTATTGAACCGCCTCGGAAGCCGTTTGATCAAGTCGGCATCGATCTTCTGGGCCCATTCCCTGTGTCATCGGCCGGTCATAAATGGATCATAGTCGCGACCGACTATTTAACAAGGTATGCGGAAACTAAGGCGGTGCAGCGCGGTACGTCATCTGAGATCGCCCAGTTTTTTATGCAACAAATCGTGCTGCGTCATGGCGCACCGTCCCACGTAATCAGTGATCGAGGTACGGCGTTTACGGCACAGCTCATACGCGACGTGTTCGAGCTCAGTCACACGAACCATCGCAAAACCACTGCCTATCACCCACAGACGAACGGGCTCACAGAGAGACTGAACAGAACGATCGCCGACATGATCGCAATGTACATAGACTCGCAGCACAAAACCTGGGACGAGATTCTCCCGTACGTCACATACGCTTACAACACGGCCACCCAGGAGACGACCCGATTTACACCATTTCGTCTGGTCTACGGACGTGACGTTCAGACGATGCTGGATGCAATGCTTCCATGCTGCACTGATGACCACCCACTCACGCCAGACGCCGAGCAGCTCGCGCAGCGCGCCGAGGAAGCACGTCAACTTGCCCGTATTCACATTCAGCGGCAGCAGAGCACGGATGCGCGCCGCTACAACCTCCGTCATCGGCACGTCGAATACCATCCGGGTGACCAAGTTTGGGTGTGGACCCCGGTACGCCGCCCAGGCTTGTCTGAAAAACTGATGTGCCGTTACTTTGGACCGTACCGAGTTTTGCGCCGCGTCACCGAAGTGACCTACGAAGTTCTTCCTGACGGGACTGTGCAGCCTCAGCGTCGTCCACCCCGCTCTGAGGTTGTGCACGTTGTCCGCATGAAACCCTACTTCACGCGGTAATGGATAGTACGCTCAGTGTTCCGCTAGTTTTCGCGTGGGACACCTTCGCCCACCTCCCTTGTACATTTTTATGTGTTTGTGCTGTTTTTTTTTTCTCTTTCCACTGCCCGTACTGCAACCCCGCTTTTATGTTTTTTTCTTTTTTTTTGGGAGGGGGAGTAATGCCACCTGGTGTTCTCAGGTGGCGCTGAAGTGTCTTCGAAGACGTTGAAGTGTCTCGCGCTGGCTGGCTGCCTGCTTGCTGTATTCTGCCGGTTAGCGTCCTGTCGCCCTATTTTCCGTTACAATATATACCCACCTGCCACTATGGCTTTAGACAATCACGGAATTAAACAAATATATAGAAAAAAGACTTAAGCTCCGCCTTAAGGGTATAATCACGATAACTTAATGGGTTAGCTCCCATATATGAAGAAAGTCATTGTTTACATTCGTAGATTTATGGGAGTCCTCATAACCATATTGGCGCAGTGTTGCAGCTGTTAAGCGATGAGCCACTGCCCAGCGATGGCAGGTGCTCCAAGCGGGGGGCGTTGTGAAGCACAGGTTGCTCTTCCCTGTGATTAATCATTATTTTTTCTGCCACCTGTAACGGCTGGCAGTTTGCGCACAACCCGGTGGGTAGGCTTAGATGCCGCCGCGAAGTCACGAGACCTAGACTGTCTCCCAGGTTTCTCTCTGGGCACCACCTGCCACAGCCATGCTCGGGATTTTTCGCTCACAACGGCGAAGCCGGATTTTCAGGGTGACGAGACCTTCAACGCGACAGCGTTGAAACAATCACAATGGTTAAATGCGGGGAATAACCACTATAAGTGCTAACGGACTAAAATATAGAGGTCATTAGCTTGCGCGCGGCTTCGTCACGCTGTTTTCAAACAGCTGGCTGTTGAGTTCTCTGTCGGGCGATTTACCTGTATATCTGCCTCTGGCTTTCACACCTCTGATTCTTGGTTTCTGAGAGGAGCGGTTTATGCTTATGGACGTTCTTCTCAAGAACGCATGGGCGACGGCACACGTGTAACTTTCAGATCCCGCCTCGTCTACCATGATTCAAAATTTTTTACTCCAAATTCTCGACAAACAATGGAAAAATTGTCTGAAAAGCGCGGTGAACATCATGCGGAACATGAAGGCGAAAAAATCTCGAACATGAAGCAGACTTTTTTGCTGAACATTTAGAAAGGCTTTCTTCAGAATCATATCCGGTAAAAAGGTACGAAGTGATGTGATGCGAAAAATTTACATTAGCAGTATTGGTTGTACTAGCATTTCGATTTTAACAGGATAGCGTTAAAGGCCCCGTTACCCAAGAAAATAAGCGTTGGTGTTGTCGCCATTGTGAGCGAAAAAATTGGTGGAGGTTCAATGTAGTTAAACCAAGGAGACGTGCGAAAGCAGGCGTTCATTCTTCAATTGGAAAGGGCACTAAAGCTCCGCTTTAAGCGTATGACGCGATAGCGTAATGGCTTCATTCCCATATATGCAGAGGGTCCTTCTCTACCTTCATAGATCCCTGGGAGTCCTCATACCCCTCGTGGCGCAGCGGTTAAGAGATGCGCCACTGCATTGGCAGGTGGCTGTTTCTATCACAGCCACCGGTAGGGATTGTGCGACCCATGCTGCTCTGCCCTAGCAACCTCTCGCGCAACAGGCGCGACGCTGCTCCGGACTTGACCGAACCTAACCGAGTTTACCCGGGTAAGCTCGGGTATTAACTCGTGTTGCTATTGGCGACGGCACAAGATCGTACAGGCTCCTGTGTTCATTAAAGTCTCACTCTCTCTCTCGTGCGCACGGTGAACATACTGTGACAAGATTCTTGTTAGATGTTGGTGAACGTACAAATGTTTTCGCACTAATATTCAGCATGCACACTGTAGTGGCACATTTCCTAATTGTTTAAAGCGGCTTTTGAGTGCGTTTTGAGCGGTTTGAGCACGTAGTCTCCTCCTCGCTTCGTTCTGTCGTTGTTGCCTCTCTTTCGTGCCCACCATAACGACAAGTCGCAGCGTTAGCCATCACCACTGACGCAGTCGCTCTTTGGATGTTGCTACCTCCCTGGCCAGCACAACGCCGTCATGAGCTGTGAAACCCAGCGCCTGTGCGAGGGTGGTGCCCTCTGGGCGTGTAGGCGACAGGCGGCAGTGGCACGGCGCCACTTGTTGGGGCGCAGCTGAAGCGTTTGCTAGGGAACGGCGACTCAAGGTCCTTAGGTAGCCGAACCGCCACGAGCATACGCGATGAGCCGACCTGGGCTCCAGTAGTGTTGCTTCTGCAACAAAATCACAAGCACGACTCTGGAAGGTGGTGCCCGATTGCATCCTAGGAGGCAGGTGGCGATGTGACCTTGCGGTGCCATCACAACCTGCTCACCTTATGGTCAGCAAACTGCCAATTGTGGTAGGTGGCAGAGAATGATTGGCCGCTCGGGAAGAGCAACCTGGGCCGTATTATGATCGGGATGCTCCAAGCCTAATTGGATTAGCCTGCGGACTCCCTCGACCGGAGAAACCACGGCGGCGGCGGCAAGAGCACGCCCCTGTGGGAACAGTGCATGGTAAAGATTCCCAAGGACAGCCGCCACTGACAGTCCCGTAAAGACCCGGGTGTCAGTGACCTCATCATCAAGTAACAGCGCAAACAACACAGACGGGACACACAGAACAAAAACACCCAACGAGCGCTGGTTGTGTGTTCTTGTTCTATGTGTTCCGTCTGTGTTTTTTGCGCTGTTACTTGAGGATGAATAACCAACAAGCCCAAGATGCTGTTGAATCTCCTCATGCAATCCGTCTTCACAGAAGCTGGCGCGCTGTTTCCCTACCCCATGTGGCCCTGCACGTAGCCTTGGTCTTGCACTGGTGATGAACAAGTGAGACCACCTTCAAACCTCGTGCAACCCCCTGCAGATCGTGGGAACGCCACTCGCACTGCCTGCGCGGCATAGATGGCATCCCCTCATCCTCAAGCTCATCACATGACGGGGGCGAGCCCACTGGTGAGAGAGTGCGTTACGGAGGGGGGGGGGGGGGGGGGTCGACATACTACCGTTTGCGAAGAAGCTTGCTCCTGACCGAGGCTCCGCGTCCTATGACGTTCTACTTTAACTGAGGGGCGCTCTCAGTTGCTGTTTACTCGTACATAATGTAAACACTTCTATAAAGCTTTCCCTGTTACCTTGTAACCCCGTCTTCCGACTTTCCTTGTCCCTTCTCCGGCCCGATCACGCTACCCGATCCCAACAGCCGTACAATGCCCATCACTGGGAGCAGCTGCCATCGCACGGTAGTGGAGCATCGCTTAATTAACCGCTGCACCACTGCGCCAGGGTGGGTATGAGGACTCCCAGAAGAGGGAGAAAGAGCAAACGGAATTTTAATGCGAGGAAAAGAAGGAACGGTCAGCCGTCGGTAACATGGCCCTGCCTGCCACTAACGCGTGCCTGCTACACGCACGCGCACACGCACACGCACACGCACACGCACGCACACACACACGCACACGCACACGCACACGCACACACACACACACACACAAAAAAAAAATCACCGACTTTTTTGGGAAAGGTAGCTCTATTTCTAGCGCATTAAACAAAGCAACGCCAATTTACTGCGAACTATAGTGCAATTCGAACCACTGGTGTCGCACTCAAAGAACCTTCGTTTGCGGGTAGTTTAGACTATTCAAAAAACATTTTTCTTCATTTTAGGTTCATTGTATCATTGTTCCATGAAATAATAGTAGCCTCCCTGACTCTTCTCTTGCTTTGGCGAATTCAGCGACCTTGGCATGCGGTCTCACGCCGCCGTCCCCTCATTACTTCGCACGCGCCCCAAATTTCCGGAAGGTACACACGCAAAGAAAGGAGAACCATCCGGCGACTGAGCTTGCGCAGCGCTTTATCCGTCATTCGACTTTTATACATGCTAAAGAACCCTATGAACATTAAACTTTCCCAGGGAATCTCAGAGTCTTCCACTCAAGCCACAAATCATCCAGGTCCATTTTGTCTCCTGTAGTAAGTACCAGAAAAACACATCGCCACGACATAACACACAGCATTATTGACTAGTTTCTCGCTGATCGCACTGGAAGCTTTTGACTGACCGCGCCACAATGTCCATTGTTCCCAAAGTACGTCTTCGCGCGTAAGGTATCCGCTGGAAGGTTATGCAGATACACTTACGTAAGGTATCCGCTGGAAGGTTATGCATATACACTTAAGACTTTTATATATGAATAGACGTAAGCCTGGCCGCTCACTTTTCTACGCTGTCGCCGCGTGCTGCGTCGTGATCACCCGATGCTACGCAATTGGTTATTCTAGCTGTGCATGGCTCGCCGCGCCACCGCTGCACCCCTTCTGATTTGTGCGCTTACTTCGTAAGACAGTCGCTGCCCTACCCCGCTCCCCTTCCCCATCAGCTCCCACATCACGTTTCATTCGAATGCGCAGACCGTCCGCATGAGTTTATTCTCCAGTTTACATTTATATATCGCTGGGAGTTCTGATACCACTACGAGGGGTGTTCAATAAAGATTTCCCTTGACCCACTTCCTATAGACGGAGAGCAACGAAACTTTCCAGATTTATTAGTTCTTCTCTACATAGGTGCCGCCCAGGGACATACACTTCTCCCGTCTTTTTATGCAACTGTAAACACGTCGCTTGTAGAAGTCGACAGGTTGCTTCAAAAGCCATGTTGTGACTTCAGAAATCAGAGTCTCATCATCTGGAAAATGCTTGCCCTTCAAATATGACTTCACTGTTGGAAAGAGGTGGAAGTACGATGGTGCGAGGTCGGGTGAATAAGGCGGATGCGGTAGAACTTGAAAGCCGCAGCAACGTGCTTCCATCTGGGCAACGTGTGAGTTCTGAAGTGGGGCGTTGTCTTGCAGAAGGCGGACACCTTTGGTGAGCATGCCACATCTCTTGCTTTTTATGGCCTCTCGCAATTTCTGCAGCAGTGAAGCATAGTATGCCCCAGTAACCTGGCACCCTTTGCTAGGAAATCCATCAAGACTACTCCGTGCTGGTCCCAAAAGACTGTGAGCATGCCCTTGCCCGCCGAGGGCGGGGCACGTGCCTTCTTTGGAGGCGGTAAGTCCAAGTGCGTCCATTGCATCGACTGGACTTTAGTCTCCGGATCATAGTGATGGACCAAGCCTTCATCCAGTGTAACCAATCTGTTGAAAAAGTCCTCCTGGTTTCCATGGCACATGGTGAAGAGAGCCTGGGAGCATTCTACTCGTTCCTGCTTTTGGAAAGGCGTGAGCAGCCGGGGAACTTAGTGAGCGTATACCTTATGCAGATGAAGATGGTCCTAAATGATTTTTTTCGCGGACCCCACACTAATCTTAACATTTTCGGTTAGGTATCCAACGGTTACAGGGCAATTTTCGGAAATGGCGGCCTCCACTTCCTGGATGGTGTGTTCATCGTTAGCGGAGTGGGGTCGTCCTGCAATCGGAGCCGTTTCCACCGAAATCCGACCACATTTGAATTGACGATGCCAGTTATTCACTATATCGTATGATAGGGAATCCTCCCCATAATCCTTTTTTATCTCATCGAACGTCTCTCTTGGAGTGTGGCCTTTCAAATACAGGAACTTGATGACTGCTCTGTATTTCAGTGCATTTATTATCACACCTCACACCGCTTCAGCACCTATAAAAGAAAGACCGTTATTACTTGACAGTTGCACATTGGCACGTGACCTATAGTGACTAGCGTTATTACATATGCGCAGTTTCAGCATCCTCCAATCAATAGAATTGAGTCAGGGGAAATCTTTAATGAACACCCCTCGTATTTGCGTGGCGTTACAGCGGTTAAGCAGTTTGCCGCTGCCCAGGGACGGCAGGTGCTGCCAACGGTGAGACCTGAGCGGTACAGGTTGTCCCGAGCAATTACGCGCGGCAAGCCAATAACTTACTGCTGCCTTCCAAGTTGTATGAGGACGACATTATTTATGGGAACCATCGAGGGGTAACCAGTGCACAAACACACAAACAGACGGGTTGTCTCTCAGTGGGACAAGTAATCCTTACGCCTTGAAACTTGTCTGCCGCTTTTTTTCTTTGCACTCGCCGTGAAAAGTAAATGGAAGGCGACTTTGTCGAAAAATTTTGAATTTTTTAAATCTAAAGCACAATGGTCTATGTTTTTGGTGCACAGTGCAATTCGCACAATCAAAATTAGGCAGCGCATACGCATTCAAGAGTGCATGAATTGGGGGGCAAGGATTAGATTTCTTCCTTAATACTGCCTTCCATTTACTTCTGACGGCACCTGTACATCATGTGAACTCGGTGTAATACACTGGTGTCAAGAAAGGTTGGGTAAGGCTGCGGGTTGATAGGTGCAGTAGGTAATGACCGGTCAGAACGTTAGTCATCCACCTTCTGGAGAGGCCGTACAGCTTTTCGAAGGTGAACAGAAGAGTGAACACCATTTAGTATCAGAACAAAACTTTATCATGCACCTATCCATAAAAGACAGTTGAGCCCGTAGTCGCTAATAAGCACAGCTGCCAGGAAAGGATAGTTTGAGTTTTAAAAACAAAAATCTTATATTGTGTTGGGGACAAAAATTCTAATCGAGGGAGTAAGAAATTTTGTCGACACCTAGGCTCCCTTTAAGAACACCAAAGTGAAGTCACAAAAATTTCAAGCAGTGCATGAACCTTTCTTCACACAGCGCAGAACTTGCAAGAGTCGCAACTGTGGCGTAAATCTGCGCCTGTGCCGATGCGAAGTGTTCTAACCCATCAAAGCCTGTTTTCTTATCATACTTGTTTACCACAACAAACCTGAGCTGACGTCATCAGCACAGGACAAACAATAATTTTGCACTATACTATCAAAAAGTCTCAGTGATATTTTGATACTTTGGAAGGCAGTGATACTTTCAATAATTAACTACTGTCACCTAGTGTGGGGTACAACTACTTTGTCAAATATTACTAAACTTCACCTCCTACAAAAAAAGGCAATTCGTATAGTTGCAAACGCTGCATACGATAGTCATACTGCACCTCTCTTCAGGGAACTAAACATTATCACACTTCCTGACATTTATAAAACAATGCTCCTTAAGCGTTATTCTAACGGAATTAAACAGAATAAAAACATTTTAGGCGGCATAGCAAACCTGACACCTAAACGAAACACACGGAATACCAGCAGTACTGAACTGTGGGAAACACCTCGAGCACGCACTAACTATGGATACCAGATGCTACATAATATGCTCCCGTCGCTTCTAAACAAACGAGTTGCTTCATAGCCACAATACTGTTTTTTTTTTGTAAATATATCATAGCCACAATAATTGCACTTTCTACCTTTTTCTGTATTACACCGTACATTGTATAATTCATTAAACACTCTACTAATCTTGTAATTGTTTTGCTTATGTCCTGAATTTGTGCCACATCCTCCCATGTCTGATGCGTTGTGTTTGTATCCTAGTTTTGTTGCCAATGCCATGATTTTTAGGGGCCGTGAACCCCGTCAAGCCCAGCTAGAGGCTTTTTGTTCACGGTCCTCAGCATCTGTAATGTTGATGTTGGAATAAAATGATGATGATGAAGATACCGAGCTCCAGGGGCTCGAGATGTATACCGCATTTGAAAGGCGATTTTAATAAGATATGTTTGGTACCCTCTCAGTTGTTTGGAAGAGGCAGTGTTCTCTCGAGGATTTTGTTGGGTGGGCGATGGGTGCATGAGGGGTTCTGCATATTTTCATACCATGTGGTAGCGCGTCGATAGAGTGCGTACCGTGTGAGGAGATGCACATTTTTTCTCTATCACATGGAAGGTGATGGTCAATTCTTCCAATGGGTAGTGAAATGTTTTGAGGTTTTCCCATAGTTCGCACCGAGCAGTTAATACTCTCACAGAAAAGCAATAGGCAACGTTCATCGCTGTGCAGAAACGTTAGTGACAAAATATTGGAAGTGTGCCGACAGGATATCTACGGATATATTTATTGTAACTGTGTAACCTTACAGAATAGGAAACACACCGTGTTCATAAACTCTTTCCCATTGAAAAATGCTTTGTCCAGAATTGTTGGGTGTGTTACTTCTCCCCTAAGTGTTTATTGCCTACTCTTGCCTCTTCACTCTGCTCCAGCCTTCTGTCCACAGTCCAATAACGTCCTCAAACCTACACTAATGATGGCAGTTGTAATTATTACAGATGATAATTGAAATGCTGATGCTTAAGAAAGCCCGTTTCTCAACACACCAAGCAGTGCCTTGTTTCGCTCCGGAAGGTTAGGGAGTGATCTGGCACATCGAATTGCGCTTGTTTGCTTTTGTCATTGTGCCGCCATCAAAAGTTTGCGCTGTCAGTAGAGTTGTTGGGAATCCATCTTTTTCTCCCATGCCGTCAATCAGAATTCGAACTTTCGATTAATGAACCCCGATGTTAATGAGCGACAAGTGATAGTTTTAAGCGTCTAAAGCGTAATCTACTATCGAACGCATTTTCGTTTCATATAGCAGTAGCAAAAATTAAAGGGGCGCTAAGGGAAAGCTGCGACCTGCAACACAATGTAAGCTATGACCATTTGCAGTCAAAAAGCACTTTTGTTTGCCGTGCTGAGTGTGTAGCTGCATGTGAACAGATATTCTAAAAATTCAGCGTACATGTTATAACGCATGTTAGGCAAGTGGGGAATTGAAATATTTTAAATAGAGATATTTCCCCATTAGCACAGCTGCAGATTTGGAACGGTTATCTCCTCAGCCAGTCATTGCACCTCAGCGTAATTCTTTCACATTGTTTTCCAGCAAAGTACGATCACTAAAGTGTGTAATATCAAGGACCAAGACGCTGTGGGCTTGAAAAAGACTCACTGTAGAATATGTATGGTTCAGTCGGATAGCTATACCCAAGAGAAAAAAGACAGGAAAAACAAGATAGAACATTGAGAAACGCGGAGGTGGTATGGAAGGTGAAGGAAGAGCAGTTTATAACACTTGCATTATTATTTCGACATGATGAGAACCAACGCATTCGTCTAGAAAAATTAATACCAAGATAATATTTACCTAATTATAGAAAATATTAGAGAGGGCAGTAGGGTCAGAGCCTTACTGAGACTCCAGAAATATACACGCGCAAAACGATCCGCAATATATTTTACTGACAAATAATTCTTAAATACCACAAAGTCGGTTTTGCGTGGGTAGATTCCAGGAAACAAGGTTCTTTTCTTAGGATATGCTATAAGATGCTAGATAATACATTACATTTGCTGATGTTGCGCAATGAGCGCTAATATGAGATATTATTCAATGTGATATAACAACACACAAGGGTAGATGCTAATGCCAGAGATAGAACGTGTTCTTATATAGGGGTTAGGTAGATTGTACGTTCCCATCGTTAGAGTCTGGCTCCGCAGGAGAAATTGAAGTCTAACAGGTTTCAGTACACGTGCACAGAAAATAAATGATGTTTTTAAGAGCTCATGCGCTTTGTAAGTGGAATATGGAAGCATCATATATTTGCATATAGTACTCGTGCGTAGGTGTGTCATTCCTTTTTTGAGCGGAGCCGAATTATCAAGGTACTGTACCACTTAGGTGTGTTTCATTCTTTTTAGGCACTAGCTTATGAAGCGAAAAGCTTCACTACCCACACCACGGCCGCACTTCGCGTGAGCCGTCGGAGCCAAAATTTGCCACAGCTGCGCATGCGCGAAACCGAGTGACGTCACACGCGGCACAAATAAAACACAAGCAGTGCGCCACGAAACTCTCACATGTCGGTGGACACCCGAACCGCGCCGTAAAAGAAGGAAAATGAAGAGAAAATTGGTTTTAAGGAAAGGAAACGACGCCTGTCTCTGTCATATCTCGGTGCATACCCGAACCGCGCCGTAAGGGCCTTAACCCTTTCGGCCCTGGATTTTTTATTTCGGCCGTAGGTTTTTTTGCTCCGCGTTTCTACAATGCCTAAGGCCCCATCATAACCACGCAGTAAAAATTTAAAGCTTGTGGTGCGAGTAATAATCGATTTACAGGTATGGTGTCAAATTCGGACATCAGGGCTCAATGGGTGCAAAATGCTAGTGGGACCGTTTTTGTAACCGCAACCGACAAGAAAGAAATCAACGAAAAAATTTCTTGTTTTCCAGTGCGGAGACCTATAAAGAAGCTTTTTTTTTCTTTGTAAGGGATAGAAAATCTCGCAGTTTCCACAATAGCTTCGCTCGCTCCTGTTTACCTTGCGTTTTGTATCATACCTCCGCGTTCTTGTTCCTGCCAGGTTTGTGTTCCAGCTTGTCTACGTCACGTCAACAGCTCACATGTTCAAAACTTGCGTAGCCATCCTGGAAGGCGACTGTGGTCAAGATAAAGGCTTTCCTCGAATCTGTAACGCCCTCCTCTATCCATCTTCACGAAGCACTTCCGTTGCGCCCAGCGCGAAGGTCGTCAAATCTAAGTTCTAAGCTTGCGCGCGGCACACTGCATCTCGCTTGCGCTTGTTTTCAAACCAGCTGTTTGCTATAGAAGAATTCATAAAGTAGAACATAATCTCGTCGTGTCTGTATCTTGACCGAATGCTGTTCCCTACAGGTGACAGGAAATTCCCTCTCATCTATAGGCTTATGAGTTCGGGATATCTGTCTGCCGGGGAGAAAGCAGAAGCTGATTATCAGCACACCAAATACGCTTTCTCAAGAAAACACAGCCAAACACGCTGCATTGATCCGAGCGTCGAAGGCGAGCCACACGTGCTACACGAGCGGCGGAGCGCGAGTTTCAGTGTAAATACCCCGGTCGCTTCTTGCAGCTCAGTGTCGATGTTTACAGCTCACAGGAGGATGATGATGATGATGATGATGATGAAAACTTTATTTATAACAAGGGAGTTTTGGACACGTCGGTCCTTGGGCCCCCGCACGGCCCCACTGCACTCAAACGTTCATGTCCCGGAGGCTCATGACGCTGGCAGCCCGGCCGGTGGCGATGGCTAGAGGTAAAAAAAAACGGAATAAAAGCGCAAGGTCAGGCGTGCATTTGTTCTCGCTATTCCTTTGGTCCGGTTGCTGTTCGCCGACATCCGCATGGTCATTTCCAGGCTCAATCCGAATATTCACCATGTATGATAGCGAAAATTTCCATTTCCCAATTTATCAGAAAGCAAATTTTAAGATTTTTTCCATTTTCTGTAATGAACATTCATGTCAACAGTCCAAAAAGGTCGTTAGTATAGATGCATCTATTAAAATACTAGCAGATTCTATTCTACAAAGATTACCTATCATCACTCAATGGCCACAGCTGGCAACCGTTGAGCCCTGATGGTGTCAAAATCGCACATGACAAAAATGTGTTCAAACGGAGCGTCTCTGCATTCAGTAATATTTACGACGGGGGTGTGAGCTTGGATAGGCGTTTCACACAACATATAAAAATCTGAGCGCAGAGGAACGAATGGTTAGTGAGATAAAAAGGCACAAATTTGCTACACCTCGGCTTCTTCACTCCATGCCTCCCATGCTACTTCTTCTTCCTTAGACCGCACAGCTCAATGGAAGTCCATGAACAGCGATGTCGATAGCAGCAGGGATCCCTAAGGAACTATTGTATTAAAAATTAATAGTATTTTCTTCTGTTACTGAGGCGTGAGCGTAATATTTGTTTTGTAGTGTCAATTGACACCGCCAGGGCCGAAAGGGTTAAGGAAAATGAAATGAAAATTGGTTTTAAGGAAAGGAAAAGCCTGTCTCTCATATCTTGGTGTACACCCGAAAGGAATGGACACCACAGTACATGTCTCTATCGCAATCTTCTAAGACGGCACCGTATTCACTACACGCGCGTCTCCTCCGCCTCGGCACAGGCAGCGTGTGGACGGTTGAACGCCTCCACCGTTATCGGGGTGCTCCCGGTGCATTGTGCGCAAACTGCGACAGCCATGACGTCAAACCAAGCACAACTGCAGCTTTTCGCTTGTATATCCAGGCTTAACCATAACTAAGCCACTTCATAATTTTTTTGCAATGAGAGTCGTGTGAAAGGAAAAACTAATGCTTTGTACTTGCTCTAATTAGTGCTGCATAAAGCGATATGCATAGCTGACCATCTTTAGCTGTCATTGTTATATGACGCTCGGCGATAGGGATGCTTTTTCGAATTGAAGTGTATTTTGTAGACCATGCTCTCTTGTGCTTTTAGGGTCCCTGTGTTCGGAGTGCATTTAAAGTTTGGCGGCGGAAAAAAATTATTTAATGTCTGAAGTAACCATACAAAGTAACGCTGCTTATTTCTGTCCCAAAAAGTAACAATTTAATGTCTGTTACCCTATCGAGAAATTGTTTTACCAAGCAAAAAATATTTCTCTGCTTGGTAAAGTTGAGGGGTAGCAGCAATGCAGTGCGGCATAAAACGTGAAACTAAGGAGAAATATTACGAAGCTGTTTCGTGCGTAATGCATTCTTCAAGGCAGCTAACTCAATCTGGCTTGGGGAAGTGCCGCTACCCATCGAGTGGAAGACCGCCCTGGTCACCTTCATTCCTCAAGCTGGCAAGGCCATCAACACGGACAACCTCCGCCCCATCTCTCTGACTTCCTGTGTGGGCAAACTCATGGAGACAATGGTACGTGACAGGTTGTCCGAGTTCATGGAATCCAAACACCTATTCGCAGACACCATGTTCGGGTTTCGCCCAGACAGATCTGCACAAGATGTCCTGCTACAACTCAATCGGGCTGTCCTCGACCCCGTGGAATGCCCTCACAATGACAAGGTCGTACTCGCCTTGGATTTGAAGGGTGCATTCGATAACGTTACCCAGGAGATCATTCTCACCCACCTCTCTCAAACTAACTGCGGCAGAAAAGCCTTTAAATACATTCGGCAATTTTTAACCGACAGACAATCTTACATTCGGATCCAGGATAAAGAACATGGCCCTTTTCATTTAGGAACCAGGGGTACACCCCAGGGCGCGGTGCTCTCTCCCCTCTTATTCAATTTGGCTTTGATGCGCCTACCAGCCCAGCTGGGCGCTGTCGCCGGTGTGCAGCATGCGCTGTATGCTGATGACATCACCCTGTGCGCCACGCAGGGTTCCCTTGCAGACATTGAGGCTAACCTGCAGGAGGCGGCGACCATAGTGGACCGTTATGCTCGCCGCTGCGGCCTCCAATGCTCCACCCAAAAATCTGAATTTGTGCACATACGCCCCTCACCAAAGTGCACAGCCAAAATTTCATTGTATCTCGAGACAGGTCCAATCCCTGAAAATATCGAAGTCCGGGTACTGGGGCTCTTTATACATCAAGACAGACGGTCAGAAACAACATTGGCCAAACTCCGTCAGGTGGGGGACCAGGTGGGCCGCTTGGTCCGCCGGGTTTCTAACAAGCGCGGGGGGTTACGATGTAAGGACGCCTTGCGGCTGGCGCATGCATTTGTAACCAGTCGAATTCTATAGTCGACTCCATACCTCCACCTGCGTAAGCAAGACGAGGATTCACTCGAAGTCATCCTCCGCAAAATTATTAAGCGGGATCTAGGCCTCCCCGTGACCACCTCCAACAAGCGCCTCCTGGGGCTAGGCATGGTGAACACATTTCGGGAGCTCCGGGAAGCCCACTTGACTAACCAATACACACGTCTCTCGAAGACATCGTCGGGTCGCCGCGTCCTTGCCCGACTACACATCCAACACACCACTCTCATGGAAGAGCGCGTACGTATTCCATCCCAGTGGAGACGCGCCCTCCACGTGCGCCCTCTTCCCGCGAACATGAACCGTGAGGGCCATAATGGCCGGCGCCTGGCGCCGGCGGAAGCCCTGGCCCGCCACTATGGATCGAAACCCGGCGTATTCTACGTGGATACCTCAGGCCCCCACCATGGGGGATGGTACACAGCTGCAGTCGTCCACGAATCCAAAACAGTGAACGGCCTTACTTTCCGAGCCCGTGACATAACACACGCGGAGGAGGTCGCCATTGCGTTGGCTGCATCTGATTCCAGTTCAAAAACAATTATTTCCGACTCGAGAGGGGCATGTCGGAACGTCGAGCAGGGCTGGGTACCGTATCTAGCCTACCGCATTTTTCAAAACAGCGTCTACACCGGTGACCCCGCGCACCGGCGTATCGTTTGGGCTCCTGCTCACATGGGCCTTGAGGGAAATGAGGCAGCTGACGCCGCCGCCCGCGCGCTCTCTCACCGGACATTCCCCTCCGACCCTGACGATCAGGAAGTCGAATTTATTCCTGCTTACACCTTCAAAGACATCGTTTTACTCTATCAATCTGGCCATGGTCTTTATCCCCGCCCGTGTAAAGGTCTGTCAAAGGCGGAGGAGCGGCTTCTGCTCCGCCTGTATACTAATACCTTGCTGTGCCCGGCAGCTCTGAAACACTTCGACCCTTCTTTCTCGGGCAGCTGTCCGCACTGTGCGGAGAAGTCTTCGGACATCTACCACATGGTGTGGGCCTGCCCCTCCAACCCTGCTATCCCCCCTCACCCCAACCCAACCCGGGAGGACTGGGAGGCGACCCTGCTCGGCTGCTCTGACCTGCAGGCCCAACGGGCCTTGGTCGCGCGAGCCTGGGCGGCGGCCGATGCCACTGGGGTCCCGAACTAGGGACCTCCACCTAGTATTTGTAAGGGCTGGCCCCCTCTGGGTCAGCTCATGCATAACCTCCTGTATTATACCTGTACACAAATGTTTCCACCACCACCATCAAGGCAGCTATAGCGCGCATAATAGAGATCCTTATTTCAATACAACATACGCTACTAATGCCTTCAGCACAAAAATTACTTTGCGCTTTCTCTACATTTATATAATTAATCAGAAAAAGCATTGGAACTTTGATGATGAATAGTATGTACGCAGCTATTTGTTTCGTTTCCTACAATGTGCCTTTTTTTGCGTGTGGAGCAATTGCAACATCTGACTATAAACTCAGTTTTTCCAGCTGCTACCCGTAATGCAATTGCACGAAAGGAACAAAGACAGACGACAAAAAGCAACACTCAGCGTTGAATAAAAGGTGCCATTTTATTGAAGGAAGATGACAGAAAATCTACACAAAAAATTCACAGAACGCCTACTACATTCAAAACAATGCGCATGCATAGATTGTTGCTGCGCAGAAGACGAGGATAAGTGGGCAGTGCCGCGGGACGAAGCCGTCGTGCTAGGCCACTTGCCAACACGCAACAGGCAATTTTGCTGGGGTCAGAACCACCGGGTTACTGACACGTAAAAGGCGGCGAAAAGCCGACAGTGCCGGGGCACCGAGCGGTCGCGCCAGGCGAACAGACGACGCGACAAAGGACGATTCTGCTTGAGATAGAGCTCTTTAATTAAAAACAGATTTTAGCTGGGGTGTATATTTGCTGACATGCAACTCTGCGTAGGGGAGGGAATAGGTGGCCTCGAGCCAGAGCGCCCGCTTGGGCATCAAGAGGTGGTGGGTTTGACTCCCACCGCCGGCCTGGTACCCACCGGTTTTCTCAAAATGAGTACAAGCTATGCCCCGGCCTGGTGCTCGCCTTCATAAGGTTGCATTGCTTGGGAAAGGAGCCTGCGCTTTCAAATCCCGTCACTGTGGGCAAAGAGTCACGTGGACAAAGCGAAAAGGGCCACAAATTGGGCTTCTTCCGCACGATGCAGATTTAGGGTTGCTTGACGGCGGAACTTATCGGTGACCCGTCAAGGCAACTGCGGTCTAAGACCCTATTCCCAAGCATCTCACCCTAGAAGAGCCTAGCACCAGCCAGGGGAAATCTTGTACCAATTAAAGAAATCGGTGGGTACCCGGCGGCACTGGGGATCGAACCCAGCACCTACCGAATGCGAGGCGGATGCTCTACCACAAGGCCACCGCTTCGGTTTAAGCTGCGGTTAGTCGTGGCCCAGTGGTTTGAGCGCCCGTCTCGGCAGCGGGAGGTGGATGGTTCGAAACCCACCACCGGACACCGACCGGTAAAAATTGTACAAGCGTCCCCCGGCCTGGCGCTCGGCTTTCTTCAGAGGTGTACGCTTGGGAGAAGCTCCGTAAACCCCGCTGTGCCCCTTGCGGGCCAAAACCAGTTTCGAACAACCTCCCAGCCTGCAAAAGGTGGTAGGTACCCTTCGGCCAACGCGGTTCGAACGCGAGCAAAGCCCTAACGCTGGCACTGGGCGCATGCACGCCCTAACGCAACGGCCTTTCACTTTATGTGAGGAGAAAGAAGCCCCCCCGCAGGAAAAACTCCCTCAGCGCCCCGGTGTGCACACACCGTCCTGCAGTTCTACACCACAGAACGCCCAACTCTCGCACTATTCCGCTGGCGCACCGCAGCAGCATCAGCAGCAGTCATAAAAAAAGGACCACAAGGTGGGCTTCTACCGCACGAGACGGATTTAGGGTTGTTTGACAGGGCAACGTATCTCTCATCCCTCAAGGCAACTGTTTGGTCTACGACCCTTTTCCCAAGCATTTCACCCTAAAAGAGCCCAGCACCAGGCCAGGCGAGGCGGATGCTCTACCACAGGGCCACCGCTTCGGTGGCCCAGTCGTGGCCACCGCAGTCGGTTTTTAACCGAAGCAGTGGCCTTGTGGTAGAGCATCCGCCTCGCATTCGGGAGGTGCTGGGTTCGATCCCTAGTGCTGCCGGGTACCCACCGGTTGCTTTAATGGGTACAAGATTTCCCCTGTCCTGGTGCTCGGCTCTTCTAGGGTGAGATGCTTGGAAAAAGGGTCTTAGACCACAGTTGCCTTGATGGGTCACCGATAAGTTCCACCGTCAAGCAACCCTAAATCCGTCTCGTGCGGTAGAAGCTCAACTTGTGGAACTTTTTTCGCTTCTGCCCGCCACTGATGGCTTGGGCATCACCCATGAGGAGGGTTGACATATAACACTTACACGGCGCAGAGACAACCACGAAACGGCACAGTAACATACATCGAGCCACCTTTTCAGGCGCCTGTTCGAAACAGGGTACGTCCCCGAAGGTCATAGCGGGGTCTACGAAGCCTCTCCCAGGACTGCACCCCCTTTACAAACCGGTCGCCAGGTCGGGGGAAGCCTGAACCCATATACGGAGGGTATCCGACGGTGGGTTTCGAACCTGCCACCTACCACAGCTAAAGCGGACGACAAACCACTAGGCCACAGCTGCAGTAGAAGCTTGTATGACTTCTCCCAAACGTACACCCCTAAGGAAAGCCGAGCGCCAGGCCGGGGGACGCTTGTACCGATTTTTACCAGTGGGTGTCCGGCGGTGGGTTTCGAACCAACCACCTCCCGCAGCCGAGACGGGCGCTCAAACCACTAGGCCACGACTGCGGTAACTGCGGAAAGATAGAAAAAGTATGGTAGAAAAGAGTGCTCTCCTTGAGAGGGTTGCAACGCAATAGTTCTCCGCATGATGGCATCCTTGGATGAGACCGAAATCAATTTCTGTGCATGGACAGCGGGGTGGTCAAGTCTTCAGCAATTTAGAGTTTGTCTGCAACAGAAATAGCCACTAAATAGGCAAATAAAAACGACATTGCACGTCACTGCTGTCTGTAGCAGACTAAAGGACCGAATATAGAGTTCACTGTGAGTCGCACTTGGGTGACGGACTGCATGAATTCTAACACAGTGCGCGTGTTCATTATCGTATGCTGGACATGCGAAGGGAATATGAAGCGCTGTCTCAATTGAGCAGCACATGTCACTATACGGACTGCCTGCTTGCTTGA
Organism: Amblyomma mixtum; assembly: GCF_055824585.1. Classification (NCBI taxonomy): domain Eukaryota; kingdom Metazoa; phylum Arthropoda; class Arachnida; order Ixodida; family Ixodidae; genus Amblyomma; species Amblyomma mixtum. The sequence goes on along the minus strand of NC_143019.1, from coordinate 109,632,384 downwards.
AACGGTATCGTAGACTGTTCTTAAAGACATTACGACGAAGGCGATGGTAAACTATTTCTAGATGACGCGGAAGCCCGAGTGGCAGTCTTGACTTGAGCTGTGGGTCGATGGAGTGGAGAAACGGGTTATGATGACTCGACGAGCTAGCAAGGTGGTTCTTTTCATCCTAGGTATATCGTTCGGCGAGTTGGCACACATCTGATTTCGTGATGAAGATGCGATTGCAGTTACGGGGCTGTACACCTTTGCGGATCGGCTCGTCTGCTCTCTCGTTGGCCGGGATGCCGCAGTGAGCTGGAATCTACTGAGAAATTGTGCAGTGGCCTTCAGCAATAGCCAGGTGTTGCAGGTATCCAATGTCATGAGAAATGGGCTGGTGATTGGTTCTCTTCAGTAGGTTGGAAAAGGTTTGTAGCGTTCCTTGCAAGTCCGTGGAGGTTACCCAGCGTCCTGCGTTATGGCGCAGGATATAGGAGACAGCTTTTTATTCCGTATAGCTCTGCTGGGGTGGAGGATGTCCTACGCTGTAGTCGCCATGAAAGCATTTCGCCTGATGAGGGCACATAAAGGCCGCATGATGAGGAGTCGTGAGAAGTCGAGCCATCAGTGAAGATGTGTGTGTCTTGCGAATACTGCTCAGCAAAGTAGTTCACAGCAGCTTGCAGCAGCGCAGCCTGCGGGATGCCGTTCTTCGCAGTGAAACCCGGTATGAACTGATTTATTACAAGCTGTAAGGGAGTCCAAGGAGGAAAAGTTGGAGCCAGTAGTTTACGTGGCTGACTGATGGCAGGAAGATGCAATAGCTGCACAGCTTCACAGAAGCCGGAATTGCGGTGGGTTATAAGGACTCGGTGCAAAAAATGTTTATTTCCCTTGAAGTGCATGACGTAGATGAGTTGGAGTCGTTACCTGTGCGGCGATGACTTTGAGCGGTAGACATCCTACTTCCGCAACTGTTTTCGAGATGCAGTAGCTGTTTGGGAGGCGAAGACCGATCCGCAGGCAGATGTTTCGCGCTGCTTCGAGCGTCCACTTATTTGTAGATGACATTTTCTGCGAAATCTGTGAACTATACTGCAAAAGAACATGAACGTAGGCCTTATGAAAGAGAACCATGGAGCCACAATTGCAGCCCCAACACTTTCCTGCCATTAAAGGTTTGGGATGCTGCTCCTATTCTCACATGGAGTTTTTTAGCATTGGGTGTCCAAGAGAGGTTTCGGTCGATGATAATGCCAAGGAATCGCTGGGTCCGTACGTAGGATAGCAGCTTCCCACCAAGAAGGGGTGGATAATTTGGCGCTATTTTTTTCTGGTGAATGCCATGGCAGCACATTATTTTCCGAGGAAAGATGCAGTCCTAGGGGAGCCAAGTATGTGGAGATGCTTAGCAATGTGTACTCCATGTGGTAAGTTTCGTGTTATTTTGAAGCGGAAAGCTTCACTAGGCTAATCAACACCGAGGCTAGCGTGGGCCTCGTTGTCAGAAAAAGCCACAGGTGCGCATGCGCGAACTGCGTGACGTCACGGTGGACAATCGAACCGCGCCGTAAGGGAAGGAAAATGAAAAGAAAATTGGTTTTCAGGAAAGGAAACGACGCCTGTCTCTCTCATATCTCGGTGCATACCTTGAACCGCACCCTAAAAGCCTTAAGGAAAATGAAATGAAATGAAAATTGGTTTTAAGGAAAGGAAATGCCTGTCTCTCATATCTTGGTGTACATTCGAAAGGAGGGACTCACATGCTGCACAAATAAAAAATAAAGAAAAGATAAGCACTGGGTGGGGAACTTCTCATACCTTGGTGGCGACCCGAACCGCGCCGTAAGGAAAGGAAAATGAAAAGGGAATTGATTTTAAGGAAAGGAAACGACTCCTGCCTCTCTCATATCTCGGTGGATACCCGAGCCGTTCCGTAAGGGCCTTAAAGGTGCAGTGAAAAGGAATCTGAACTTGTCGTTTTGCCGCGGGAACTCAATCTACACGTTCCGAGCATTCTTAGAAACAGCGATTCATTGTCCTGTGTGGCGGATTTCCCTAATTAAATCGAATTAACGTCCAGCTCCCGCCCTTTCTGTAATTCTTCTCGCACGGTGGGCGGAGTCGACCAACGCGTGGAGTGCCTTTCACCTATTCCCGTGGCGGCTTGCCGCTCTGCCATCGGCGGAATAATACGTAGTAATCCGTAGTAGCAAATAGTCCGCGCGTATTTTTATTTCTGTGGGCTTATTTTTCGGCTATATTATCCGCGAATGAAACTACTCACGGAAAGCTAAAAAAGATGCCCAGGCTTAGCTTGGTTAAGCCAAGAATGCGTTGCATATTGCGCGGGCTCAGCAGCTTTTCCTCCGTGACGTCACGCGCCGGCGCAGCGCCCCTAGCGAGAGGAGCGGGAGTCAGGTGGTGGCTGCGGCCGCGCGCGACCGCGCGAGTTGGGGCACAGCTTTTCCTCCGTGACGTCACGCGCCGGCGCAGCGCCCCTAGCGGGAGGAGCGGGTGTCAGGTGGTGGCTGCGGCCGCGCGCGACCGCGCGAGTTGGGGCCCAGCTATAGTGCCTAGAATATACTGAAGCCCAGCATTTCCACCGGCTGTCGTGACGTCACGTCACGTGGTTTGGTCGCTGCCCGGCCGCGCCCAAGGGCTGAACTGAGGGATTGCAATATGCTACGCATAAAAACAAAACAAGCGAAAGCATAGCCTCCACGGAGCTGGCTGAAAGGCACCCCACGCGTTGGCTGACTCCGCTCACCGTACGGGGAGAATTCAAAAATAAAGGCGGAAGCCGGACGCTAATCCGATTTAATTAGGGAAATCGGCCACACAGGGCAATAAGTTGAAGTTTCTGAGAATGCTGCGAACCTGTAGATCGAGTTCCCGCGGCAAAAAGACGAGCTAAGATTCCTCTTCAGCGCACCTTTAATGATCATTAACTACTAATTAATGACGCTTAAGGTTCGCCTTTAGAAGTGGAACACGACAGCGTGTTGCAGCGCTGTCAAGGAGTCCACGGAACGCCACCACCCGTTCGGCGCGATGCCTTGGAAATGAAATGAAATGAAAACTACTTTTAAGGAAAGCAAATGCGTGTCTCTCATATCTTGGTGTACACCCGAGAGGAATGCACGCCACAGTACATGTCTCTAAACCAACCTTCTAAGACAGCACCGTCTTCATTACACGCGCGGCTCCTCCTCCTCCTTGCCGCAGCTTTTCGCTTCGAGATATCCAGGCTTAACCTTAGCTAAGCCACAGCCAATTTTTTCTTATCACAGTGATATAGAATAACGGGGGGCTGAGCGCAGCACACCGCGGTACGCCCTTCTCTACAGCGTGAAACACTGTTGAGCCATCTCGGGTAAATATTTGTCGCTCCTTTAAAACGTTTTCTATCACTTGTACAGGTTGTCTACAAGTCCAAAGCTGACCAGGGATGAGAGAATGGCATGGAGGAAAACAGAATCAAAAGCGGCCTCGATGTCGAAAAAAATATCGACCGGGATGCTCCCAGCTTGAAGGTTTTCTACAAGTTATGTGACGAAGGCAATGATATTGTCAATTGCAGATCTCTGCTGACGAAACCAGTTCTTTCCTTAGAAGCTATTCATGGCGGCTTTCGAGAAACCAAGTTATGTGCTTTCGGATCATACGCTCCATCAGTTTACCTACGCGACTCAGTAGGGAGATGGGTCGGAAAGACCAGTAGTAAGTTGGTTGCTCTGCTGGTTTTAAAATGGGAATAATTTTAGCCAGCTTAGACTCCGCAGATACCTCACCAGTAATGCAGGAAGATTTGTAATATTCTAGCAGGCGAAGCCAGCAGTTGAGGTAGCCTTGCAAGAGCTTCATAGCTAAACCTTATCATTGCCTGGAGACGTTCCCTTGTTTGGCTCGGCGACAGCCGTGTTAAGTTCTGGCATGTTGAATGGTAAGTCCATCTCAGGTATGACCACCTGTGGTAGCTACGGCTGACAACTTGTTTGGTGCCGAAGGCTGTGAGTCTGCTGATAGAAGCCTGCAGTATTCCTCCGAAGTTTCTTTTAAAGATTTGCGTTCATGCAGTGATAGCGCGGCAGAAGGGTTTATCTGGTGAGGACGGTGCGCATTGCTCGGACAGTCCGCCAAATTCTGCCAGCCGGTTTTCGCACATCCAATGTTGAACAGAAGTCTCACCACCTTTGTCGGCTAAGTTTGTCTAGGTAGCGCCTCATGCGTCTGTGCCCGTCGGCAGGCCTGAAGATCATCAAGGGTCTTCGTGCGCAAAGTGTTTCTTTCAGCACGCCTCCGCATCGCACATAGCCTTTCATATTCCTGACCATTTAACGGTACTCTGTCACTTTTGGCTGCGATTTGGGTGTTCGGTTCCAGGCAGTGAGCTAACGTGGAGATTACTTCCGCGTTAATTCTCCTGCTCACTGCTTTCTTGTAGCTATAGATACTTGTAGACTGTTTCCTCCTTCGTGAGATGTGCACATTACCAGCGCGTATGAGAATTGGGTAACGATCACTGCCATGTGTTTCCAAGTCAGTACAGCAATAGTTTTCAGCAGGTGCATTTGTTGCGAACGTCACATCGATGCAACTGGCAAACGTCACACCTTGGAAGTAGGTTATGCTTTCATTGCTTAGGGGCTCAATTGAATACTTCGCGAAAAAGTCTAAGTTTCGCACCATGCCCACATGTGTGTCAGCTGCCCCAGATTTTATTGTCAGCGATAAAGTCTCCACATACGGTGTGTGACGAAGGCGTTCAATCCATGATATGCCTAGTGGCTTGCCTGGCCCCAAACATACAACAATGAGAGTGTAGACTTGCCTACCAATTAGTGTCAGGGCACACACGTACACGTTGTCGCTGTGAGGCGGGTCTTCAACCAAGGAAGTTGGAAGATCCTTGCGGAAGCTTGTCAACAAACTGCGGACGTCGTCTGGTTACTGCAAATGAAGGAGGTGGCAGCGGTTCAATCGGAACTGGTCGCAACACACGATTCTGATATCAAGAGAAATTGGCTGTGGTTAAAAGCTCTGCTTAAACCTGGAGTGAAGCGACAGCTGTTGTACCGTTGTTGCGACTGAGAGAAGTATGAAAAGGAAAGTGCACGGGCCTGCCAACTGGCTCCAGCCGAGCCACCACCGCTGCCACGTGCAGACAGAGGGGAGTTAAAAGATTAGAGGAAGGAGAAAAAGAAAAGACGCGCGTCGCAGCAACAACCGCGTCCGCCCAAGCGGACGCTGCTGAAAAAAACAGATAAGCGGCCGAAGTCGCGATCTCTCCACCACAACCTTTCTCCGAAGCGAGAGCTGTTGTTGTGTTGTTGTTGTGACTGATAGAAGGATGGAAAGGAAATTGCACGGGCCTGCTACTGGCTCGAGCCAAGCCACCACCGCTGCCACGTGCAGGTAGAGGAGAGTTAAAAGATCAGAGGAAGGAGAGAGAGGAAAGGAAAGACGCGCGTCGCAGCAACAACTGCGTCCGCCGGAGCGGACGCTGCTCAAAAAACAGACAAGCGGCCGAAGCCGCGCTCGCCGAAGCGAGAACAGATACACACTTCATAAGCTGTCTCGAGAGCTCCGCCGAGCCGCCTACTTATACAGATGCGACACCTCTCCCCCTCTGCTCCCCCCCCCCACTCGACACGGCGCATGCGCACAGCTGTTGAAACTCGGTTTCGCCGAGCGGGCGTAGGGTAGCTCTAGCTACAAATGGAAAGGGATACGCTCGCACCACTGTAGACAACGAGCGTTCGACTGCAATATGGTGCATTTTCGGCAAATGTTGTGAATGGTTAGTTGAGCTGAGGTTGTCCCTGCAGAAGCCATGATTACTGCTGTGGTGAGAAGCGCCCTTGAGGGCGCGTCAGTGATCACTGACGACTCTAAAAGGGCGGCCGTATAAGTACGGGCGAAATTTTGTCACTGCCCACACAATTGCCAGGCATTCCTTTTCAGTGGTGGAATAGTTCGCCTCCGAGCGTGACAAGGTGCGGCTTGCGTATGCGATTACGCGTTCGAGACCATCCTGCCACTGCACAAGGACCGCACCGAGACCGATGTTGCTGGCGTCTGTGTGCAGTTCAGTGTCGGCTGACTCGTCGAAGTGGCCAAGGATGGGCGTACTTTGCAGACGAGTGCGGAGGTCTTCGAAGGCCTGTTGTTGCTCCTGGCCCCAGAAGAACGGTTCGGCATCTTTCGTGAGGCGGATGAGGGGCTCAGCAATCTGGAAGAAATTTCGCACAAAACGCCGATAATAGGCGCAGAGGCCCAGAAAGCGGCGCACACTTCGCTTATCGGTTGGCATGGGAAAAGCAGCGACAGCGGCTGTCTTATCGGGATCAGCACTTACTCCCTTAGCGCTCACGATGTGGCCCAGAAATTTCAACTCCTGGAAAGCGAAGTGACACTTTTCGGGCTTGAGGGAAAGACCGGCCGAACGAATTGCGGCGAACACGGCGCGCAGGCGCCTCAGGTGCTCTTCGAACGTAGCGGAGAAGATGACAACGTCATACAGGTAGACGAGGCAAGACTGCCATTTTAGGTCGGCAAGCACGGTGTCCATCATCCGCTGGAAGGTGGCAGGAGCCGAGCACAGTTCGAAAGGGAGCACCCGGAATTCGTACAGACCATCCGGTGTAATAAAGGCGGTCTTTTCCCGGTCGCGCTCATCCACCTCGATCTGCCAATAGCCACTACGTAAATCTAGTGACGAGAAATACGTGGCGTGGCGTAGCCGGTCCAGGGAGTCATCAATCCGCGGCAAAGGATAAACGTCCATTTTGGTGACTTTGTTTAGACGCCTGTAATCAACACAGAACCGTTGGGTTCCATCCTTCTTCGCCACAAGAACAACAGGCGATGCCCAAGGGCTCGTCGACGGCTGTATCACGTCGTCCTGCAGCATTTCTTGAACTTGTCGGCGAATAGCGTCACGTTCCTTCGAAGAGACCCGATAAGGCGGCTGGTATAACGGTCGCTGGTTTGCGTCAACAATAATGCGATGCTTTGTGAGCGGAGTCTGCCTAACTTTAGAGGTCGATGCAAAACAGTCGCGGAAAGATTCGATAATGCTCTCTAGGCATTGCTTCTGATGAGACGGGAGGTTCCGGTTCACGTCGGTCTTGATGGGAGTGGTCGGTGCCTCCACTGATGCCGGGATTTCGGACAACGCGTGCTGTCCCGCGAATTCACAAAGTTCTTCGAAATACGCATTAGCTGTTTTGCCAGGCAAACACGGAGGTTCAGAACCAAAATTGGTCACCAGAAGTTCGGTTCGCCCACTGTTCAATTCAATAATGCCACGAGCTACACAGACTTGCCGACCAAGGAGCAGCGAGATGTTGGTTTCAGCGATGCCACGAGTGCTGGGGCTGTTATCGCACTCTACGGTAACAAACATGCTGGCTCTTGACGGGATTAGTACCTGGTCGTCACAGACGCATAGCTTAGCCCTGCGTGGCTCGGTATCGTCGCCGACAGGGCCTTGGGTGGAAAACGACACGATTAGCTCCTGCAGGTTGATAACGGCACCGTACTCCTGAAGAAAATCCAAACCGAGTATGAGGTCCTTGGAGCACTCGGGTAACAGCAAAGCAACCAGGGAAAGTAACTCCGCGGATCTGGATTCGTGAAGTGCAGACACCGAGCGGAGTTACGACGTGGCCACCAGCTGTCCGGATCTGCGGCCCAGACCAAGGGGTCAGAACTTTCCTCAGGGCCGTGGCTAACCGACTGCTCATTACAGAAAAATCGGCGCCGGTATCCACTAGGGCGGTAACGTTGTGGTTGTCGGCGGATACCGGAATTTCGGCAGAAACCAGTCGGTCGCAGCGCGTCGTTGAAGTCGTCGGGGCAGGTCGTCGTTGGTCGGAGCGTCGCGGCGAATCGTCGGATGGAGGCTCTTGACACGGTTCAGTAGCGGCGGCCCTACCCCCGGAGGACGCCGTCTTCAGTTTTCCCGACGTGGGCACGCACCTCTGAACTGGCCAGAGGACGACGGGCGGCCGGGCGAAGAGAACCGCCTTGGGGATGGCGATCGGGACTGACGCCGCTGCGGGGTCGAGGACTGCACGTTATCAGCCAGGTACAGCTCGATATCCCGTGGTCTTTCACCGTAGCGCGGTCGAGGTGCGTCAGGTGAAAACCCTCTTAAACCCATTCTCTGGTAGGGGCAGTGACGAAGGTTATGGCCGGGCTCCCCGCAGTGGTAACCGAGCGGCCGATTGTTTGGCGTTCGCCACACGTGGGCTTTGCTCATGGGGGGCCTGTACTCCTGCGGCACAGATGGTACTGCTGCGCTAGGGTACTGCAGAGATGGCACTGGCATGGGAACGACGGGGGAAAAGGCTTGCCTCGCTGGCCCAGGACTTCGTAGTGCCTCGCTGTACGTCATAACAGAGGGCGCCGGGTGTGGAGCTGGGGGCGGCTGGACAGCTCGTCGGATTTGGTCACGGACCACGTCGGTTACGGCAGCGACATTGGCCTGTGGAGCTTCAAAACGAAGCTTCGCCAATTCCTCACGCACAACGCTCCTTACAAGCTCCCGAAGCTCCTCGGAGGGCAGCGACGTAGGCGTGTACTGGGAAGCGGCTGCTACAGTAGCTTCACGTCCGTAGTGCGTGCCCCGTTCCTGCAGAGAGCGCTCGATACTCGTTGCCTCCTTTGTGAAGTCGGCCACTGTTATTGGCGGGTCACGGACCAGTCCGGCAAATAGCTGTTCTTTTACGCCGCGCATTAAATGGCGCACCTTCTTCGCCTCTGGCATAGCAGGGTCGGCCCGATTGAACAGTCGCGTCATGTCCTCGATGAACATCGCGACGCTCTCGTTGGACTGCTGGGACCTCGAGTGCAGAGCGATTTCAGCCTTTTGTTTTCTTTAGCTGGTGGTAAACGTCGCTAGGAGTTCTCGGCGAAAAGCCTCCCAGGTTGTAAAGGAAGCTTCGTGGTTCTCGAACCGTGTTTTGGCCGAGTCCTGCAGCGCAAAGTATACGTTGCGCAATTTGCGCTCGCCGTCCCATTCATTGAAACCCGCCACTCGGTCAAAGCTGGCCAACCAGTCTTCTACGTCCTCGAACCTGTCCCCGTGGAACGGTGGCGGCGACCGAGGTGCGTGAAGGACGAATGGCGGGGCATTCCCGGAACGCTGTGTTGTCTGGCTAGCCACGGTTGACGTCATTGCTCTTACCGCTCTTACCGGCGCTGCCAGTTGGCCGAACTCTGGTTGTAGGCCTCGCAGGCGGCGGCTCGCTTTGTGGACGGGTGTTGTGTCCACGCGTGGAGAACAGGTGTCGAGAGAGTCCTCGCAGTCAGAGTACATGGGACGCTACCCCACACCTCAACCAAATATGTCACCGAAAAACGATTGAAGAAACAGACCAGGTTCTAAGTAGACGAGGTGGGCGTGCCAGCCAGCAGGAAGCTCGAGCGAGGAAGACGACGTTCTACGAGCACCTCGAGTGCCCAAGGCTTGGCAAATCCCAGCTTAAACCGTTCGGCCGCGGTACGGTGCCACTGAATGGTTCGTACGGTGGCAATATGCTGACATCAACGGCTTCATTGCCAGAACAGCTTCTACCTCAAGGAGACTTCTTGACGAAGGGCTTGCGGGGACAAGATCCTCGATGGCTGCAAACGGCATAAGTATCAGTAATACCAAAATATCTTGATCTGTCCCAATTTCCTGCTTTTGGTAAGTCATCTTGTCGCGTTGCGGTGCCTTAAGTTGAGGACGGGATTTGGCACTTGTCGCGTCTTGTGAGGAAGATGGGGTTAACTTCAAAATAGGCGAAGATATCGAGGGCTTGCCACACTTATCGTTAGCAGGAGCTGCGTAGGAGTTTCCAGCTGTCTTGGCTTGTTGAGTTTGTTAATTTCGGTCTGGGATAGCTGTAAAAAGAAATTCATGATTAGGTGGCGGGTCATGGCGTTTTGACGGTCTTCCTTTTACTTGTTCCACTGTGCCTGCAAGAGTAGCGACTTTCTTTTTGCGACACCCTCTGTATGATGCGGGGTGTGGACCATTGCAGTTTGAGCATTTTAGTTCCGCTCTCGACGTACAGGCTTTGTCAAAAGTTTAGAGCCCAGGGGGTTTGCTTCTAAGCACTATTGTGGCGCTCCTGTAGCACTAATAGAAGTGCTACGCATCGGAAGGAGCAGGACCAAAAATCTTCTTACCTTCATAAGATTTCACACGCTGAGGAAGCATTACGAGCGAAGCAATGTGGCCCAGAAGCAAACCCCCTTGGCTCTAAACTTTTGACAATGGCTGTACATTCCTTGTATGAGTGAGGTACAGCGCATATTTTGCAGCGGAGGGGGCCGATCCAATGTATGGAGATGTGTCCATGTCCTGGCATACGAAACACTGCGTTGCCGGTCCAGAGTATTCAGTTACAGGGTAACTGCAATAGCCAAGAGTAATGCGTTTAGACAGCGGGGAATCTTTCACGAATTCCAATATTACGGTGCGGCGATGCATCTCTTTGATGCTACCACCTTCTTCACGAATGTAAGTGGTGAGTCTCCTTGCTGAGACAACGCCTAGCTCCCGTAGGTACTTATGCAGGCTTTCGTAAGTAATTTAGAGGTAGGTCCTAAATTTTCCCATAGCTTACCCAATACGAGTACTGGACGCGGGCGTCTACAGCCACTCCAGCCAGTTTTTTCACTGCAAGGAAACGGTTCGCGGCGAGCAGGGCAGATACCGAGACCATCAAGCTTCCGCCCTGGTTGAGACGATGTCTGCGCACCTTTTCGGGGGACGGCATTACAACCACCGTTGCCGTGACGTTGGCGTTGGCTTTCCATAAGTCGCCTCCTTCTTTTGTGGGCCTGAAGGCGACAGCAGCACTAGCAGCCCGTTTTTTCTTGTAAGACACGACAGTAAATGCAGTATGGTCCATGTCCTCTGCGTTTTCGCCCAAGGCTCGCCTGCTGCATGGTCTTCTCGCGATCTCATGCTTACATCTTCGTGGTCCATGGCCTCCGCTACAGTCGCCTCTGCTGCTACTGCCACTGCTGTCGTGGACGCTGCTTTGTCATTTACCAGTGTTGCCATGACTGCAGCATGGGGTGCAGCCAGTTACGGGGCGAGTCTGGGCGGGTACGACGCTGAGCGGTCAGGAGGTTGCCCGACGCGCTTTTGCGGTGGGCCAGGACCCCCAGATCGTTGTACGATGGATTCACAACACAGTTCGCTCTTGTAGAGCACAGACGCACAAATAAACTGAAATTAGGGGCTCCGCTCAGAGAGACCGGCCATAGTCATCCTCTAACTCGTCTTCCTCCGACGATTCTGCACGCGGACGGTATACCCCTGCTAAGACATGCGTGCGCAGATAACCGAAACTAGTTATAAGGCGAATATTTTGATAACAATATTAGATTAGCTTGTCACCTCAAAAAATTCCTTTTTCCGTAAATTGACCGACGGTCCATCTACAGGCCTGTGGTTTGTCTTAGAAATATGACAAGTCTCACCTATACATACGTTTGCCGACCACTTGGGGACATAACAAAAGTCTGGCATTAACAAGTTGGGTCAATTTATGGGCCATCTAGCGAGTATTTCTTTTGCGTCTTTCGTTGTCCATTGAAGAAGAAACAAGAATGCTATGAGCATGAAAGGCTTCGAATAGACAGCAACGGTTGTTCTAGGGATCCTCAGTGCTGGAGTGTCAACGGCTATCTCCTGCGTCGCAATTTTCTAAGCAGTACCGCAACCTCTCTGGTAGATTTGGACCTCCGCTTCGGATAAGACTACGCGGGGAAATGCTACTAGACCTTATCTGATCAGACATCGAAGTTCATAATATCATCTACAGGGAGAGCAGAAGCCATGATGACCATACCAAACTTCAACAGATCACTGCAAAAACTTGCAGATCACTGCAAATGTCAATTAACAAGGTGAAAATTGTAGCAATTGCAGTAGCTAGAAAAAAACAACCAGCAAATTTCTCCTATGATACAAATGGTACTCCACTGGCCTTCGCCAACACAAATACTTAGGGGTTACATTAACTAACGATCTTAGATGGGGCAAACACATCGACAACATCACTTCAACTGCAGATGTCTTCGTCTTGCACCAACAGAAACTAAACATTTAGCTTATAACACGTTTATTAGACCTGTTCTAGAATATTTTCAAACTGTTTGGTTTCCTCAGTGTGTAACCAATATTTCACGACTTGAAAGAATTCCACGTGAGGCATTGAGGTTTATTTACAGCAGGTACAAAAAACTGACTCACCAACATAACAAGCTGTAATCTCCGGGCTCGAAACACTATCAACAAGGCAAAGCGCGCTCGACTAAAATTGCTTTTATCATCTTCTTAATAACGCTTTTCAAATCGATTCATCAAAGTAAATTTCACTGTCACAAAAACGTGCATTAGGAAACCAGCACGCGTATATGGTAACCGAGTATCCTTATCACAGTAACACTTTCAAAGATTCTTTTTTTCCCCTCTAGTAACAAGAGAATGGAACCGTCTAGACGCTTCCAGAACTAACGCTGAATCATTTTCAAACTTTTGTTCTGATCTAGAAGGTGCGTTTCAGAACTACAGTTGTGGTTAGAAAGCTATTCTTAATTTTTGTCTATTTCAGAGAGTATACCATGGGTTGTGGCCATGTTTATATTATGTTTATGTTTCTGAACCAGCATGCGTTTTTTCCTTTAAGTTACTTGTCGAAATCTCAAACTTCTTTTCAGTTTTTTTCTGTGCTATGACTTGTGTAGATTATAGTTGTCCTTGCAAAGCCGGTTTTAGAAATGTTATCCTTTACTCTGTATGATACATGCAAGGCCCACCTGCTAAGGTCTCAACAAGAGACTGGCAGTATTCCAAATAAATAAATAAATAAATAAAGTGACAGTGCCTGCTATGTTTGCTTATCGGTCGGCCCTTGCTTTGACACGGTTCAAACAAGACAAAATAGGTCCGAAGAGGCAGTTTTGTCAGTGCTTCGTGGAAAGATACCTGCTGTACCTTGCCTATTCGCATCGTCTTCGCATTTCGCATAGTCTCAAGAAAGTCGCGCGAAACGCAAGAAATTGGTGGTCTTTGTGTAGCTGTTAAATGAAGGTTCAAGACAACACTGAGAGCAAGGTCACATTGTGATGTATCGCATTAGACTATATTCACCGCCTGCACAAAGAGCAAGGTGCGGCACGTTCCGCTTTCTTGTGGGAAAGAAACTGCACAAGTACATAGGCGTCTTACAGGCCTTAAAGGGATGCTGAAACGGTTTTCATGAGAATTCGAGGTTATTCAAGAATTCGAATCTATCAAGCTTCTAGATGAACCGTGCAGAGTATTTTTGCCCTATCATTTAAAATGATGACATAGTCGTCGATTAAAACCATGACTATGTTTAGGCTTCTCCTCGATACATTGGAGGAACGCGAGGAAACTCGTCAGTAACGTCATTGTTGCCGAAATTTCAATGTCAGCTGCTTACGCCTGCATACTGGTGTGTGTCCCCAGATGGCGCCAACCAATGCATTGTGAGCTTCACCTTCGATGGCGTCGGTTTTCTTCCATGGAATAACCGCTTTTACGCTGGAAACGTAGTTCCGTTATACGTGACGCTATTATCGGGGCCTCTGCCCATCGCTCTGCCCTTGAGAGAAGCTGAACGCCGACGACGACTTTATTCGGCGATTACGCCACCATTTCAAATACTTGAGCAAAACGATCTCGCAGGCTTCACCAGCACATTTCGCACATTCGGCAACCTTAAACTCATCGAATTCTAAAACCGCTGACGTTGCCCTTTAATGCGCGCCGCCACGAGCACTAAAATTTGTTAGCGGGGTCTACAACTTTTAACAAGGCCCTGCACCCTCTAAAATTCGAAAACAAGACGGTAGATCAGTCGTCACATTGGACGCCTGGTTTTCGTAAGATTGGTTGGTTTATTGGCGTTTAACGTCCCGAAGCAACTCAGGCTATGAGGTAAGCCGTAGTGAAGGGCTCCGGAAATTTCGACCACCTCGGGTACTTTAACGTGCACTGTCATCGCACAGCACACGGGCCTTTAGAATTTCATTGAAATTCGGCCGCCGCAGCCGGGATCGAACCGGCGTCTTTCGGGTCAGCAGCCGAGTTCCGTAACCATTGAGCCACCGCGGGGGTAATTTCTGTAAGATTTAAGTGCTCTTTAGATATACCAAGCAAGTATGTGGAGGGATAGTTGAGGCCTAAAATGTCTCTAATACAAATTATGCGTGTGTAGCTAAGCCGTTTGTCTGAGTACAGCGAAAGAATTTGCTTTTTGCATGGCGAGATACTTTAATTATGGTTGTCCTATTGTCCGCCCTTTCACTAGTTTTGGTTATTTTCGTGCGCATCGTTTTTTTCATCTTTTTTTGTCACCTTCCCCAAATGTAAATTCAGGTAGTCGGTGCCGCGTTTTGTTTTCCTATTTTCTTTTCATTGTTTTCGGGCTGTTACGCTACGCGTTGTTATCAGCAAAAACTCGTCCGGCCGTCATTTTTACATGAGTTCCTTCCTAGCCGCACTGGTACTTTATTCGACAGACTGACGTAAATGCAACTTTTTCTTTTCAGGGCGGTCACACTGCACAGTGTGGGTCCCGGAGCAGTACGCTGACGGTGAACTGAAGGACTGCGACTTCGTGATGCTTTCTTTGTGCGGACTACCCCTATACAACGCATACAGACGTGAAAAAGAATTTTGTCGCCGTCTTCCTACGCTACCTATTGTGATAGCAGCGAATAAGTTGCAACATGGAATCAAGGATGACCCTGTAGCCGCGGGTGGAACGATCACCGGGGCCTCGCCTCGTTGAGTTGCCATAAATTATTCTTCATTGTTCAGGGTTGAGATAAACGCATTAAAAAAATCAATGAAATCCTTTGCTCTGCCTTCTTTGATTTGCACAGTGGGAAAGTTGGTTAAGAAAAATAAAGTATAACTATCTGGACGGTATGCTTTAGGGCTAAAACACCACATAACGCAAAAAAAATAATCACGAGTTCTAACAAAACACGGGAGATGGTCAAATATTTAGGGGAATCCCCCAAGATGTAGTAGATTTATAATAAGGGAGTAATTAATCATTGGTAGAGCGACTGCTACGGTGAAGCCGTGGTCGCGGGCTCGAACTCCGGAGCAGAACGAATTTTTCTTTAACTACGGAGCTTCTGATAAAGATGCATAGCTTTCCTTTGTAGCCGTTTGGCTGCGCTCAGGTGGATGTCAATACACGGGAGAGCAACATTACAGGGGAAGAGGTCAGAAAACTAGGCAACGATTAAACAATAAATCCCAACACTGTTTTGAAGTGCGTCAGTTAATTCTGTTTACAGGAATATAACTGAAGACTGCGAATTGTCGGGTACTTCCAGCCGCCTCTCCGGAATTGTCTATTTTTAGCAGCATAAGATAATAAACGGACGTCTCATGGATTCTCATCGTCAATGTCATCCTTCAGCCCCCCCAATAGCGTGTTGGTCTGTACATAACTTTTGTCTCAAGCTTTGATTTCACCTAGCCGTCATAAAGGACGGCGCGGGATCGAAGTAAGAGGCTGCCAAATGCCACAACAAGAAAAAGAAGACAACATCCTGAAATGCATGCATACTGCAACCTTGGTATAGCAGCCCCAGCGCCGCCAGCAGGGACGTAAAAATCAATTCCTTCGAGGGAGGGCCATAGATCCAGTAAAGACGGCTAATCAAGACATTTATTCATTTGAAATACCTTACAAGCTCGCAGGGAATCCTGTAAGGGAGCCGTTACATATTGAACATTTTCTAGCAGAATAGGCAAAATGATATGAAAAGAAAAATGCCGATATAGCCAAATAACATGAACATGAAAACAAACAAAACAATAACATGAAAACAAAATAGTCATATATCTATTAAGGCAATAAGAAAAAGAGGTACACAATACATGTTAAAACACAACGAGAAAATAGCATAAAATTCTCGCAACTAGTGTTATCAGCGCTCACTCAAACCGGTCGTGATACAGTACAATTCATGGCATGATGAGCAAAATATGACAAAGAGAAATGAAAAAGATGCAAAGTGAAGAAGAACGAAAGTTCAAAAATTACATGAAAATGACATTTAGCCTACAACAAAGCAAGAACGAAATTAAAAAATGTGACCACTAAAATGTGCGGTGAGTCGGTGATGGAATGCATCTGGATGAGACAGAGAACCGACGTAACCTTATGAATCATTTCATGATTTGTTCGCTCGAGTAAGTGCCGATGAATTAAAAGACGTAGAGGTGAAGCGGACATGCAAAGTAGAGGTGAAGATACTTGCGTAGTAGTGTGAATAGAGCAATGTCACGGCGTGAGTGAGACCAATGTCAAAACAGCACAATTACCAGCATGCTTTCCGTCGAGGATTGAGCACTACTTCGCAAGTAATCGAATTTACTAATGACATTTGTCAGTCATCGGTGGACAGCTTGAAGGCATTTTTGTTGAGTTCTCCAAAGCTTTCGACACCGTCCAACACCGAAACCGCCACAAATTTGACTCTCTTGTAAATAACCATTTCCTGGTTGGTTTGCATATATATATATATAGAGAGAGAGAGAGAGAAAAAGGACGGAAAGGCAGGGAGGTTAACCAGGCGATGCCCAGTTGGCTACCCTACACTTGGGGAGGGGAACAAAGGGGAAAAAAAGGAAAAAGAGCGGCAAAGAAATGAGTCTGTAAAGTGTCCATCGACCACTATGTCACAGGGACAGAGGGCGCGCACAGAAAACATAGATTATAGGCGGGAATGCAACCCCGAGTCCCTTAGGAAATTCAGGAGCGCTTTCACCGCTTTCCGTTGTCTGGAAGGTTGCGTCCAATGCCCCAGAACGTTAGACTCTGTTAAAGGACGCGAGTCCAAGCGGAACAGAGAAGCAACTAGGCAACCGCGCTCTCGCTCAAAACGAGGGCAGTCACAGAGGAGGTGGCTGATAGTCTCGTCACAACCACACTGGCCACACGCAGGAGAGTCAGCCATTAAGATGAGATGGGAATAGGCGTTTGTGAACGCCACTCCCAGCCACAGGCGGCACAACAGCGTAGTATCACTGCGGGGGAGGCCGAATGGTATATGATGTTGGAGCAAGAGGTTGAAGTGATGCGAGCGGGGTGTCCAACCTCCAGGGGCAGACCACGATGTTACAGTCAGGTTTCGGGCGAGCAGTTGAAGGTGCCTTGCTGCGTCAGCTCTTGTCAGTGGTATGCGGACAGTGTTGGTTGTCTCGTGAGCCGATCGAGCAGCATCGTCAGCTAAGGCGTTACCAACAATGCCGCTATGGCCTGGTACCCACTGGAAGATGATTTCATGGTCTTGTTCGGTTGCCTGGTGATGCAGATATCGTATCTCAGCTATAAGTTGCTCATGGTCGCTATGTCTCAAGGCAGATTGAAGACATTGTAGGGCAGCTTTTGAATCACAGAAAACCGCCCATTTTTGAGGTGATTGTTGTGAGATATACTGTACCGCCGCAAGAAGTGCGGCCAACTCTGCTCCAGTAGAGGTAATCCGATGCGAAATTTGTTGGTGAATTTTAGTCTGTCGCGCAGGAACGACCACAGCGCAAGCAGAACTAGTAGAGGTTACTGATCCATCCGTATAGACGTGAGTACGGTCCCAGTATTCGAAGTGGAGCATGGACAGTGTCAGTTGCTTAATGGCTGGCGTCGATAAATTTGACTTCTTCGCTATCCCCTGAATAGCAAGGCGCACACATGGGAGCCGCGTACACCACAGAGGAGAGGGAGGTAGTGCTGCCGGGGTGAACTGTTGTGGGATCGACGACTGTTGCGTCGTTATCACCTTCGCAAATGCAGAATGTGGTCTCTGCAGTGGCAAGGGCGCAAGCTGATGCTGTGGAATCCTTGAGATATGACGTATGTGCATTCGCAAGCAGTCTAGGACAATACGAGGGGGTACCCAAAAGAAACCGGACTAAATTTTTTGCTCGGCAAAGCTTCTTTGGTACCGCGTTTTGCCACTAGGAGCGCATAGAACGAACATCCCAGAGTCAGTAAGCCGAGTGCCATCCTTGAAGGAGGTCAGACTAGTTTAAGCAGAGTTTTAGAGTGACGACTGTTTTTTGTGAACGTCGTTTTTGCAATGGCTGATTTTCGTGAACAGCGTGCGCCGGTGAAATTACGATTTTTGCTAGGAAACGTTGAATGGAAACTCTTGAAATATTAAGAAAGACGTACAAGGACGATGCTATGGGGACAACTCAAGTGTTCCTGAATCGAATCCTGAATCAAAGCAACAATCATGCCAATAGAAAACTTCAAATTCACCTCGCCTCAAGAAAGCTTGTCAGGTGAAACCAAACCTCAAAACAATGCTGATTTGTTTTTTCGACGTGAGAGGAGTCGTCCATTGAGAATTTGTTCCGCAGGGTCAGACAGTTAGCCAGGCTTTCTATTTGGATGTTTTGAAAAGATTGGGCAACAGTGTGCGGTGGAAGCGGCCAGATTTGTGGCGGTCGGGTGACTGGTTTTTCCATCATTGCAATGCCCCTGCTCACACCGCCCAGTCTCTACGACAATTTTGGACCAAAAATGGCATGACCCCTATTCCTCAACCCTCATACTCTCCCGACCTTGCCCCGGGCTACTTTCTTTGTTTCCTAGAATGAAAAAAATAGGTGAATGGAAAGCGTTTCGCTGATGTTGCTGAGGTGAAGAGAAAAACGACGGAGGCATTGTGAAGCATCACAAAAGATGAATTTAAACAATGTTTTGAAAAATGGAATGAAAGATTCGACAAGCGTATCATTGAAAGTGGGGGATACTTTGAAGGAGATTGAAGGTCTGTGCTTAAAATGTGAAGAAATAAGTTCAAACAAAAATAAGTCCGGTTTCTTTTGGGTACCCCCTCGTATAAGTAGAGATTGGGTGGTCTTTGGCGAGTGCAATGCTACCCAGTGTTGATGCGCTCCGAGGGAAACCCAGGCATGTGCGAAGGGCCTGACCCTGCACTGACTGGAGGGCACGCATGTTAGTTTTGCACGTGTTTGAGAGTACAGGTGTACTGTACCGCAAGCATCCCACAAATAGAGCTCTGTACAATTCCAGCATTGACTGGACCGACGAGCCCCATGATTTTCCTCCCAGAAATCGAAGTAAATGAGCGATAGATGTTAGCTTTTTTTTCAGTAGAGTGCAATGCGGGCTCCATGATAAATTGCGGTCGATCAGGATTCCTAGGAAACGATGAGATTTGCCGTAAGAAATGACTTGACCGTCGATGCGTACCGGATATGGAGTCATACATTTACGTGTAAATGCCACTAGCGCGCACTTTTCCGGTGAAACGCTGAGACCTTTCTTCTGGAGATAGGAAGAAGTGATTGATGCTGCCCGCTGAAGTCTTGCCCGCACCTGGGGACGCGTCACAGAGGAGGCCCAAATGCAGATATCATCGGCGTACATACACACCTGGACGGTGTTGGGTAGGTTCTCAGGGAGGGCGATGAGAGTCAGATTAAACAATGTAGGGCTAAGGACACCGCCCTGGGGCACGCCACGGTAGGTGTAATGCGCAGGCGTCGGGCCATCATCACATTGGATAAAAAATGATCTTTTGGACAGATAGCTCTCTATCCATGCAAACATCCGACCACCGATGCCCACAGTTTCCAGCGCATCAAGGATGGCCGCATGGGTCACGTTGTCGTAGGCACCTGTTACATCCAGAAAGAGTGCCACTGACAAACGTTTCAAGTGCTTCTGTTGAACCTTGGTGACGAGGTCAACGACGTTGTCAATAGAAGAGCGACCCCGCCTGAAGCCGGCCATAGCGTCGGGGTATATTTTGTAGTGTTCGAGGTACCACTCAAGGCGCGACAAAATCATTTTCTCCATGACCTTTCCTACGCAACTGGCCAAAGCTATTGGCCTATACGATGAGAGCTCGAGTGGAGATTTCCCTGGTTTTAGTAGGGGTATCAATCGACTCGATTTCCATTCTTGAGGAACAGCACCGTCGAGCCAAGAGTCGTTGTAACGTTTGAGGAGCTCTTCTCGCGCGTCGTGGCCAAGGTGGGACAGCGCAGCATATGTGATTCCATGTGGCCCTGGTGAAGACGAACGCCGACATCCTGCAAGAACAGCGTCGAGTTCCTCGCGAGAAAAAAGGACATCCATGGCTGAGACCCGTGAGGCAGGAGGAACACGCCGGGAACTCGAAGCAGTTGGTACACCAGCAATTTTCCTGCAGTAGCCCGTTGCTACCTCAGACTGCTGTCGATCTTGATAGACAGTCAACGCATAGAATGGTTCTCTTTGTTGCGGAAGCGTACGGAGGCCCCGCACAGTACGCCATATGAGGGACATGGGCTTGCGGGGATCCAAGTGCTGACAAAAGGACCTCCAGCGCTGGTTCGCCAGCTCATCCAATCTTCGTTTGATTTTTTTCTGCGTACGTCTCGCCTCCCGTAGATCATTTAAGCACTTGGTTCGTCTGTATCGCTTTTCTGCTCACCGCCGAAGAGCACGCAGACGTTCTAGTTCAATATCGAAATCACTGCGTATTCTTGAGGACGTGATGTGACTTCTCGCAACGTTCATAGCATTAGCTATAGTGTGCTCCAGCCTGCCAGTGAGAGCTTCTTTGCTCGTCTCCTCCATATGTTTTCGAAATACTGCCCAGTCGATTCGCGCGAGTTGGGCTGGGGTGGACGCACCAAGGCCGTTTATTTTGAGGTAGGTAGGAATGTGGTCACTTCCATGGGTCTCCACATCACAAAACCAGCGAACACTACGGTGCAACGACCTTGAAACTAATGTCAGGTCCAGGCAGCTGCCGTAGTGACAGCCGCGCAGGTATGTAGGACTGCCGTCATTCATAACATACAGATCATTGTCGGAAGCAAATAACGCCAGATGCCTTCCTTTGGCGTTAATCCTGGTGCTTCCCCATAGCAAATGGTGGGCGTTAAAATCGCCAGTAATGATCCAAGGAGCACGGGTTTCTTCCATGATGGCCTTCAGCATTTCGCAGTCTAATTGAGAGGAAGGTGACACATATGCTGCAATCAGTGTGAATTCTAGCGTTTTTGTCTTGATTAAGAAACACGCGTATTGATTGTCATTGTGAGGTGGAACTGGGCAGCAAACATACGTCATGTCAGTGCGGAGGTATACCAAGACTTGGCTGCGCTCCCCGCATGTAGGGGCAAAAAAAGATTCGTACCCGGAGAGCCTGATTGCTTCTGATAATTTGGGCTCGCAGATTACCAATATCGGGAAGTAGTTAGTGAATACGTAAGGACGAAGACTTGACATTATATATATAAAAGCTTCCTAACCCAGCGTTCTTAGTCGGTACACTTCATCTATTTCCTCCCCGGTTAGTGTTTCATCCATCGTTCTCCAAGGTTCTTTCTGAGGCCCGCTTCTTTCCTGTTATATATAAATCGCCCACCGCGTTGCGTATCCGTTAAACGCTGATGATCCGTTAAACACTTTACGCTGATGATTGTGACCTGTATCACAGTATTAAAACATCACTTAAGCATGAATTCCTCATTGACTCATTCGCTAAATTTTTAGGCGGTGCAAGGAATGCAAATGAGCACTAATTTCGCTAAAACAGGTTCCACGTACTTTTCGTATGAAATGGCGACTTTCAGGCGATGTGGCTCCTCGATGGACAGCGTCATTGATCTTGTGGCCTCAGTATAGCACCAGAAACGCCCCAAGCGCATGGGCGCGGCACTTTTCCTTTGTGTCAAAGGTGCCTACAAAAACGCAACAAATGCGGCCATCCTTGATGTGCTAGAAGCTTTTGGAATTAGTGGACGCATATTTAGGTGGATAAAAAACTATCGCTTCAAAAAGTCATTTCTTATCATGCGTGAAGATGGCTCGAACCCTGTCCATTACATATACCAGGACGTGGCTCAGGGCGGAGTGCTCATCCGTACTTTGTTTAATCTGACGTTAACAGCACTCTCGGAGAACCTAACCTAATACCGCCCATATCTCGATGTATGCCGACTACTGCATCGGAGCCTCCTCTGTGACGCTTTCCGAAGTGTGAGAAAGACTGAACTGGGTTGTGGTGGTGAAAAGCGTTTATTGAATAAAATAGGTGAGGTTGCTTGAGGAACCCGAAATGGGTGGAGTCCTTATCCTCAAACCCCATTAGTTGAAGCCGCCAGCTTAGCCCTCTTGACCAAAGCCTTTTGGGCCTGAAGGTCCGAGCAGCCAAGCAGGGCCGCCTCCCATTCCTCTCTGCTAGGTGTGGGGTGGGGGAGAGAGCTGGTTTGTACTAGCAAGCCGAAATCATGTGGTAGCTGCCAGCCACCTCCCCACAGTGTTTTCACCAACCAATAAACGCGGGATGGAAGTGTTTTAAAGCGAAAGCTTTACTACTTGCACTTTCAAGCCTTTGCCGTGCGACAGCGGTGCACATGAAATGACCTTTCGCATGACCTCTGTGTGACGTCACGCCGAAGAGCTGGGCGACCATCTCGCGCCGTCTGCGAGTAGTGGCGGTGCCACCACCGGCGGCCTTAGATTAGATGGAATTAGATTGGATTAGATTAGATTACATTAGATTAGATTCCATTAAAATAGATTACATTACATTACATTAGGTTACATTATATTATATTATAGTATATTATATTAGATTACATTGAATTGTATTGGATTAAACTGTATTAGATTAGATTACATTAGATTACATCGCATTGGATTTGATTAGATTGCAGTACATTAGATTTGATTGGATTAGATTAGATTAGATGATTGGATTAGATTGGATTGGATGAGATTAGATTAGATTAGATTATGTTAGATTGGATTGGATTGGATTGGGTTGGATTAGATTGGATTAGATTCGATTACATTACATTACATTACATTAGACTATATTAGATTAGACTACATTACATTGGATTGGATTGGATTGTATAACCGATGCATCACCACAAGTCTAACCACAAGCACCACCACCAGCTACACTACCACCTGAATCATGGCGTTGGTACGGATATTGCTTTCGCAATTACCGGGCTTAACCAAGCTAAGCCACAGCGAATTTTAGTACTGCCGAGCACAGCATTGTATTCGAGAATTATCGGAGCAGAACGCGTTCGTTTGCGCACGGCCGCTCGATCTCCCTCTCTTGGGAGCGGCCTGCCGAGTGCGCCTCGCGGCCTGTGATGGCGGAAGTACCAACTTGCGCCGCCGCGGCGGCCGTGGCGCTGGCTATCGGTGAAGGAGTAGAAGCGCTGGCGGGGCGGTGTGCGCATTTGTAATGGAATCGTTGCCTGCAGTTTTGCGGTGTATGCACTGCACCTCGCGGTATGCACGTGGCCTCGGAGCCTCGGATATTTCGATTTACTGGTTTTTTATCCTGTAGTATTCATAATGGTATAAAGTAGGGAACGGGGTCGCCGGGTATAATTTCACACCTTTGGAAACGCAAATAAAATGAGCATGGTCGCGTACGCGGATATTTGTCGATATCCCCGTGGTCGGTAAATTTCGCAGCACAGAAAACCAATGCAGAACACGCAACTGAGATTGCCATAACGACTACTGACACTGTTTTGTCCACGCATGCTCAACTCAGGCCCTTTGTTTACGGCCCAGACGCACTTATTACATTACTTTTTTTCGAGGAGCGCCCTCAGATAACAAGAAAATTTTTTTAGTCAGTATTGTTGATGTATATAAAAGACGGCGAGCAGTAACGATTTTTGTACATTTCCGCTCATGCAGGACATAAATACATGTTGTAACGTGACGGCGAGCCGAAGACAGAACTACACGGCGAATGGCCATGGCATGATTTAATGGTGGTGGTGGGCCTTGCGCGAGCCCTCCTGTGCTCGCCACTGCTCGCTCTGTAGCCTTGTAGTTGGCGACAATATTGTGAATTATGTCAAGGAGGAAGGGCAAAATGCGAACCATGTGTCTCCTCACGAGACTTTCAGCAGATCTGAGAACAGCACAAGGATACTCGTGTACCTTTGATACAGTAATAAATATACGCAACACACAAAAGTGAAAGCTATAAACACTTTAATAAGACCACTCGTCAAACATGTGCTCTCTATAGAGGCAAGACTTTTCGGGACAGAGGCTTCCGCGAAAGTTTCAGGTTACTTTCCAGCGAGCTATTCACGTCTCCTGCCCAGTTGGCTAGGAGTGGCCTCAACAGCTTCTTCTGCAGCGTGCTTCGGCACGGTAGTTTCAGAAGCTTTCTTCCGCGTACCAAGTCGTATCCTTTGGAGGACGTTGCTTTCCATAATATACACTCTCTCAATGTTGGCTCGTCCCAAGTTGGTCTTGCTTTGTCAAAGTTCATGACCTGTTCCAAGACAAATTTCGTAGTCTTGTCACCGTCTGCTGCAGCCTTGGACATGTTCACTGCGGCCTGCACAGCTCGGTCATCTTCATAACGTTTCAATCGTTGGCGGACTTCGTCATAACTTTCTTGCAGCTTTTGCAGTCGCTCATTAAGTCCTCGGGTTTGCATTTCGAAGCGATGAGCTCTTGTTTTAGTCTCGTCGAAAAAGCTCGTCAAATTAAATGACTTCTGACAGTCTTCTTCTTTACATTCCTTTATCCGACATACCTCTACACCAATGCAATCGTCCCAAGAATGGCTTTCTGCTACATCTGACTGGACTCTCAAACTTTCGCTTCCGCCGTGTTCAGTGCTGAAATCTAAGTGTGCAGATTTCTCTTCCGCATTCATTCCTCTCGATTTACCTTCTAAAGTACCGGTCGTCTGAGATATGAGAACGTCAGGTTGCGCACGACAAAGCGTTATCCGCTTCTTTGAAGTCACCGGCTGTTTGTATGTGGGATAGAAGGGAAACTTCGTCGGAACCGCCGTCGGCCTGAGCAACTTGCGCTTCGTTCCTTGTCGATAATCCTCCTGATTGAAATGCAGTGAGCATACAACAGCTCTGGAGCTCGGTTGCCACTGGCTGCCCTTGTCACGACCTTGCCGCGAGATGTTGCGTAACCATTCATCCCGAAGGTTTGCATTGGACGGTAGTTCATGGTAACAAAGTTCCGGGTTTCTTGTAGCATTTGACCCAGTAAACCATAAAACGTCACATAGACATCAGCGAGATATTTACGCTGGACATTAGACACCTCCATTAGACATCCATTTTAGTACCGTTTACGAAATATCTACGTACCTACAACATGAAAATTGGGGTCCAGTTCACGTTATAAGTACGTACTGCAGACATCACGCTCGACATTTATCAGATATTTGTGAACATGACAGTACGCCCAGTCTACGTAGTCTAGACGTCTATATAAAGAGAATATGACTATACATAGATCAATACCCAGGTGAAAATTTCTAACCGGTTCCAGTCCAACTGTTTTAAGGGACACATTTCCACTTGTTGCAACTGGAAATTTGTTCCTTAAACCAGTTGCGACTGGAACCAGCTGCAATATGAGATGTAGCTGACACCTGTTACAATTCCAGATGGAACGGAGACCTACTGCATCCCAGCCACATACTTCCCTATGGAGTCGTCGGGACGTCCAAGCACTCCACTAGCTCAAATACAGTTGAGTAAGCTAGTACATGGCCATCGCGGGCGCCCAAAACACTGCAGATGATTTTTTTGAGTGCGTCAGTGCTTTATTGCGCTCGGCGCTTTCACTGAATCTTCTCGTTGAGCATAATCGTCAGGTTTACAGCTGCGGTGGCATCAATACTCTTCTGCCGAGCCCAATAAGTCAGGGCTGCTGCAAAAGAAAGAATAATTGTTCACTTTTACAGGTGACAAGACAATAGCACAGCAACCACAACAAACAAACCCAGTAATTTGCGCCACTTTTACCGACGCAAGTCTATGAAGCGTCAAAGGTTGCCCTTGCAGCACTAAAAGGCAGTCGTGCTGAGCGGAGTGTGCTTGCACACGCACTTCGGCACACCATCCGAACGCATGCCCACATTTCCGTAGTAGAGGCCAGTTGCATACATCACCAGCCTTTGTTTCAATACACAGCGAGTTTGGCAAAACAGCCAAACGAGTGAGCGTAAAAATACAACGTGCCGATAAATGCGTTAGAATTTTTTCATTACGAACGCAAAACTAGCATAAAATACACTTCAATGAGTAAACTGAGACTGAGTACGCACCAGGAAAGGTCACGATTCCAGCCGGTGAAAACGACTTGTAGTCCTAATTCGTACTGGCGGGTCCACTTCGCCATAGAGTTTCTTACTATTACCTAGAGGGAAAGCTGGCGACCCCTCTATGGGAGTTTGCATGGAGGAGACCCCTCGAGACCACTTCAGCCACCATGGGCGCTCAAAGCATTATGGGGCGGTGAGCTACTTGTTGCGGAACTTCAACTTTGGGCCAAAAAATAATGCAAGAATAAGCGCTATTCGATAATCAAGAATGTCCTAACATTCAATATTCTGTCTGTAAATTGCAACAAACGAGCAGAAAAGCATTTAAGTGCAAAGTTCGCCCAAAATAAGGCATGGCTAGCTCTCCTATTGGCCCAGTGATGAACACTACAAAAACCAATATTTCGTAATTAACAGGAGCACTTTTAAAAGAAAATATGTTTTCAAAAAAAATATTGTTGCTTAGACATTACAAGAGGTTTTTAATGGCATTTCGGAAAAGTGAAACCTTTTATTGGCGTCGTGTGTCGTCGCGTTTTCACTACTATGGGTTTTTCACACTGCGTTCGCGCTAAAGTCGTCTGCGCACACACGAACGGCGTTTTCAGAATGAAAGGTCTTAGTAGTGCCACTCCGTGCTTCCCAAAAACTACGACTGTCTCGCAACAAGTAGCTCACCGCCCCATGATGCTTTGAGCGTCCATGGTGGCTGAAGTGCAGCGCCGCCAGCTTTCCCTCTAGGTAATAGTAAGAAACTCTATGCACTTCGCCGAGTAGTAAGAGCAAGCAAACTGTCTTCCTTCAGCTCCATCAAGGAAAGAACGGTTGAAAAATCTCGGCAGCAATAATAAGGGAATAATTAATTATGTGTCGAGGTTCTTCAAACACAACGTTCCCACGGAACACGATGAGAAATCGCACACGCCGTACGCTCTACCACTGCCGCCATGGCTGAACCTAGCCTCGTGCGGATGTGCGAAACTGACACATATTTTGTATCGTCTCTTTTTTGTACTCAGTAGCAGGCTTGCTGTGGCACGAAAAATAAGTTAATAATTTTTAAATGGTAGCATATTACTTTTTTCACAGCTGCAATCGCCATGCGCAGTTTGCGCTATTATTGATAAATTACGATACGAACTACAACGCGATGGCGGCGTAGACAATTCACCGCGCTTTCCCCGCCGCCGCCTGTCCGCGGCACAGAACAGGCATTTGGGCAGCGCATGTAGCATGAAGGCAAGATAACCAATTATCATTAGGGTAACGGGCTGGATTCAGAGAGAATGCAAGCACAGCAGAGAGGATCAGGGCAGGTGGGCAGATGAGGTTCGGAAGTTTGCTGGGATAAGGGGGCCGCCGCTGGCACAGGGTTAACTGGAGAAATTTTTGGCCTGCAGTGTACATGATTACAGTGTTGACATGATGATAAAAAACGGGACTCAAGAAGTTTATTCTCAAGAAATATGAGGTCACACATTCAGCTACACAAATGCCTAAGCTTTCCTCAGTTCAACATTCCAATAGTTAGTTATCATTGCTACCGCGATTAGCAGATTTAACACATTTTTGAGACAAAATAACTCCCAAAAATTGAACTGAACCAATTTTTGTACTTTAATAGTTGGATAAATTGAATAAAACATGCTTAATCAGAAAAAAATGGTTATTATATAGACCTGGCTGCTAAATAACAAAAAAGTTTTTTAGTGTGACCTCACTTTTCAGTCTGGTTGAGATAGCTTGAAGGCTGTAGCACAAGGTATAAATTGAATGTAAGAATAGTAATGAAATAACAATGCGAATCCTGACCAAAGTGAGTGGCATTTCAAACCAACTTCGTACAGTGGAGTCAGAAACCTGACGCGTGTGCATTCAGATTTCTCTTTACTACTTCCCGTATTTTTCTTCTTTCTAGGTAGGGTAATGTTGCCGTGAAGCGAGCACGAAAAAACACAAAAACACAGGCAGCGCTGGTCATGCCTCCAATTTGTAGTCAACAGCGATTTCCAACTTTAAATGCAGTAAGGCAACACGAAATATGGAACGATTGAAAAATATGGAATTCTTAAATTATATATCTCACTTACATACACAAGACGTGACAAGTAATATCTACGAGGAGTCTAGGTTAAGGCTGATATAATGTCGTGGGCACGTCTCCAGCTTTTCCACGAAAAAAGGTTGGTAGATAAGACGTCTGAGAGATTTTGCTCTGGTACATAGACGTTCAGACTTAATCTGGACATCTATGGGAGGTTTGTGGTTTGCTGGGGATAGGCAG
Organism: Amblyomma mixtum; assembly: GCF_055824585.1. Lineage (NCBI taxonomy): Eukaryota > Metazoa > Arthropoda > Arachnida > Ixodida > Ixodidae > Amblyomma > Amblyomma mixtum. The sequence continues at coordinate 109,603,952 of NC_143019.1, read as the reverse complement.
CGCGGCACACAACAGTTTTTAGGCATTATCGAAAACCCCTTAAAGGATCTAGCAGAAAACGTAGCTTATACGCCATCGTGGTATAGGAGCACGTGCAGCAGAGCTTACCGAGGAGCAATCTTTCGCTCGACGAAGGCATACAAGGCACCGCGTTTACGGTTATTCGCCAGTATTGCGCGCAGCTACGCTCAGAAAAAGAGTTCACAATGATTGTTTTCGACGCTCGTACAGGCGCGGCCATAAGTAAACGGAGCACGCTATTGCGTTCGAAGTGCAATCACGCTTTCTCCATTGGTAATGAAGAAGCGTTGTTTGTCTACAAAAAAGCCCACCAACCTCCTCTACCAGCATGCGCATACCACTGCTGGAAATTTCAATTAGGTGGCGCGAGAAATATATTCGAAGACAGTTGCGTGCTCCGGTTACCTGTACGCGCCTGTACGTGAGCGTAGTGAAGTTCGAACAGGAAAAACACGTAAACGCAAGAGAAAACACAAAGCCTCAGCTTCCGAGCCTCCGACCGCGCCGGCCTGCCGGGAGCGTTTCACCGATGCTTGGCGCCCCTAGCGGCCGAAATGGCAAGCAGCCGCATCACACTCTCCCCTTTGTCTGCTCCGCGACTCGGCAGGCCGCTCCCAAGGGAGGATCGAGCGGCCATGGTTTGCGTTCCCCAGTCTCCTTGCAGGGGCTTGGTGCAGGCGATGCCTATCATTATAATAGGATCTGATAACTTTAAAGGAGAGTAAGCAGCCGCCTTTAGGTTACAGGTGATCAGGATCCAATGGGAAAGAACGGCGAATGAATGCTGAGGCCGCCGCGTCTGCAGCTTCGTTTCCTACTAGGCCCTGATGACCCGGAGTCCAAACTATGCAGCGGCGAACGCGAGTCGCTTGTGATGTGTTTGGATTTTTAATCAGAAACAGCTAGGAAGACGGCAACCTCTTCAGCTTGCTTTGTGCCTGTGGCTCGAAAGGACAGCCCATCCACCAGCATTAAGACGAGAGCCTTTAACGGGTCATGCTCGCGGTATCCGTCCGTGCACGCGGTGTCCGTCCGTGCTCGCGGTGTCCGTCCTTGTTGGCAGCGTCCGTGCGCAATCTTCTCCGCATTTCCTTTCCTCAAATTCATTTTCTTCATTACGGGCCCTCTTTCTGTTTCTTCTTTCACTCCCACTTCCTCCATTCCTCTACAACCGGATGACGTGTGTCCACCGAGGTATGCGAGACAGTGACTGTGTAGTTTCCTTTCCTCAATTTTTATTTTCTACACTATGGCCCCTCTTTGTCTTTCTTCTTTTACTCCCACTTCCTCCCTTCCTGTACGGTGCGGTTCGGGTGTCCACCGCGAAGGTTGCTAGGCAACGGCTATTGCAACCGCAACAAAAAACACAACAGCGTGATTCAGGCGTCCACTGACCTCAGGGAGCCAGTTATGCGTGCTTCCTTTCCTTAAAATGATGGAAGTGTAGAACGTCCACGCCAATGAACGCAATGAACGCCGAAAGACAACGGCGACGGCGACGCTGCAAAACGGGCGCCAAAGAGCTGCACTCTAAAACACTACACTAAAAAAAATTCAGGGGGCACTTTGACTGTCTAAAGTGCGTTCAGGCGAAAGCGTTTTCCGCACCACTTTGCCTATGTGACACTGGTGACGTCACCCCTGGATGACGTCAAACATAACTGATGACGAAGTAATGACAAACTGCTAATCAATAACTAATTACTGATTAATCACTCAGTACTAATTGAAAGGTAATTAATGGCGCTTCAGCTTCCCCTTTAGGAGTGGAACCCGACAGCGTGTTGTAGCGCTGCCAAGGAGCCCTCGGAACACCACCATTCGTTCGGCGCGATGCCTTGCCCTTTGAACGCAATGAACGCCCTCGTCTCGATGAACGTCCTCATCGCCCTCGTCTCATCACTTGAGGAGTACCTTCATGCTGGGTACATCCCGACAGCCGTTTTCCTAGACATCAAGGCCGCCTTTTAATCTGTCTTTCACCATGCAATTCTCGCAGCCTTTGGCAGTCTTGGCCTTGGAGGAAGGCTATACAAGTGGATTGCGCATTATTTAAAAGAACGGCAAATTTTTATGTCCACTCCAGACGGTCCAACACGCTTTCACGCAGTGGAGAGGGGCGTACCACAGGGAGCGGTGCTCAGCCCTCTCTTGTTCAATATTGTCCTTATTCACATAACAAGAAACCTTCCGCGAGGGGTCCGCATAACAATTTATCCTGATGATATCTGCATCTGGACCGCATCACGTTCGCGCTATATTACCCAGCAACGTCTTCAGCGAGCGCTATTGCACGTTTCGATGTACCTGGCTTCCAGAGGTCTCCGTCTATCGCCAGAAAAGAGTGTTGCAATGGCGTTTACAAGAAAAACGATGACCCGATATCCGCTGCTCCTAGGCGGACGTTCGCTGCCATATGTACGTTCTCAGCGATTCCTGGGTGTTGTAATCGACTACAATCTGTCATGGTCACCTCAGATCAAAAAACTCCGCCAGAGGATTACTGCAGCATCGCAAGTGTTCAGGTTCATGGCGGGAACAAGGTGGGGTAGCAACTGCCGATCAATGCTTCTGCTTGAAAAAGCCTACGTTGAAGGAACCTTGCGCTACTGTCTACCAGTGCTTCAAAGATTATCTACATCTAGCAATAAGACTCTCAATGCCGCACGGAACAACTGCCTGCGAATATGTCTTGGCCTCCCAAAAGGTTCCTCTGCGTCAGGAACAGTAGCGGAGGCAGGATGTCTCCCACTAGAGGTGATTTCCGCCCAGGAAACTATGCGTACCCACCTCCGCCATGTTCTTCAAGGGAAGAAGCACTTCCTGCACCGTGTCCAGCTAACTCACAGCAACTCTAGCTTTGGCCAGGCAGTACATCTCCTGCCCCTTCCTACTATTAATCAGCCACAGAAGCTACTACCTCTGGCCTTTCCTCCATGGACACTCTCTCCTCTAAAGGTGAAGAAGTCTGTTCCAGGTGTGAATGCAAAGAGCCGCATGCCACAGGCAGCGCTTCTGCAAACTACTCTCGCCTACTTAACGGAGGAATATACGCAGCACATCCATATCTTCACCGATGGTTCAACTACTAAAGAAACCTCTTCTTGTGGCCTTTATGTGCCCTCAACAAACCATGCCCTTTCTTACCGGCTGCAGCGGAGGACATCCTCTACGACAGCTGAGCTTCACGGCATTAAGGAAGCTGTTTCTTACATCCTGCGCCGAACCGCCGGCCGTTGGGTTATCTTCACCGATTCAAAAGCATCTCTGCAGATCCTGGCCAACCTGCTGAAGAAAACGAATCACCAGCCAGTTTCCCTCGACATCGGGTGTATACATCATTTAGCTATTGCCGCAGGCCACTGCATGACATTTCAGTGGGTACCTGCTCACTGTGGCATTCTGGCTAATGAAAAAGCAGATGAAGCGGCCCGTAAGGGCCATCAACATCGGAGATACATTCGAACTTTTTTCACGAAATCGGATGCGTCCCAAATGGCTAAAAGTTTTGCTTACGAAGAAACGTATCGGCTTTGGAGTTTGCCGACACATCAGTACCAATTTCTTCACTCAATCGACCCACATCTTAGATCAAGACTCTCACCCAGAATTCCTCGACAACTGGAAACACTTTATCACCGACTTCGTCTGAATTCTGCATATACAAACGGCTTGCGATACCGTTTTGGACAAACGAACAGTCCGCATTGTGGCAATTGTGCCTCTATAGAAACTGTGGAACATATCCTACTTGTGTGCCCTGCGCATGCTAACGAGCGTGCGTACTATGAACATTGCATGCAGAAGCTCTGCCCAGTGCCCCTAACAATGGACAAAGTTTTAGGTCCCTTATCCTGCTTCAGGCAACAGAGACTTGCAATGAACTTTCTTTTTACATATTTAAAAGACATTGCACATCTTGATAAGCTCTAAATTCACTTGCACGTTACCTTCATGCATTCTTCATGCAGTGAACTTCGTCAGCCCATTTGTCGGACTATGCGCTCAATCATTCCATAGGTTACATCAATACTCGCCATTGCATCCTTAGTACCCATTTCATGGCCGCATTTTATCTTCGGGTTTTTTTTTTACCTCTTCCACGCTGCTCTCCTTCTGTCTTTTTCTCCCAAATTCCCCTTCCTACGCAGAGTAGCATGCCAGCGATTTTTAAACGCCGGCTAAATTCTCTGCATTTCATTAAAGAGTCTCTCTCTCTCTCTCTCTGAACGCAATGCTTTTTGCGGAAAGGAAACGGCGCTGTGATTCTCAGTCATCTCGGTGCACACCTTAACCGCACCGTACAGGAAGGGAGGAAGTGGCAGTGAAAGAAGAAAGAGGGGCCGTAATGAAGAAAGTGAAAATTGTATTTAAGGAAAGGAAATTACGCAGTAACTGTCTCACATATCTCGGTGTACACACGTCAAAACGCGGACACATCTGTCGACACGGCTGCCGACACGGACGCAGACACGGACGCAGACACGGCTGCCGACACGTATGGCTAACGACAGCATGACGCATTAAAGGCTTTAGCCTTAAAAAGCGACCGCAGTCGCCAAGGCCGCGTTTGAGCGCGGAGTGATCGGACGGGTGGTGCATCGGCTCCGTCGATTTTTTCAATTCAATTCAATTCAATTTAATTTATTTTCCAGAAAATTCTCGTGGCTGCCTGGACTAAAACCTGTAGGTATACAGCTTGACGAGGCCCAGGCAGCCGTTACAAGGCATAGGAGCAGACATTGTTGAGAACATTGACGTACACAAAAAAAAATAAAAACGAACACATAGTCAGGTTACAGTTTTCACAAAACACGACATCCAGAAAGCACAAAATCATCAATAAATTACAATAGGGAAATACAGAAAACATATTTACATAAGATACAAGGGAGCAGCTGTACTTTGGCGCGAATTATACGTCAGGAATTATTTTTGAAGAAATAATTCACGCAATGGTTTCTTAGTAGGGTTATTTATGTCTTTATATCTATTTAAAATTACTGTAAGATTGTGCTGTAATGCTTGGAACTTATAGTCAGTGCGAAAATGGGGAACAAACCAAGTGTCTGTGTTGCGAGTATTAACTGTGTGATCGTTCTGTTTCAATAGCGCAGTGCCTTCAATCATAGACCTAAAGGATGACGACAGATGAAATGAAAGCAATATTCGGAATTCATACATACTTTGAATTTTTAACACACTGAATGTTTCAAAAGCTTGCCGTGTGTGGCTTAGGTAATCAAGATTAGCAATGTGACGTATAGCTTTCTTTTGCAGAAGGTAAATTTTTTCTAGGTTGGCCTTAGTTGTTGTCAACCAGACTAATGAGCAATAGCTTTTTTGTGAGACAAATAATACATTATATATTTGTAGCTTTATTTTACCAGGAAGGAACTCGGCTGGAACCGCGGTAACCTGATGTAACGCCTATCAAACCTGTGCGACTGCAACCGTGAAGTCAGCAGGATCCTGGAGAACCCGATCACACCCAGGTACGCTGAAATTTCGGCCATTTCGAGCAACCCTCCGCATCACCACGTAGCGGTCGAGCTAAGCCTAACGGCTCCGGCTCCTCCGCCGCTGGCTGCGGAGACGCCTGCCGGCCAACCTCTCAACATGGCTCTACCTGAACAACGCGGATACGACCCCACGACTCTGTCGTGGTCATCTGTCCCTGTAAGCCAGCCAGAGGACGGCCCATCCACCATTTCGGCGCAGCAAGCTGCCCTTTTCCAAGTCGTTGAGAGCCGGCGCCGCCGCCGGCAGAACGCACGAGGAGCGGCAACACCCAAGACTCCTCTCAACAATTCAAAAACGGGAGAAGCTCGCGCTCCGTCCTCTACACCTCCACAGAATATTTCTTCACCAGTCTCGAAGTGGACTCCCAAGCCAACGGTCAGGATGGACCCTGACGACTACGTGGTCGTGCTGCAGCCACGCAGTACGGTCTCCCTCAAGACGGCCTTCCACCAAGGTGAGCTCGGCGCTGCCGTTTCGCAACTCATCGGTAGGCAGCACATGAACACCATCACCATTTCACCAAATTGGGAACCGAACATCATCGTCTGTGGCACGCAGAACCCAGAAGTGGTTAAAAAACTCCTCACGGACATTCAACTCAACACCAGCAGAGGATCGCTCGCATTTCACGGCCACCTCAAGCTCACCGGTGATGTGTGTCGCGGTGTGATATCTGTTCACAATTTAGAAACCAGTGAGTCACTAAAACATAATGTGCAGTGGCGCGGTGGTGAACTAGTTCATGTGCACAAGCTGGGACAATCAAACGTAGCTGTGCTGACTTTCGAGGGACGCACTGTTCCGCGTTACGTCCACTATAACGCAGAACTGACTCCCGTCAAGGAGTACAAAAAAACAGTGCCAGCGTGCTACCGTTGCGGCACACTGGGGCACCGGGTCGACAACTGTCCCACCCCGGTCAAGGAAAGATGCGGCCTTTGTGGCCAAAACGTGGGGCTTGGTACTGAGGTGATGGCCCCCCACGTCTGCAATCCCATCTGTTTAATCTGCGGGGGCCCGCACCTCACCAGCTCCCGCGAATGCACCGCGAAATTCATCAAGTTGCCGCAGCTAGGGCCCAGGACGCTACCCAAGGGAGCCAATGCCGGCGCTACACGGGGAGGGCGGCAGCGAAACAACCAGAAGACGCCACGGCGTGGCGTGATGCCTCCCCCTGGCAAGACAGCAACAGTAACGCCACCACCCGGAGCAGCGGAGTTCCCAGCTCTCAGCGCTTCATCTGGCAGCGCCGCCTGCAACCAACCCAAGGTAGGCAGCTGGGCGAGGGTCGCCTCCTCTCCTTACCCTCCTCCCTCCTCCCCCACCAGCACCGCCGAGACGCAGGAACTCAAGCGCGAGCTCGCCCTCTTGCGAGCTCAAAACGAAAAACTAGCCAGCGAGCTTAACTTGCTCAAATCCCAATTCCATACTCCGCCCGCGTCGAGCGACGAGGCAGAAAACATAACAGACAGGGGGATCCCTCCTCCTGTGGAGAGTCGCGCCGCGGCCCTGGAGACCCGGGTGACCGAAATTGAAACACAATTGGCTGACCTCCCCAAAATTATCCATGATACCATCGCGCGTCAGGTGGAGAGTGTCATCGCACAGGTGACACAAGCCGTAACGCACATTATCCAAAAATGGATAAAAGACAATCCGCGCGTCCTTAAACGCGTAGGACCCATCAGGGACGCTAACCGCCCCTCAAAATTCAATAGAGCTATTCCCGATGAGTTTGACTTTTCGGAAGACTCCTGCACGTCTGCGCCGGGAACTAGCGGACTGGGGAGTCTTTACAACGTGACCCCACCCTCCGCCTCCGACCATGGCCCCCAACCCTAAGTCGCGAGCAAGAACAACTCAGCCGCTTACACTAACGCAGTGGAACTGCCGTGGTCTCAAGGACCACAAGAAGCGGACTCATCTCCGCCTCTATCTTGAGAACCTTGAGTTTCTCGTCGCCGTGGTTGCCCTTCAGGAACCCGGCGCCGGTTCCAAACTAACAAACTACACTACATTTCAACACAACCCGCAGACATGTATACTTGTTCACGAGCGATACACTCCGCAGGAGGTCACACTTCCCACAACACCGTCTTTCCCATACACGATGATTTCAGTGCTGCCCCTAAAGCGGTCTGACCCACCTGTACACATTCTAAGTATTTACTGCCCACCGAAACTTAAGAACGTCACGTTCAATGAAATTTTCACTCAAGCTATGCAGGTGGCGGGTAGGGATCCCCTCCTAATCGTCGGCGATTTCAACGCCCCGAGCGGGCTATGGGGATACCCCCGGGAGGACAGGCGTGGGAGGAAGCTTGCGGAACTTCTTTCCACACTTGGACACTCACCCTGCACACTGACCCCGCCAACCCAACACGTACCGGCAATTCCATTCAACGAGATACTTGCCCGGACTTCACATTTACACGCAACATACGACATGCCGTCTGGCTGAATACAGAGGACACTCTAGGTAGTGATCACTGTATAATCAACACAACGATTTACATGCGTCCCCTGAAACGCCCACTAAAACAAGCTCGTATCCCTGACTGGACACTTTCCGCACCTCTCTACCTATTGTAGACCCCCTCCAGTCGGGATACGACGCCTGGTCCAGATCGCTTACGTCTACACTCACACAACACGAACAGCAGATACAGCTCACAGAAACACAAAAGACGTGGACAACCACCTTCTCCACCTTTGGGAGGCCCGTCGCAGCCTCACAAAGCGATGGAAGAAACAGAAACATAACAGACGCCTAAAGAACCACATCCTCGAACTCACACAACAGGCAGCGGAATATGCTACTCAGCTAGGCGACACTAACTGGGTGGACCGGTGCAACGCGGCTGCTCGCCAGATGTCTGGCCGCAACACGTGGCACCTGTTCCGCGCTCTCATCGATCCAATACAAACACGCACGGAAACCCAACGCCAATTACATAGGGCCTTGCACAACTTTACAGGAATGACAAAACAACTAGCGCACACGCTCAGGGGTCGCTACCTGTGCACCACTAAGGACCCCCGGCAGGCGGCGTACTCGTATGCAGGCGAAGAGAACACGGAGCTGGACAAGCCTTTCCAACTCCACGACCTCCGGGCAGCCTTAAGCAAAATGAAGCGGAGCACTGCACCCGGGCGCGACAAGGTTACGGTCAAGCTCTTGGCCAACCTTCCCGACGCAGCCTACGCCGCGCTCCTCAAATACATCAATAGCATTTGGGACGGAGAGACTCCTCTCCCTCTCGATTGGAAATCGGCTCTCGTGACCTTTATTCCGAAGGCCGGCAAACCTATTGATGTGGAGAACCTTCGCCCCATCTACCTCACGTCTTGTGTCGGCAAGCTGATGGAGACGATGGTGCGCGACACTCTCCGATTTTCTCGAAACACAGCACACTTTCGCGGACACCATGTTCGGTTTTCGCCGTCACAAGTCTGCACAGGATATACTTCTGCAGCTTCACCACGACATCTTAGATCCTGTCGAATGTCCCCACAACGACAAGGTGGTCCTGGCCTTGGATCTTAAAGGCGCATTCGACAACGTCAAACACGAAGTAATCCTGGACCACCTCAGTAACACCAACTGTGGCCACAAAACCTTCAACTGCATAAAACAATTTCTTACAGACCGTCAAGCCTACATACGCATACAAGATGCGGAACACGGGCCATACACCATCGGCTCGAAGGGAACACCTCAAGGCGCGGTCCTGTCTCCCCTCCTCTTCAATTTGGCAATGCTTCATCTTCCCTCCAAATTGTCCTCTTTGCCCGGGATACATCACGCTCTTTATGCGGATGACATTACAATCTGGGCCACGCAAGGTAACCTGGGCCACATGGAATCCTGCCTGCAAGCAGCGGCGACTCTAGTCGATGACTACGCGGACTACTGCGGACTCCAGTGCGCCCCATCTAAATCAGATTTTGTGCACATACGTCCCTCCCCTCGGGACACAACTCCGCTTTGCATCAGTCTCCCCTCGGGACCGATCAGGGAGTCCAAGGAGATCCGCGTCCTTGGTCTCTTCATACACCACCAACGCAGAGTCGACACCACCCTAGCCAAACTTCGCACGGTGGGAGACCAGGTGGGCCGCATGGTCCGCCGGGTGTCCAACAAGCGGGGCGGATTACGAAGCAAGGATGCACTGCGGCTTGCCCATGCTTTCGTAACGAGTAGAATCCTCTACTCAACCCCCTACTTGCACGTGCGCAAACATGATGATGGCCAACTGGAGGTCATCCACCGGAAAGTCATCAAGCGGGCTCTCGACCTCCCGGTCACCACGTCCAACCAGCGACTTCTGGCCTTGCGCGTGGTAAACACATTCCGGGAGCTTCGAGAAGCCCAGTTAGTCAACCAATACACGCGTCTTGCACCGACCACGTCCGGTCGCCGCCTCTTGGACCGGCTACACATCAGACATGACTACCATATTGAGGAAACAAGAGAGTGCCAGAACCCTGGAGACGCGCCCTCCGGGTCCGACCCCTTCTCCGCAACATGTCCAGAGAAGACCATAGCGGTCGTCGCCAGGCGCGCGCGGAAGCGTTGGCGCGATACTATGGTAACCAACAACATGTGTATTACGTGGACGTTGCCGGCCCACACCACGGGGTGTGGTACACGGCCGCAGTCGTACACAACACAAACACAGTCAACGGGCTCACTTTCAAAGCCTACAGCGCAACACACGCGGAGGAGATTGCCATTGCTCTTGCTCTCACTACTCCCAAGTCGAAACACATCATCACCGACTCGCGAGGGGCCTGTCGGAACTTGGGCTGGGCTCCCCCGCTTGCCTGGCACATATTGGAATATAGGTGCCGATGCGAAGATCCAACTCCACGCAACCTGATTTGGGCCCCCGGTCACCAGGGCCTCTAGGGAAACGAACAGGCCGATCAGGCCGCCCGCGCACTCTCTCCCCGGGCTATCTCCCTGTCCTTGGGCGCCTACTCCCAATCAGACAATCTGGCCCTTACATTCAAACACATCACCGATTACTACAAGGAGGAGCACCGGCGCTACCCGGCCCTTTGTAAGGGACTGGATCGCGCTGACGAGCGCCTCCTCATCAAAATTCTTACGAACACTGTACTGTGCCCGGCGGTACTTAAACATTTCAACGCATCCTTTGATGGCACGTGCCAGTTCTGTGTGGAGGTGGCTGACACCTTCCACATGGTTTGGGCGTGTCAATCAAACCCATCTATCCCCCCAACCCCAACCCCACCAGAGAGGACTGGAAGGCGGCCCTGCTCGGCTGTCAGGACCTAAAGATCCAAAAGGCCTTGGTTCACCGGACGCGGGCGGCGTTGCTTGCAAATGGGGCCCCGGAATAGGGGCTCCCACCTAGTATTGTTAGGGGAAAGGGCCAATACGGCCTACCCCAATCACCTCTCTGTAAATATTTATTGCATTATAAATGTTTTTCACCACCACCACCAGTCGCCAAAGACAATAAAAACTGTACAGGCGGGAAGCCCGCCAAGTGGTTCGAGCAAGTGGCAGTGGGCCGACCACAAGGCTTTCGCCAAGCACACTGTAGAGTTTCCAAGGTGCCTTCGGTAATATTTTCTTGATGTATGAGGGTGGCCGTGTACACCCCCGCACCCCCCCCCCTTTCCCCATGGTTCGGCCCGGCTACATCTACGTAATACACACCATGCTTGTTGCCATGCATCCACCCTATCCTGGCGAAGGCCACAATATCTTCCTTATCTACCTTAGTGGGGAGGGGTCTGTGACGACGCGTCTCAAGAGTTAGGGCACTCGGACCTGCTCCTGAATGTGAGAACCGTGTTGAATGTGAAGGCGGGCTAGCATGTGCCGACCCATCTTGGTTTGGGCTAGCCTCGTCTGCTGATTTGAGAGATGGGCTTTCATCATCGTCATCAGCCTGACTACACCCACTGCAGGGCAAAGGCCTCTCCTATGTCTCCCCAATTAACCCTATCCTTTGCCAGTTGCGGCCACTGTATCCCTACAAACTTCCTTATCTCATCTCATCCGCCCACTTAACTTTCTCTCGTCCCCTGCTACGTTTGCATTCTCTTGGAATCGACTCCGTTACCCTTAAGGACCAGCGGTTAACCTTGCCTTCGCATTACATGCCCTGCCCAAGCCCATTTCTTCCTCTTGAGTTCAACTACGATATCATTAACCCGCGTTTGTTCCCTCACCCACTCTGCCCTCTTCCGATCTCTTCTTTCCATAGCTCGCTGTGTTGTCCTTAACTTAAGCTGAACACTCTTTGTTAGCCTCCACGTTTCTGCCCCATAGGTGAGTACCGGTAAGATACAGAAGCCTCCAGGTACTACGTCGACGCCTCCGGTCCTCACCACGGGGGATGGTACACGGTCGCGGTAGTTCACAACAGTAACACGGTTAACGGCCTCACCTTCAGAGCTAGAAGTGCAACACAAGCAGAAGAGGTCGCGATTGCTCTCGCGGCCTCACATTCCGATTCAAAATACATAATCACCGACTCGCGAGGGGCCTGTCGGAACGTCGAACAAGGCTGCACTCCCTTCCTAGCCTATCGAATATACCAAAATTGCATACGGGATACGGACCCCGCACACAGTTACCTTAGATGGGCCCCTGCTCATCAGGGGTTGGCGCGAAACGAGGCAGCAGACGCAGCCGCCCGCGCGCTCTCTCACCGGGCTTTTTTCTCCTCCTCATCCGATCAGGAACCCGATTTTAATCCGCTGTACACATTCAAAGAAATTACAGCCTACTATCAAAACAGTCATCGCCTTTACCCAAGCCCATGTAAAGGCCTCAAGAAGGCGGATGAGCGGCTCCTTCCCCGCCTTTCTCACCAATACATTACTGTTCCCGGCAGCACTAAAGCATTTTGACCCCTCCTGTAACGGCAGCTTCCCGCACTGTAGTGCGGTGTCTTCTGACACCTATCACATGGTGTGGGCCTACCCCTCGAACCCGGCTATTCCCCCCATCCCCAACCCAACCCGGGAGGACTGGGAGGCGACCCTGCTCGGCTGCCATGACTTACAGGCCCAACAAGCCTTAATCGGGCGCGCCCGGGCGGCGGCCACTGCCACTGGGTTCCCATACTAGGGACCTCCACCTAGTGTTTGTAATGATCGGTCCCTTACGGGCTGATCGAAGCATACCTCCTGTCCTTTCTTAATAAATGTTTTCACCACCACCACCAGGTTTCTGCCCCATAGGGGAGTACTGGTAAGATACAGCTGTTGTATACTTTTCTCTTAAGGGATATTGGCTAACTGTCATTCATGATCTGAGAGAACCTGCCATATGCGCTCCACCCCATTCTTATTCTTCTAGTTAATTCCCTCTCATGATCCGAATCTGGGGTGACTACCTGCCCTAAGCCCTACACTAACTGCCCTAAGAGATGGGCTTTATTGAGCTCCAAAAAGGCCTTCACCACCGCCAGTGCAAGAAGTCTCGCATTGAATGGGGAGACAGGAAGGTCAAGTGCCCACTTCATCATTTTGCGGAGTATTACCTCAACTTTGTTTTCGTCGTGCTTCCGCAAGTGTAGATAAGGGACCGAATAAAAAAGTCGGCTGATTTTGAGAGCATGGGCCAGTCGCAAGGCATCCCTGCTTCGATGCAACTCTAACTTCCTCCTATGTCCGCGAGCAAGGTCTGCCATCTCGCTACGGTTTAACTACTGTTGATTCTGGTCAGACAGTAAAAGCTATGGCGTCTCGGGCAACTATACGCGGCTTGGCGTCTGTCACGTTGAATGTGTTCCAGACACTGGATAGGCAGCGCGCACAGCCTGCCGCCCTAGCAGGTGGTAGTTTGTGTTGTGTTGGGTTTAATGGCGCATAAGTAGATAAGGCTATCATGCGCCAAGCACAAGATATAGCATATTTCTTTTATGCAGATTTTTGCTAATATGTGAAAAAACGGTGTAGAGGGTCTAATGTTTGTTGTACCGAGTAATAATAGGGGGAAGAAATTTTAGAACTATCTACATGTAAAAGCTTTAAGGAGGCCGGATAACCTCATCAGCGGTCCTTGGCTGGGCAAGGAAATACAGGTTCCCAGCCAATCAAATAAAGACCTCAGTATTCTCGAGGATTAGAAGAAGGCTGAAGTGTATTATATATAAAGCAATGCAGTGGATTAAAATTTACAGTTTCTCAAGAACACCTGCTTCTTTTAAAAAAAAACTAAAAACACAAGCCGAGTTAGCAATGCCATTTTCACCTAAGAACAACGGAGGGCGTAAAGGAATGCATTCATTATAAAACTTAATAAAGTGTTTCTTAGTTTTCCGATGTATGAACATGAGAGTAAAATATGGTTTATTGTGAGCTCGCCTCCACAGCTTTCACAAAGAGGTTTGCCTTGCTTCGTTAGAAAGAAATTATGTGTAATGTGTGTGTGTCCAATGCGGAGACGACGTAAAATTATTTCTATACAGCGTTCCTGCTGCCTGCAGGTCTTCCATTCACCCAAGACGGGTTTGACCAAGTGCAGCTTGTTGTTAACTTCGTTGTGCCATGAAGCCTGCCAGTTTCTCTAAGTTTATTTTGAAGAAACTTCATGAAGTCTCTATGCGATATGTTTACTTGTTTTACGTCACGTTTGCGGGCTAGTGCGGCGCATGCATCAGCGCTCTCGTTTCCGTTTATTCCCACGTGACTAGGAACCCAGCAGAACTTTATCGTACGTCCTTGTGTCTCAGCTTTTATCACATTATGTATTATGCTTCCTAATATGGGTTCGACTGCATTCTTTGGGTTAATTGCTGTGATTACGCTGAGGGAGTCAGAGTAGAAAACACTATTCTTTATGTTTTTCTTCATTATGTGATCTACAGCTACAGCAATGGCGAAGCATTCTGCTGTAAAAATTGAAGCGCACTGGGGCAGCCTCACTACTTTCTCCCATTTACCTCGTACTGTCGAACTCCCTACATATGGTGCTGATTTAGAACCGTCCGTGTAGAAATCGGCATAATTCTTGAATTTTTCTCGCACTGCACAAAAATCTTGGTGTAAGTATTCCTGTGGGGTTTACCTTTTGTGAATGTGCGTTATTGCGAAATCGCATACATCAGGAAATGTGTACCAAGGTGCCAACGGATCAGGTCTCCGTGCAACATCGGGAAATGCGCCTAGTATTTTTATTTCTTGGCATTTTTCCTCGAAGCGGAGGAGCAGTGATCTGACAGCTTGAGATTTGTTGGTAAAGAGTATTCTGGATGGGCATTTAGTAACTATGGGGTAACAAAGATGCTTTGGCAGTGACCTTAGTTTCAGTACATAATCAACGGTTAGCATTGTTCTCCTGTTGCTGAGGTGGCTCATTTGCTTCCACGTGAAGACTATTTACAGGGGATGTTCTGTACGCCCCAGTTGCTATCGCAAACCAAGGTTCTGTACTGGATCTAGCCTTTTAAGGTCGGACGGCCTCGCAGAGCCGTACAATATACATCCATAGTCTAATGAAGAGCGCACTACTGACCGATAGATGTGCAATAGGCACAACCTATCGGACCCCTAGCTTTTCCGTGACAGCACTTTAAGTATATTCAGGCATTGGGTTGCTCTCTTTTTTAGGGTGTATTATATGCGGTAGGGACGTGAGCTTTCTGTCGAAAGTTAGGCTTAAAAATTTGTGTTCTTGTTTTTGCTGGAAGTACGGCTCTATTGAAGCAGAGGGTGGGATCAATCTGCAGTCCTCTTTGGAACGAGAAAAGAACTCCAACTGTTTTTTGCGGGGAAAACCTAAAACCATTTCTGTAGCCCAGATTGCTAAATTGTTTATGGCAAGCCGTATTTGTCTCTCACAAGTTGATACACTAGAAGATGTGCATGAAATCTGGAGGTCATCAACATAGACTGAGTACATAATGGACTGCAAAATTATTTTGGCTAAGGGATCTTTACTATAAACAATGTAGTACTTAAAATGCATACCTGAGGCACACCATTCTCCAGGATGAAATTCTTCGAGAGAGTAGCACCGAGACGAACTTGGAATGAACGGTTCGACACAAAGTCGCTTAAACATTTTAGCATCCTCCCGCGGATGCCAAGCTCTGCCAAGTCACGAAGAATTCCGATCCTCCATGTTGTGTCATATGCCTTCTCCATATCGAAGACAGCAAGGCAGTGTTGTCTGTGTATAAACGCCTCTCGGACCGTGTTTTCAAGGCGGACGAGATGGTCAACTGTGGAGCATGCTTTCTTAAAACCACACTGGTGGACGTCCAGACCCAGGCAGCACGCCAGGATTGTACCAACAATGGCTCATTGTTGGAATACAGTGGCATCAATATTGGGCTTGCATTGGCATAGAAGCACATTACTACATTTTCCAACCTTGGCCCATACTTCATACCAAGATTGTCCCATTGTTCAGCCATTCTGGCACTGCCAGTATGGGCATATCACTGGCCTATCCACTCATACTTCATTGGTCCTGCAAGTATCGGTCCAATGTTCAGCCATGCTGGTACTACCAATATGTTCTGAACATCAGCTATTCCATTGATGTCCCATTGTTGATGCCAATATTAGTCCCATGGATAGCCATTCTGGCCATACCAATATGTACTAAAAACCGGCTACTCCTTTCATATACTCCATTCATATACCACTGCTGATGCCAAGATTGATATGTTCAGCCATTTGGCACTGTCAATGCAGACTAAGCACAGGCTTTTCCATTCATGACAGCGCATACAACCTGTCACATCAGTGGCTTAAAGATTGGCATGCCACTGCCCTTTTCTATTTACTACTCGCCAGTAAAGCCTATGTTAATTTTTATCTTCAGTGGCCAACATGAATGCAAATATTCACTCGTAAGCAACCATGCAAATATTCATAAAATGAGACAACCAAAGTATTCATGCAAATAACATTTATTTTACGAAAAAATCCAAATAGCATTAATCGTTAGGGGCTGGGAGGGGCGGTGGCAGGTGCTGTCGGATGGGTGATGACAGGGGCTGTAGGGAGGGAGGGCCCTCGGGAAGTGGAAGAGGCCAGGGAATTGGGAGTCACACATGCGGGCACAGGGCAGGGGGCTGTCCCCGCACTCGCAGGTGGCGTGCTTGGTTGAAGTGGGGAGAAGACTTCGGCAAAGCGTCTCTTCCTTCCACCCCTTCTATCACATGAACCGGGCAGCCACCTGCGAATAAAACCTTGTGCCTCTGATGCATCAAATGCAGTTTTTCGCAAATGGCATCTGCACAGGAAAAGTGAACAAAGAAAATAGACATTATTTCCAGGCACACAAAAATCATGTCCATCATTTTAGAAAAATACAGAAAATTAATTCCAGGATATTGCCAATGAGAAATGCTGTACTGAAGGGCTCCAGATTAATTTTGGCCACCTGGAGTTCTTAATTTAAGATGCACCGACATCGCTTAGCAAATGTGCTTCTTTGCATTTAGCCTCCAGAGCAATGCAGCTACTATGGATGGTGTTTGATCCCTCACTTGGAATCAGTAGCTGAGCACCTGAGCCAGGACATCAGGTAAAAAATATAGTAAACAGATATATTATTACTTGCCTCATAATCAAAGCAACATACAAAACCTTGACACAACTAAACAATCAAGTAAAGAATCAGTAGAGGGGCCTCAATCTATTGACACTGACTTCTCGTTGCGATTGACCACCTTGCACCTGCTAAGTGGCATCATAGATGCCTATAAATAGAAGGCAAGTGACTGCAGCTTCTATTACACACCGCAGGTTCGAAGGGTACCCAGGCAGCACAAACCGTTGGCCCAATATTGGGAGTCTGTTGGCTATGTGTGGCCCTATACAGGACCAATGTTGCCTTCATTGTCCCCATATTGGCACTGCCACAATGTGCCATTTCCAACATTGGCCCTACTTGTCCGATGTTTTCCCCATATTGGCAATGACGCTTAGTTACACTTCCAACGATGGCCCTACTTGTCCGATGTTTTCCCCATATTGGCAATGCCACTTAGTTACACCTCCAACGATGGCCCTAAATTTCCGCTGTCGTCCCCATATTGGCAGTGCCGCCTCATTACACCCGCAACGATGGCCCTACTTGTCCGCTGTTTTCCCTGTATTGGCAGTGCCGCTCCACGACACACCAAAGGATGTCCCTGTGATTATATGTGGTTATTTCTCTCAATCCATTTTTTTTCAATATTCGGACTTGTTTATTTATTTAGTTTTTATGACCAACAACAGCGCTAGCGTCGAACTCTGACGCGAAATTAAAATAAAAAGCGCGATGTAATTGATTGCGCGAAAGTGAGCAGAGGTCAGATTCATTCACGAAGGTATACGAATTTTTAAAAGCGGCGTCTTTTGTAATTATGGTATGCAAAGAAAAAAGGAAGAGAGAAAGAGGTGCCACAATCAAAAAAATGAAATTTCGATTCGAGGAATGGTATAATAACGCACTAATTAACGTACTGCCTCGCATATCTCTCGCATACCTCGCATACCACAGCCCCCGATTATAGGTTGCCGGTTCAAATTCGTGTCTCAAGATATAGGCTCAACTTAACTAATAAGTGTATGCTGCACGAAACGCTGAATCCTATTACACAATCCGGAACACACTGCCTCACCCACAGGATGCTCACCCGAGAAAAAAAAACAAATAAATCGCTTTTTCCACTACGTCACAAATTATTGCGTGGGGCATTTTGAGAGAAGAAACGATGTGAGTAAAACGGGATTTTGGTTTTATCGCAAATAAACAGTTGACGTGAACAACTTGCTGCGCATTTGCTGCGTGAAGAAGCAGCAGACGGGAAAGAAAATGTAGATGTATGTTAAATTAAAAAAAAATAATAAGCGAACAAACGGCTCTGCTTCCTGAAGCCGCGAAGCTAAGGTGGCTAGGTTTTTTTAATGTCACAAATTGTTTTGTTATTCTGCTGTGCTTTTTGGGTATTCTATAACGACGGCTCTAGCATACGTTTTTGCTTTAAATTATCACGTTTATCAAATTAGAGATCAGAACTTTTTCCCGGTCGCATTTCCACTAGTTTTTTTTGCCTTTTCTTTGCGCGTATCCTTAATACCAATGAGCCATAACAGGTGCATTGCTGAGTAGCGCGCCGCGTCATTTCGAGCTAGCGCAGACACGCACGGGTGGGCCGCATGACTATGGCTTAGACCGACCTGCCTACACTGGTGTGTATAAAATGTAGGGTATTCGTCGCTCTAGAAGCGAATCATTGGATTATATTGATGAATGGTGTTGCTTGGACGTATGTCATCCTACTTTGTCCGCCACAAGTATCATATATGAAACACTCAAAGAACACGCATTGTTCCCGCTAACTTTATTGTTTTATATTTCCGGTATTTTCATAGTAACACATTTAGCTCAGCTTCAACCAAAGAGGCACACGACCGCAGAGATTACGCTAATGTTTGGAGCCGTTTTGACGAAATTCATGCCCAAGCTCCACGTTTCCACTTCCAACATCTCCGCATTGTCGTTTCCTTGCCGCTTTTCACGTGCTCAACGCCTATGGCGCACCCTCCGGACATTCCGGAACTCTTTCAATCATTTCACCCCCCCCCCTCCCCACCCCCTTTTTGAAGTCCCATACAGCCGCCATTTGCCGGGCCGAGCCTCTTTGTTGGAAGAGCGCTGGCCCTCACCATGCTAGGAGTTATTTTTTTCTTTGTGATTTTAGGTACACTGACCTTCTCTAACCTGTTTTCCCCTCGCGCCCAACTAAGCGCAACGCCGCTCATCCACCCTCCCTAGATTTTCTTCTACCCCTTTTCCAGCTGCTGTTTCTCTTGCTGCAGCAAATTCTCCGAAAAATATAAGAAACCTGTCCCATCGTCGTCTCCTCCTTTCCCGAACACTCGCCCAACGAGTATCGCCTGTAGCTAGCAAGGCGGCGAAAAGCCACACAACCAGCGTGCCCACGAAGCATGCACGCTCAAGCTGACGCCGTTCGTTGTCGAGAATCCGCACACGATACGATTTGACAATTATGACGGAATTCAGTAGCCTGGCCTGCAAGATTCTATTTGTGAGTACCACCATTCTTTTATATTGAAGTGTTCGGAAATGAATATGGTTCTAGGCGTAATTGCCGCTT
This sequence comes from Amblyomma mixtum, assembly GCF_055824585.1. Lineage (NCBI taxonomy): Eukaryota > Metazoa > Arthropoda > Arachnida > Ixodida > Ixodidae > Amblyomma > Amblyomma mixtum. Next base: position 109,584,294 of record NC_143019.1, on the reverse strand, counting down.
TGAATCAGCGCCGACCTTTTTTTTCTCCGGCAGGAAAACAGAAAGCCACAAAGCACTGGCGCCAACTTCTGAATGGCAACTTTCACAGCGAAATGTCTAGCGCAAAGGCATGCACAGAATGGTGAGAACTTTATTTTTCAGCTTTGAAAAAATGGATTTACCGAACGTTGACTCTCTCTTCAATCACCGTGGCGGAGTGTTGTGTGGCCCGACTCATGTTGCGTTCATTACGACATTGGTCGTCTATCGTTTGTGCAAGATGAGTACCAGAAGCGCTTATTCTTCCACTGCAGCAGTCTTCTGGCCGCGTGTAATATTCCCGTGCCGGGTGCCTTTGTCTTGGCCAGTTGCAGGCGTACGAGAAAAAGCGGAATTCCTTGTCCCAGCGAACTTTATCCATGTTGTCTCGGAATTAAACACCCATGGACTATCGGAAGAGTGATTTCGTGTGGTTTTCAAGTAAGATTTCCGTCTGCCCCGTTACATGCATGCCAAGCGGCATCGATAATCTGCTTACTTTAAAAAAAAAGTGTATTCGGTCTCCTGCGTTCAGTGCATTTCGCAAAACTGTGCAAGCCGTCTTTGCATGGAATATTATATTTCATAGCGAAAAAAAAATTGCTCACAGCTGTTCAATGGGGAGGAGCTGCTACCACCTGTGCCATACTTTGCTGGAACAAAAAGGCAAACAACCAGCTCGCAATAGACATGTAATTTTGATAGGAAATATAAGAATAGATTGATTTGTATTAAACACTTAATTTATCTCTTTTTGTGACTTTTAATATGCATTTGAGGGTGTGACACGGCAAATTGGGATTAGAAATTAGCAATACGGTGGGAAAAAATTGTTAAATTCAATTCAACATTTTGCTATTAGTGTGGGGATTTATATTAAGAGTCATTTAGAAATTCTACTTTGAACATATGTTGCGAGTACCTTCTCGCACACTGCGCGCCACTAAGATCAATGTGTTATTTTATTTCTTGTCTTTTTTTCTGCTATGGTTGTACTTACACTCATGATCACATCATGCACCTCTTTGCAGCTGCGATGTACAGCCAGGTCATCGTGGAAGAGCTTGGCGAGGAATTTGTTTCAAGGCACTGCAAAAGTTCTCTTACAAGAGGAGTGCAACGATTAGTGCCGATATGACTCATCGATTCAGCGGCTCCGGCACAGTGCATTTCACGATGTACTGGCACCGTAGATGCAATAAATTTCGTTCTTTGAATCCGTTCTTTCTTTTTTGTATGTCTGCTGACTGCTTATATGTAAAATGTTACACATACAAGCTCCGGCTGGTGGAAAACAAGCGGTATATGTCTGCATTGTTGCTGGCCAGCAAGAGGTGTCGTACAAAACTAGGTGGGACCCCCGATCCCATACAATTTCCCACTGGCCTTGCAATTGATATGCCACCTGTAAAAGTTAGATCAAGGGTGGAAAAGTGGGCACAAGTCGGAGCGAACCTGGGGCTATTATTGATACTGGCGGAATGTGGGCATACTATTGGCGCGAATTTCGGGCCATTATTGACAGATCGACTGAATGTGGGCATACTATTGGCGTGAGATTGGCACGAATGTAGGGCCATAATTAATAGATTGGCTGAACATGGGCATAGACTTGGCACGAACGTTGGCCATTTGTGGATAGACTGGCTGAATGTTGGGTCAATGCTGGCAGCTAGACTGGCTGAGTATAGGCACAATCTTGGCATGAATGAAGGGCCATTGTTGGAAAAAGACTCGGATTGCTCAAATGCCAGTGTAGGACCAATATTCATGCCAATTTCCGCCACTCTTTTGCCACTGTTGGACCAATCAATTTGTGCTGCTTGGGTATTTTCAGCTCCAATAAGCTTTCCAAACGATTAAAATAAAACTGCGAAAGCATGTTAATTAAAGGTAACATGAAAAACTATTTACTAAAGCTAGAATTTGTTGCCATTATTAAATACTTGTATATGAAATCAAAACATAATTCTCTTTTCTAAAGAAGGGAGATAACGCATCTGTCCAACTTCCATTTATGAACTGTGTTGCGCTTCAACTGTCATGCACAACAATGAAATTTATCCTGACTCTAACTCTTTAACGTGGCTTGCAAGGCATGGGCTTTGTCAAGTTGCAACGAGAGTCCACCACTGTAATATATCGCACCTTGCGGGAAAATTTTACACTGTAGTTCAAAAGGTGTACTGTCTTGTTCCCTTATTGCATCATCCTTTTGTTGATGCAACCATTCAGGCTATATACACGACATTACCTTTACATTTACCACTTGAAAGCAACACAGTCACTCTACTTTAATTTGTAAAAGAGAGTACACATCACATTTCCTCAAGGCAAAGCTTTGATCAGCAGGCAACGGCACATAAACCAATCTAGGCGGTCTTAGGAGGGCAGGTCTGGAAGTGGAAGGTATCAGAAGCATTCCTTTCAACTGGACAACTCTGGCAGATCAATGCATCATTCTGGAGGAAGCACTTGTGACCATCACAAGGTGTACAAGACACGTACTGATAGGGTTACGCATTACTTGCTTCAAGTCTAAGTGAGCATCATAGATGACCAAAGATATTTTGAATTACATAAACAATTATACCAGGTGTTTTCTGCAATGTCCTGAAAACCGTGACAGGACCAGAAGAAGTCACACACTTTTCACAAACTTACAAATGATTCATTTTTGGCTCATCCACGTACTTGAAGCTATTTTCTCGCTCAAGCGCCCATGCAAATGAAAAAATCAAGTTCAATCATCTTTCCATCCCAGGCAAAAAACAGCAGTCTTTCACTATTCTAAGGATAGGTGGCTCGCTTATGCAGGATTGCTCATTCTTTTTGATTAAAAATGCTTCAACCAGTCCTCGCTCATGCAAGGACTTCCGTCTGCTAGTAATGCTCGTGCGGTGAAACAGTGGCAAACATTTGCTACATTCCCTCACATGCAACGCCAGGTTGCTCCTTGTGCTCACACACAATTTGTTTCCTGAGGCATTCATTCAGGCATTGCCCAGCCTGCTCGATGTATACTTTCCCACAGCACATGGGGTTGTATACACAACTCCCACCACACACTTTGTGAACCTCATTTGGTGGTTGGTCTTGCAAGCTTGTCCTCTGCACAGCCAGAGATGCGGGTGAAAAGACCAGATAGCTCATGAGGGGCTGAAAACACCATGTTGATACCAAATTTTTCGGACGCTCTTTTCAGCCCATGGGAAATTTTCAGCCGGACCTCGGAGTTATCACGTCAAACTACGGCCAGTGCAGCAGGAACATACAACAACCAGCGGGCCGACTGCCGCCGCCTCGCACGGCTGCAGCGTTAGGAGCCGGGGCGAGTACAGCCGGCCGAAGAGCTGCAGGACAGTTCCGGACAGACGAAATAGGCGCGGCAGAGCGCAAAAGTAAACGATACAGGCGTCCTCGAGATGCAAAAAACGAAGGAAAAGGCGAACGCACCTAATGCAGGTTGAAGCAATAAAGCAGCGAACACGCGGGAACATCGCGATGCGGGCCGATCGAACCCCTGCGGCTGTTCTAAAAACTGGAGGCAGGCCACGTCTTGAGCAATACGATGCGTACGTGCTATACTTTTGGAACAGTAAGAGTTTTAAAACAGTGAGTACGATTTAATTCGAAAGCCGAATACGCACCGAAGGAGCACTATGGGGTAATAGCTGTCACACCACATCTTACCAGCCGCGCGACCAGCAGTCTAAGCAGACCGCGCAAAAGCACGACAGCGCGTTGTTTACAACAGCCACAAGCGCGCGATCGGCTCGCGTGTTCCCTTCACCTGTGTATAGAAGCATACAAGGCCATCTCTCGCGTTAGGAAGGAGCGGGCTCACAGGGAACGCACAGAAGAAAGTTTGCAGCGATGGTAACCCTTGTGTAGGAAAGCGGGCGAACACAGCGCGAGACGAATCCACGACGGGCTTGAGGCGAAAAACGTACAGGCGCGGCCATGAGTAAACGGAGCACGCTATTGCGTTCAAAGTGCAATCACGCTTTCTCCATTGGTAATAAAGAAGCGTTGTTTGTCTACAAGAAAGCCCACCAACCTCCTCTACCAGCATGCGCGTACCACTGCTGGAAATTTCAATTAGGTGACGCGTGAAAAATATTCGAAGACAGTTGCGTGCTCCGTTTACTTTTGTCCGCGCCTGTACGTACGCCGGCCGCCGCGGTGTGCACGCCACGACGGCTCGAACGAGACTCTCCGCGCTTGTGTCATACACCACGTTCCGAAAGGAAAAGGTAAGCAAATATAGTAAACATGCAGTACACCTACCGTAATCAGGCGCACTTGGTTTGAGACAGCAGCCGCTTCCATGAATCCAAGCCTCGCCGTCTTCTCACCAACGCGGAAAAACAGAATGGCGCCAGAACACGACAAAAAAACAAAGTCCGCGCACACCGACCACGCCAAGATCGCACGAGGAGGCCAAAACAGGGGGGTAAAGCTGAGCTAGCAAAGCGGTCCACGCATGTAAGTCGCCATCTTGGAAGCCATCATGGAGGAAAGAAGGAAAAGAGGAGAGGCTGCTACGTCACATTTTTTGAAGCCGGAAGCGAGGGCTCCGCCATGACACTTGGCCGCTGTCTCAGCCAATGGCATGCTAGCGCCGCGAAGATCAACGCGAGCAGCGCGAGCAGACGATTTCGCGCCGCGCCTGGCTGTCGGCAGCTGTCACACACGGCGGAAAGTGAGGCTTCTGCTCCGATTGACAACAAAGACGCTGCGATGCCCAGCTGCTGCGTTCCTGGGTGTCGGTCGCGCACGCCAGGACAAGAACCGGGCGTCACTTTCCACTCGTAAGTATACTGCATTTTGTTTTCGTATTTAATCGACTGCATAATGAGTAAAATGCATGCTCGCAGAACATAACGCGCGACACGGCGTGAACGTGGTATTCGTACCGCCCCGGACTTATTCGTGGCTCTTTGTCCGAGTGCAGTGAATAGTATTGTTTTCAAACAGGTTTCCGAAAGATCCAGAGCGAAGGAGGCAGTGGACTGAGGCCGTTAGACGAGGCCAAAGCGACTGGGAAGCAGTAAAATGGACCTTCAAAACATTTTCTGGCCGAGCACTTCGATCGGATGTCGCCGCTCGTAGTTCGTATACGCGCGGATGCCGTCCCCCTTCAGGTGAGGAACCACCTCGATACATTCTCAAGAGATTGGAAAGAAATGCTCTTATTGAGAAGGTGCTTTATTATAGCATTGACTGCATGTATGCTTTCAATATGACGTTTTAGGTGTTCATGAAAGAAATAGAATGAATGGTTTTAGCTAGACGTTATGATCGAGTAGTGCGGCTACAGTATTCCCGCACTGATAAAAAGTAATCATTACTGCTAAACTGGCTGCGGTTTGTATATACGGCTCTGATGAAACTCTGCTTACTGTACATGATTATTTATTTATCAGCTTACGCACTCCTTCATTAGAAGAAAATAAAAAGAGATCCTTGTCATCTATAGCATCGAGCACACAACATTTTCTTTGGGGCATCATTTCCACTTGATATTATTACTTGTAGTGTGCAAATGTTTGCGCCTAGCAGTAATCTGTATGGCGGTGCATTTTTTCTTGTTATCTCGGCCATAGCGCCTGGGAAGTGTCACTGTTTTATAACTAAGGGAGCACTGTGATTCCTTAAAACCATAGTTCGTTTGCAAAATAAATCAGAAAGAAGTTCCTTAAGGCATAGAGCATCGTACGTATTTGCTCGCGTAATTTGAGCACGTTTTTTCTTTAATTAGGGCTCCAAAAAGCGGGTGCGCAATTTACGCGCAAGCAAGTTATCCGAACACATCCTAAAAAAAAAAAAAAGGTTGGCACCCCTCGCTGGCAAAACGAAAAGGTTGACTCGTCCTCCCCACCCACGCTATGTAGCTCCCCGCGGGGTGGCATGACGGCACGTGCTTAGCTCAAAGCAATAAACGCGCAAAGATTCAATCGCGAAGTAAGCAGTGGGAGCAGATAACGGGCAATAAAACGGGGCCCTTGCGTGTGGCCCGGCTGACTAGCGGCAAACCGTATAGCAAACGCGGTACGGTAGAGTTTTGGATTTGGGCGCGCGCGCAACTGTTCGTCCGGGATAGCGACCGCCAGCGTGAGCAAGCCGGGTAAAGGGCGCAAAGTTCGCACCCGCGTATACATGCTAGTGGTGTGGCTCAGCATAGTGCGCAAAATGTGCGAGTATTTTTTTTTTAATCCGGTTAAATGTTTGAACTTTTTGGGGAGCACAATCTAAGTGCGGGCGCAAATTACACGAGTAAATACGGTAAATGTCTGACTTTGTCAAGATAAAATTTTATTCAAACGGCCGCTCACAATTTAGAGCACATTACAACCTGTCATACTGAGTATTGAAAAGAATAGCTTTGTAATGTGAATGCGTCATGTACGGTCGCCGTCAAAAGTAAATGGAAGGCGACTTTGTCAAAAAAAATTAATTTCTTTAAATCTAAAGCATAATGGTCCATGTTTGTTGGTGCTCAGTGCAATTCGCACAATCCCAATTAGTCTGCACATATGTATTCAAGGATGCATGAATTGAGCGGGCAATGATTACATTTTTGTGTTAATGTTGCCTTTCATTTACTTTTGACGGCACCTGTACACCACCGACTTAGGCTCATGCTTGATGGTAGTCACTGTCAGTTTTTTCAGGAGTAATTAGGGGTTTGATTTAGCTTGATTGCTACTGAATCAACCAGAAATTACCTGCTTCCTAAAATCAGATTTTTGTCTTTTGTAGTAAATGACCAATACGCACATTTTCAAAAATAAGTCAGTTAAGTAGCATCAGCAGTACATGTCCAGAGTGCAAATGCTAGTTCTTGTTCATGAATCTACATGCTGTAGCTTCACACATGGCCATGTACTATTGGTCACTGATGTTCAAGAATAGGGGCTGCAGTTAGCAGTCTCCCAGAGGTTTCTTTAGCATGCCTGCACTACTGTCCTTTAGGGTACAGGGTGACTGAAGTATCGTATTTTGTAAAAATGTGGAGTGCATGGTTTTCATACTATAGAAGCCGGAATAATCAGGAGAGTAATTAGTGTACCATACTTACAATTTTAGTTCTAGATATTCAACACAACTGAAGGTGATTTTGGCCTTTCAAACTAGTAGTGTCAAAAGGGGTGATAATCCCACTGCACGCAGCAACAGAGTAAGCACTAGCATATAAGTTCTAGCATATAAGGGAATTCTTTACCACGCAACACTTTTAAGAGCAAAGATTTTGTGAAAGGACTAGAAAGCCATATTTTGCATACTTAACATATCCTGTTTTCCTTCCAGAAGAGTTATTTGTCATGCGTTTCACATTCTTATCATACATGAGACGTGTTGTTGCCATTTATTACCCAATATTAGTTTTATCATATAGTTTTTCTTTTAAGAAATGTGTTGTTTCCCATGTGTTCTTCCTCGCATTGTATATGTTCTTCTTGTTGTATTCTGCATTTGTATGCCCATCCTGCTTGGGCCAAAACTGCCTGCAGTATATGTAAATAAATAAAATATATAAGTTTTGCAACCTGCAACAAATTCATGTTCTTAAATGATGAAAACACTTTTCTACGTGCACTTGGTACATATGCATACAGAGGAAAACCTTATCATTCTACCAGCCACAATTTGTACACTATATTAATCATTCTTTAGCTGTCATCATGCCTTAGTTGTGCACAGCTCAAATGTCCGTCTTATGTGCAGACTATGTTGGTTGACTCGTGGTTTTGACAAATATAGAACAGCATGTGCACACAAGCACGACATACCACACAACAAACAGAACAGAAAATTGGACAGAAAACTATGCTATTTCTATACTGTTCCAGGCTAGGCAGATAAGAGTGGAATACAACAATGCAACAATAGAAATAGTGTCAGCAGCGTACTCTCTTTCTTTACATATATTACAGAAAGGAATACATGAAGCAGAAGGGAGGGAAATGATTCATTTCTTCCACCAGCTGTGACAACTGTTACCAATTTCTCAAGTCACTTAATTCCACACAGTGCTCCAATTACTTTGCATTTACATTGCTTAAATTTTATCAACTTTGTGATACAGAAACAACTACCGAGAAATGAAAGATTTCACACAATTTGGCAGGATCGGTCCACAAGTAATTTTCTGTCTCAAAGCCCTCATGTACTGCCTTCCTATAAGTTTTTACTCTCTCTGTTCGAATAGTTCATGGTTACAAAGTGATCTAATTCAGTTGTGCATTTCTTCTTCTTTCTAGTCTTTTTGTTGAATCCTTTTTATGTGTGTTCTCATTCCATACACGAGTGTTATCACTTTTGTTGAAAGATTTTGCTGGCTTCAGGTAGCAAGCTATGTTTTGTAATAAGTGTCATGCTGTATCAAGCCTTTTCAAGGCTCATATTTTGATTTTCCAATAAACTACAAATTTTGGACTTCACTAATGCGTTTAATCAACTGAATGCAAGAAAGTGCAACTCGGCGAAGTGGTCGCAGGTCGACTCGGCATCTCGGTAAACGGTAAGTTGCGAGGTACACTCAATCTTACAATGGCATGGCCTTACACTTCACCACCCTTAAGAGCAAATGTTTTAAACCTAACACTCCGCCTCCTAAACCCGGCTTTGTGTCCTTACGCTCGCACAACAGCACTCGATCGAGACAGCAGCGCGGGTCGGTCGATCCAGTGGGTCCATATCGGAGAAAATTTGCACGCAGTTGACATATCGCTCGCACAGCGTACAGTAAACATATGGTACGCTTCAGACTGTTTCGCGTATCGCTTTGCTGACGGATACCATCGGATGCGGAGCGGCTTTCTTGGCACTGCACGCTTCGGTGAGCACACCGCGGCCCACGCATATCGGTCGCCAACAATTCCGTCATGCATAGGGGAATGTAGACGCAACGGGTATACTTACAAGGACACAGTCTGGGCGAGTTTGTATTTATTCGTGGTTAAAACAGCGCGGGAAACATACACAAAAATGAAGGAACACGTATACATACACCAAACAAGCGCCGACTCGCAAATGGCTTTTTCTTCCCGCGCTGCTGTAACCATAAACCAGCGTGTCACCGTCGTCTGTCTTTATGAGCCGTCGGCACTGTCAATTTCTCCTTGGAACAAGACTAGCAGCGTTGAGGGACGCAATCGCACAAAGCCGAAAGAGAATAGCGAAGCTGCAGCGCCAAGCCTTTTCAGAGAAAGCTGTCGCGGGCTTCCAAAACAACCGCTTTCGTCGAGACGGCATCCTGAATGAACTAAGCGCACAGCAGTGAAGACCAGCACCGACTGCAGGCCTCTGGAACTTTGTGCCTCCCGCGGACCACAACGATTGAATAAAAATGCGGATTTCCAACTCTTCTCGACCGGCTCTGCCGACATGGGTGATGCGTGAAGCAGACGACGCCGCTGTGCCCAACGCTGCTATTGGCTGCGCCGTCGGCCGAGGAATCCCAGTAAGCCTTGCAAAACCACGTGACTTCCTCCACGTTTTTTGTCAAGCGGCTCGGATAGGGAGGGCCTCTCCTATGGTTTCCTTTCTCCATGGAAGCCATCTTAGAACACATTATTGTGGACAGCACAGTTTTTCTCGCAAAGTCAAAGATGGGTGAAGTTTGAACTTGAATTCGGAAAACTGCTGTAGAGAAAATAACTCTATGTCATTCTTACACAATTTTTCAATGTTTTAAACACTTTTTGTAATCTTTAGCATACTGATTGTGGCCATTTCTTTTAATATCGGACGATTGTGAACATATTCACGAGTAAACTCAGTGAACGCTCTCGGAGTTTCGGTTTTAAACTTCCGCTTTCGAATCTGATTTCAAATTGCTTTAGCTGTGGGATCAAGACACTTAATGCAAGGAGCTGCATGCGACAAAGAGTCACTCGCGCTCTCGTGCACCGCGAAGCAACCTTCGTGCGTTGATGCAAGCCAAAGCTCCAAAAGGATCGGGCATTTTGCATCATTTGTGAGTAAACGTGGGAAGTGATACATACGCACATTTCGCGACAACTGTATACTGCAAAGCGTGTGAACGAAAACCTCTCGCTCTCGGAACTCTCTTTAAAGGCGGATGACACCAAGCGAATTAACCTTGCTACCGTTTAGCCCCGTCGCGGTGACTCAGTAGTTAGGCGCTCGGCAGCTGACCCGAAAGACGTGGGTTCGATCCCGGCCGCGGCGGCTGAATTTCGATGGAGGCGAAATTCTAGAGCCCCGTGTGCTGTGCGTTGTCAGTGCACGTTAAAGAACCCCAGGTGGTCGAAATTTCCAGAGCTCTTCACTATGGCGTCCCTCATAGCCTGAGTTGCTTTGCGACGTTAAACCCGAATAAACCAAACCAAACTTGCTGCCGTTTACATTTTCACGGCATTCGGCTTTCTTAACGCCATTGCCTCAATCTGCTTAACAGAGTACTAATTGGTGCTACTTATAAAGGATGTAGGTGTTCTTGCTTAAATGCGTTTTTATTACGTTTTTCAGAACTAATGCATGCCGTAATTAAAGGTAACACTGTTGAAATGAACGTCCGCGCAACGACAACGGCACAAGAAGGAGAACACATGGGCACTCTACCAACTGTTTATGAAAACAAGAGAGCATACATGTAATCGCAGGACCCTTCTAATCCCGTGCGTATAAAGTACTTGCTGAACTAGCTTCTCGTAAATGGGTTTTGAAACCAAACAGAGGAATAAAAAATATCTCAGCAAAAAAGCAGTGTCTTACATTAGAAGCAAGAGCAGTCATAAACCTAAAGAAACCAACGCAAACACAAATAAGAACAAAAACCCACCACAACCACCAACCAAGAACCCACAATTTAATGCGCACAATGCTTGACATGAAACGAAGGTTTCTCGAGCAGTACATGCCGTTTCATGCATTTCTGCCTCCACCTTATTTCACTCGTTCGTGATGCTCTGAGCGTTGCTGCGTACGAAAAATCCCATTATGAGCTAGTCCCGCGCCAGAAAAGACACGGCACAGTCTTCCTCGGCGAAGGAGACAGATAAAAAAAATGCGAGAGGCCCGCGACACTCTAAAAAAAATTAGCGACGATTACGTTACTTCGTAATGCGAAATTTGAGCGCAGCAAATAAGCTGTTTCACCTTTTCGATAGATTGAGGCAAAGAAATCGAGCAACACATGTATGCGCTATCACAGAATTTTTTTTTTATTTTTCACACGTATTCCTTTAACAAAGACTGCACTAACAGTTCTTGACAGTCATGAAGGAAGCTTTGTGGTCGGAGATATAGACTGATATATGTTCGACTTGGTACACCAATGCTTGATTCTCAAAGACGAGATCTATACAAGTGCCTCGCGAGGTTGTCACAGCCGTGGGACGCGTTACGAGCGAGAGGAACGGGATGTTCTCCCGCATAAGTGTTAGGAAATTGCTGTTTGTCTTTATGTCAACATTAAAGTCCCCCACTACTAACATCGGTGTGGATCGATGGACGGTTAATGCGAGTTGCAGGAAGTGCACGACGTCTTTCGTGAGTGCGGTAGGGGCGAAGTAGGCAGCTACTACCAGCAAGCCGTTGGGCAACTTTGCGGCGCACAGTTCGCCAACTTCATGTGACGTGCCAAACATTTCGACTGGTATTGCAGAGAGACCTGTGCGCAAGTAGATAGCGACTCCCGCCGCTCTGTTGTGGTCTCTGCGAGCACCACAGCAGTATAGGAAATCTATGATTTCGAGAGGCTCTTTGGGATCCATCCAGGTTTCAGCAAAGCAAAGTACAGAGGAATGGCGCAGAATGTGATCGTGGTGTACGTCCTTGGCATGTGCGGCAAGGGAGCGTACGTTAAGAATGTGGTTGTGAATGATGAATCAAGTGCTGCCAGCGAATGACGCGTCCATTGGCTGTCTGCGTGTGTTACTGATGTGTGGTTAACATGTTAAGCTTCGCCTGTAAGAGTGGAACGCGACAGCGTCTTGCAACGCTGCCAGGGAGTCCACAGAACGCCATCGCCAATTCGGCTGTACGCCTTGCTGGACGGTAAATTTATTTTTTGAGGAAAGGAAATGTATCTCTCTCGCATATCTGGGTGGACACCTGCACCTCGCCGTAAGGGAAAGGGGGAAGATGGGAGTGAACGAAGATGCCGTATTAGCTAGACGCGCCTTTGTTCATTCCAAACCATTCAGCTGGCATTACGGCGTGGCTAGCGTGCTCGTATCGCACTCCGGAGTCCCTGGTTCGATTCCCCAACTCGACCAATTTCGTTCTCGGTTTTATTGATTTATGCGGTCTAACTAGAAACGTTAATTAGGCTATTTCATATTTATATTATTGTATTTCTATCCATCGTGTTCTGTCATTAACCTGTCAATTGTTGGAACTGTCTAGGATGTTCGACACAACGTATATGAAACGAGCAACGTCTTACTGAGTGGGGAAGTGCGTGGTGGTGGAGGGAACGCGGCTTCGTACTTATCTGTTTTTTTCAGCAGCGTCTTTTTCCGCGGACGCTGTTGTCGCTGCGGCGCGCGTCTTTCTTTTCTTTTCTTCTGACCTCTTCATTCTCCTCTATATTAATTAGTCTAATTGATTAATTAAGCAATTACTAAACTTAGTTGCAGCATCACTATACGATCCCTTTGATTGGTTGCATGGTTACTAGCCAAAGTACAATTGGCCCCATTTGAAATTCGCGCACTGTGACGTCACGAGCATTTCGACCAATTGAAAAGCGTGACATTGGGGGCGGAGCTGGTTACGAGGCCGACGCCGACGCCGACGCCGACGACGACGCGAAACCCAGGAACGGACGCCAAAGAGCTGCGCTCTAAAAACCGTCGACATTTAACCTAAACATTCAAAACAAACCAGGCAGAGCAGTTGCTCCATTTACCTTGGGCATTCGGTTCCTTTGCGAATTGTGTTCGTCGTTATGGGGCCAAAGCAAATTTCCGACGTGTATTTGCACTCGACAACAGAGGACATGCAAAATCCCGTGCGCTCTACAGACGAAATACACTCCAAGCGCGCCACAATCGCGGTACTTGCCTTCAAATAACAATTCAGAAGTCACAAGCCACCTATATGAAATTACGGTCGGTATGCGACACTGAATACCATTGAAAACGATCCAAACGCGACGATTTTGCCGTTGTTTACAGCAGTCGAGAGCTACTCTGCATACCGCCATCTTCCCACCGACTACGTTGCCAGGTTCCAACTCCGTTCTGTGCCCAGATTTAGAAAGTGATAAAACAGCTGTCAACACACGCAAACCGTTGTGTGATGGCTGCGTTCATGCGTTGCCCACTGGAATGCATGGGCTCAATGGGCAGCTTTCCCTCTAGAGTTGGTTATATTAACTCTATGGGCAAAAGTGCTTCGCGCGCATAGTCCGTGCGACGCCAAACGCGACCGCATCGCGATAGGTCATCGGTCGTATGACGTTTGCGAAGAGCTAATCAGGAGGCTGAGAATTTTGTTTATTTTTTGCGCTCCTCGTTGCTCTGCCCTCTCCCCCTGATTCACGCCGAAGGAACGGTCTTTTCGGAATACGCCGAGGACCCGTCAAAATTGACCAAAGGGTGACCGTCAAAGTGACGGCTAGTTTTTACAGTGCAACTGTAAGAAAAGCGCATAACACTAGGACGGCTGATAAGCTCCGTTTACATGAACGCGAGAGCAGGGCATCATGTCAACTTTCTCGTGCATCCCACTCATGTAAACAGGGAAAATGCGCCAGGAAAATGCACTAATCCCACAGGCAGGGCGCAGATCGGCAAGTGCAAGTCGAGTGCTGGGGTGAATAGAATCAGGTGCTCGTAGGGCGCCTAGATGTGCGTGCGCATCTCTCCGCTCTCTCCTCCTGCACATCGAGACACCCTCGTTGCGGGGCCCACTCGTCCGCCCTGGGCGCCTACAAAATACCCTGTCGGAAGGAAAACAAAGCAGACCACGCTCAGGTTGTGACCGGCTGTCCCCCCACCTCCTCCTACTTCCGCGTGCCGTATGCTTACATGCGAGCATGGCATCTCCCCTCCGCGAGGAAATTTCGGGAAAATAAAATGCAGCACCAACTAGCCCCGCCACTGGGAATTACGATGCGCTACTGCGGTATTTGTGTAAACGCGGAGCACTTCTTAGAGAGCCTTCGTTCTCGCCCAACTAATTCTTTTTCGAGCTACAGGAGGGCTAATGCCCCATTAATCTCCATATTTCAGAAAAAGCTTTCCAACATAGCTTCGCGACTCGAGAACGGGGATCAAGACTTTTTATTTTTGTTTATCTAACCCACCTTTATTCCGCGCCTAGACTGCTCTCAATGTCGTAGGCAGCGTCGCGCTGCCTACGACACGAAGTCAAGCTGCCTATTGCAGGAAGAGATAGTAGAACTGGTGAGATACTGCCAACTTCGAAATATGATAAAGTGAATGCAGGGGAAACATTCGAGACCGGTCCAGTACTGCCAGCTTTGAAATATGGCTGAGGCAACGCAGGGAAAACGTCCGCGCTGGTCCAATACTGCCAACTTCTAGAAATGGCTTAGCCAAGGCGGGGAAAACGCCTGAGAACTGATCCAATACTGCCAACTTCTAAAAATGGCTTAGCCAAGACAGGGAAAACGCCCGAGTAACTGGTCCAATAATGCCAACTTCTAATAATGGCTGAGTCAAGGCAGGGAAAACGCCCGAGAAAGTGGTCCAATACTTCCAACTTTTGAAAATGGCTGAGCCAAGGCGGGGAGAACATTGGCAACGCGGGGCCTTCATAGGACCGTAGTTTGCCAACTCAATTCCTACATTGGAACAGTGCCATGTGTTGCTTGGGGAAGCTCACGGGATTGCACAATAAACATTAAACTAATATTGAGAACATTTCAAAAGATTTGGCTAGACAGGTTGTATGCGTTATAGGCCTGTAAATGCCAGGGGAGGTTGGTGGTTTTCCTGATTTTAGGAATGTAACAATAATTCCTTTTTTCCAAGCTGCTGGTATGTTTGCTTCCACCCATATTTTGTTAAAAAATTGTAGCAGAACTTCTACATAGGGTCGAGATAGATGAGACAGCATTTCATAATGAATTTCATCGGGACTTGGTGCAGTTTGTATACCTATAGTAAGTACTCTCTGAATTTCCTGAAGTGTAATCAAATTATTGTAGTGTTCCTTTGTGCTGCCTGCCATAGGGAGCCTTTGTTTTTCTATTGCGTTTTTGTATGTTAAGAATGACTGTGTGTAGTGTGACGAGCTAGAAACTGTTGGAAAATGTTGACCTATAATGTCTGCTTCTTCTTTAATGCTCGTCTGTACACCGGGGTCTGTTAGAAGGGGAAATGTAAATGGGGAGTAGCTGCCATTTATTTTTCTAACCTGCTCCCACATTTTTTTATGTTATTGTACTGTTTATGGAGGACACGTTACATTGCCAAGAAGTTTTTTCGGCATTACGTCATACATATCGGGCATTAGCTTTTGCCGTTTCGAAACTTATGAAATTCTCGTCACTTGGATACCTATGAAAAACGCCCCAGGCTTTATTTTGTTGTTTTTTCGCTATCCTACATTCTTGTGTCCACCAAACCTTGTGGTTCTGGCGCACCACTCCTGTGGACTGGGGAATAGCTAGGCGTGCAGCACCGATGATACACGTCGTGAAAATTTCATTTAGTTCGTGTACGCTAAGTGTGTCTGAGAAAATGCTTTCTAAACTGGCTTTTTCACCGAATACACAAATTCATCAATAGCATTTGGGACCGAGAGACTCCTCTCCCTCTCGATTGGAAATCGGCTCTCGTGACCTTCATCTCGAAGGCCGGCAAACCTATTGATGCGGAGAACCTTCGCCCCATCTCCCTCACGGCTTGTGTCGGCAAGCTGATGGAGACGATGGTGCGCGACAGACTGCGATTTTCTCGAAACACAGCACCCTTTCGCGGACACCATGTTCGGTTTTCGCCCTCTCAAGTCAGCACAGGATATACTTCTGCACCATCACCACGACATCTTAGATCCTGTCGAATGTCCCCACAACGACAAGGTGGTCCTGGCCTTGGATCTTAAAGGCGCATTCGACAACGTCAAACACGAAGTAATCCTGGACCACCTAAGTAACACCAACTGTGGCCACAAAACACTCAACTACATGAAACAATTTCTTACAGACCGTCAAGCCTACATACGTATACAAGATGCGGAACACGAGCCATACACCATCGGCTCCAGGGGAACACCTCAAGGCGCGGTCCTGTCTCCCCTGCTCGTCAATTTGGCAATACTTCATCTTCCCTCCAAATTGTCTTCTTTGCCCGGGATACATCACGCTCTTTTTGCGGATGACATTAAAATCTGGGCCACGCAAGGTAACCGGGGCCACATGGAATCCTGCCTGCAAGCAGCGGCGACCCTAGTCGACGACTACGCGGCCTACTGCGGACTCCAGTGCGCCCCATCTAAATCAGAGTTTGTGCACTTACGTCCCTGCCGTCGGGACACAACTCCGCTTTGCATCAGTCTCCCCTCGGGACCGCTCCCGGAGTCCAAGGAGATCAGCGTCCGTGGTCTCTTCATACACTATCAATGCAGGGTCAACACTACCCTAGCCAAACTTCGCATGGTGGGAGACGAGGTGGGCCGCATGGTCCTCCGGGTCTCCAACAAGCGGGGCGGATTACGAAGCAAGGATGCACAGCGGCTTGCCCATGCTTTCGTAACGCGTAGAATCCTCTACTCAACTACCTACTGGCACCTGCGCAAACATGATGATGACCAAATGGAGGTCATCCACTGGAAAGTCATCAAGCGGGCTCTCGACCTCCCGGTCACCACGTCCAACCAGCGACTTCTGGCCTTGGGCGTGGTAAACACATTCCAGGAGCTTCGAGAAGCCCACTTAGTCAACCAATACACGCGTCTTGCACAGACCACGTCCGGTCGCCGCCTCTTGGACCGGCTACACATCAAGCACGACTACCATATTGAGGAAAGGGAGAGAGTGCCAGAACTCTGGAGACGCACTCTCCGGGTCCGACCCCTTCCCCGCAACATGTCCAGAGAAGACCATAGCGGTCGTCGCCAGGCGCGCGCGGTAGCGTTGGCGCGATACTATGGTAACCAACAACTTGTCTATTAAGTGAACGTTGCCGGCCCACACCACGGGGGTTGGTACATGGCCGCAGTCGTACACAACACAAACACATTTAACGGGCTCACTTTCAAAGCCTACAGCGCAACACACGCGGAGGAGATTGCCATTGATCTGGCTCTCACTACTCCCAAGACGAAACACATCATCACCGACTCGCGAGGGGCCTGTCGGAACTATGAGTTGGGCTGGGCTCCCCCACTTGACTGGCGCTTACTAGAATATAGGCCCCGCAGAGGTGGGTCAGTCGTTACGGCGCTCGGCTGCTGGCCCGAAAGACGCGGGTTCGATTCCTGCCGCGGCGGCTGAATTTCGATGGAGGCGAAATTCTAGAGGCCCGTGTGCTGTGCGATGTCAGTGCACGTTAAATACCCCCAGGTGGTAGAAATTCCCAGAGCCCTCCGCTACGGTGTCTCTCATAGCCTAAGTTGTTTATGGACGTTAAACCCAATAACCAACCAACCAACTAGAATATAGCTGCCGATGCGAAGATCCAACTCCGCGTAACCTGATTTGGGCCCCCGGTCACCAGGGACTCCAAGGAAACGATCAGGCCAATCAGGCCGCCCGCGCACTCTCTCCCCGGGCTATCTCCCTGTCCTTAGAAGCCTACTCCCAATCAGACAATCTGGCCTTTACATTCAAATACATCACCGATTACTACAAGGAGGAGCACCAGCGCTACCCGGCCCCTTGTAAGGGACTGGATCACGCTGACGAGTGCCTCCTCATCAAAATTCTTATTAACACTTTACTGTGCCCGGCGGTACTTAAACATTTCAACACATTCTTTGATGGCCCGTGCCAGTTCTGTGGAGAGGTGGCTGACTCCTTCCACATGGTTTGGGCGTGTCAATCAAACACATCCCCTCCAACCTCAACCCCACCAGAGTACTGGGAGGCGGCCCTGCTCGGCTGTCAGAACCTAAAGACCCAAAAGGCCTTGGTTCACCGGACGCGGGCGGCGTTGCTTGTCAATGGGGCCCCGGAATAGGGGCTCCACCTAGTATTGTTAGGGGTAAGGGCCAATAGGGCCTACCCCAATCACCTGTCTGTAAAAATTTATTGCACATTAAATGTTTTTCACCACCACCACTGAATTATTCTCAGTCAGCTAAATGGAGCTTCCATCATCGTTTTTTAGCTGCTGGGATGGCAGGTGAGGATGATAGGCTAATAAAAACTGGCAGGTTATCACTCCCATACGGGAGGAGGACGAGGTGGAGAGAGACTTTAATGAATAATGGAGAGGTCTGCCTGGTTATAGGCCTGGCATGCTACTCCAGGTGTGAATGAAAGAAGAGGGTGAAAGAGAGAGAGAGGTGACATCAAACATGCTCAACACTCACGCACTCTCACACACACATACACACAAGTATGTCACTACCCAGGCAGCACAAACCGTTAGCCCAATATTGGGAGTCTGTTGTCTATGTGTGGCCCTATACAGGGCCAATGATGCCTTCATTGTCCTCATATTGGCACTGCCACAATGTGCCATTTCCAACATTGGCCCTACTTGTCCGATGTTTTCCCCATATTGGCAATGCCGCTTAGTTGCACCTCCAACGATGGCCCTACTTGTCCGATGTTTTCCCCATATTGGCAATGCCACTTAGTTACACCTCCATCGATGGCCCTAAATGTCTGCTGTCATCCCCATATTGGCAGTGCCGCCTCATTACACCCGCAACGATGGCCCTACTTGTCCGCTGTTTTCCCTGTATTGGCAGTGCCGCTCCACGACACACCAAAGGATGTCCCAGTGATTATCTCTGGTTATTTCTCTCAATCCGTTTTTTTTTTCAATATTTGGACTTGTTTATTTATTTATTTTTATGGCCAACAACAGCGCTAGCGTCGAACTCTGACGCGAAATTACAATAAAAAGCGCGATGTAATTGATCGCGCGAAAGGGAGCAGAGGTCAGATTCATTCACGAAGGTATACGAATTTTAAAATGCGGCTTCTTTTGTAATTATGGTATGCACAGAAAAAAAAGAAAGAGAGAAAGAGGTGCCACAATCAAGAAAATGAAATTTCGATTCGAGGAATGGTATAAAAACGCACTAATTAACGTACTGCCTCGCATATCTCTAGCATACCTCGCATACCACAGCCCCCGATTATAGGTTGCCAGTTCAAATTCGTGTCTCAAGATATAGGCTCAACTTAACTAATAAGTTTATGCTGCACGAAACGCTGAATCGTATCACACAATCCCGAACACAATGCCTCACCCACAGGATGCTCACCCTAGAAAAAAAAAATAAATCACTTTTTCCTCTACTACAATTTAACTAGGTCCCAAATTATTGCGTGGCACATTTGGAGAGAAGAGACGATTTGAGTAAAACGGGATTGTGGTTTTATCGCAAATAAACAGTTGACGTGAACAACTTGCTGCAAATTTACTGCGTGAAGAAAAGAAGCAGCAGACGGGAAAGAAAATGTCGATGTATGTTAAATTAAAGAAAAAAATAAGCGAACAAACGGCTCTGCTTCCTGAAGCCGCGAAGCTAAGGTGGCTAGGTTTTTTTAATGTCGCAAACTAGCACTCTTAGAGCAAAAAGAATATATTCTCACACAGTTTGAACACAAAGAGCTCGTAATAGGAATATTCATAGACTTCTCAAAAGCATTTGACTTGGTTAATCATAAGTTACTTCTAGAGAAGCTATGGCACTACGGAATTCGGGGCCAGGCTGCAGAACTAGTAAAATCTTACCTGTCAAAAAGGAAACAAACTGTCAACATATATAATACATATTCAGAAATAAAAGAAATTTATTCTGGTGTCCCACAGGGAAGCATACTTGGGCCCCTACTTTTCAACATTTACCTTAATGATATTGTGAACATTAACCCCAATGTCAGGTTTATCATATATGCCGATGATACTACCATTTTTTTCTCCGGAAGTAACATTCATGACCTAATACAAATGTGCAACACAACAATGATCACACTGGAAAGATGGTCACAATCAAACTATATGCGCGTGAATGAAAAAAGACTAAAGCTGTAATCTTTCGACCAAGAAACAAACCGATCACCCCACACGATAGTATTACCTTTAACTCGAGAGAAATAGAAATAGTTGATCACTTCAAGTGCCTAGGTGTAGTATTTTCTTCGCACATGTCTTGGGAAGATCACACAAATCATGTTGTCCGGCAGTTAGCCAGGGTAACAGGCACGATTGGCTGCATTAGATACATTCTTCCTAAATCAATTAAACTACTTCTCTATAACACACTGTTCTGTGCCCACATTAACTACTGCCAGCTTGTATGGGGCACTGCAACGTATTCTTCATTACGAAAAATTCATGTTCTGCAAAAAAAGTTTCTTCGCTACGTCTTTAATGCGGACTATGGAGCACCCAGCAAAGCGTTCTTTCGTGAAACTGGCATAATCAAAATCTTTGATTTATATCAATATCGACTGAGTGTGCGTTTTAAACTAGAAACCAAAAATAACATAAGTTATATTCGACGTCTGGCAAATTTGAAAGAAAAAGAAGCGAGTTACCCTTTTAGAGAGCCTGAAACCTGGTTGGTGCCCACACCACGCATAAATACCGGTAAACAGCGCCTGCAATATAGACTTCCTTCTCTTCTAAACACATACAAATCTGCCAATTTCAACTTGCCAACCTGTACTAATCGTGAGCTGCGTTGCTTATACATAGACTGTGTTACAAAATGATTTTTTTCTTTCTTTAAACTGCACTAAGAGGTGTTTTTTTGTTTTGTTTAATTTGTATGGTTGATTCATTGTGCTTTTGTTGTACTGCTGAAAGATACTTATGTAATGATGTTTGGATGAACATGTAAATTGTCCACATGTACAAACTAGAGGTAAGATTTTTTTGGTGTTAATGTGTTTTTCTCTGAATTGTTTTCTTTTGTTTTCTTTGTTATTTTTTTTCTCGTCGCCTGTCACTGCTTCCCGGTATAATGGGGGCTGCGGCTCAGTCAAGCTGTCTATGACAGCTTTTTCTGCAGCTCCTCTGTCACTTTTTTGAGGCAGAAATAAAAAAAAATGATTGAATGATTGAAAATTGTTTTGTTATTCTGCTGGGCTTTTTGGGTATTCTATAACGACGGCTCTAGCATACGTTTTTGCTTTAAATTATCACGTTTATCAAATTAAAGATCGGAACTTTTTCCCGGTCGCATTTCACTAGTTTTTTTTTTGCCTTTTCTTTGCGCGTATCCTTAATACCAATGAGCCATAACAGGTGCATTGCTGAGTAGCGCGCCGCGTCATTTCGAGCTAGCGCACACACGCACGGGTGGGCCGCATGACTATGGCTTAGACCGACCTGCCTACACTGGTGTGTATAAAATGTAGGGTATTCGTCGCTCTAGAAGCGAATCATTGGATTATATTGATGAATGGTGTTGCTTGGACGTATGTCATCCTACTTTGACCGCCACAAGTATCATATATGAAACACTCAAAGAACACGCATTGTTCCCGCTAATTTTATTTATTGTTTTATATTTCCGGTATTTTCATACTAACACATTTATCTCAGTTTCAACCAAAAGAGGCACACGACCGCAGAGATTACGCTAATATTTGGAGCCGTTTTCACGAAATTCATGCCGAAGCTCCACGTTTACACTTCCAACATCTCCTCATTGTCGTTTCCTAGCCGCTTTTCACGTGCTCAACTGCCTATGGCGCATCCTCCGGACATTCCGGAATTCTTTCACTCACTTCACCCCCCCCCCCTTTCCACCCCCTTTTTGAAGTCCCATACAGCCGCCTTTTGCCGGGCCGAGCCTCTTTGTTGGAAGAGCGCTGGCCCTCACCATGCTAGGAGTAATTTTTTTCTTTGTGATTTTAGGTACACTGACCTTCGCTAACCTGTTTTCCCCTCGCGCCCAACTAAGCGCAACGCCGCTCATCCACCCTCCCTAGATTTTATTCTACCCCTTTTCCAGCTGCCGTTTGTTTCTCTTGCTGCAGCAAATTCTCCGAAAAATATATGAAACCTGTCCCATCGTCGTCTCCTCCTTTCCCGAACACTCGCCCAACGAGTATCGCCTGTAGCTAGCAAGGCGGCGAAAAGCCACACAACCAGCGTGCCCTCGTGCGCGCCCTCGGGGTGGTCCGTATTCGCCTGATTTGTCTTGGTGGTTAGGGCCCGGCTACCCTCGTTGGAATGTTGAACCAGACACTTGGGGCAGTGATCACAGCCCTATTTTAATCTCCATCACAACTTCGCGTCTCCGCAAAATACGCCGCAGCGTGCGCTTTACATCATGGGATTCCGTACGCGCAGATAATAGGTTGCCTACGCTGAACCCATCTACTGTTCTGTCTACCCTCTCAGCTGTTTTGTCGACTCATACATTCGCCACTACTGTCAATGATGATGATCCGAACCCGGACATGCATCTCCTTAATCTCTGGGCTCTTCGTCGCAGGGCGGATCATTATGCTTCTCGTAATCCCGACGACCCTTCAGCTCTTCACGCTCTTCATCGGGCTACTGCACGTGCGCGGCGCTACTCAAAGCGACTTAGCAGACAACGCTGGGCTGCATGGTGTGCCCGCCTCTCCTCTACACAGGGTAATAGACATCTTTGGCGGGTATTTCACGCCATGGAACGCACTTCTCAAGTAGCTGATCATACCGAGAGCATTCGCTTGGCTCTGAATGTGGATGAAACTTCATTTGCACAACAAGGAGCCCGTCAGTTTTTCCCACATATTGACTGCCTCCCTACCCCTTCTCCCATATTATCGATTTCTGAGCCCCCTGATGAGGTTACTTCAGATTTTACCATGGCAGAATTGCTAGCCTCCATAGATCGCCTCAAAACAAGCACTGCTCCCGGGCATGACGGTGTACCTAACTCGTTGTTTCGCAACTTGGAAGGACCTGCTCTACATTCCCTCCTTGATACATTCAATGAGGTGTGGCATTCTGGAGTTATTCCTGCAGAGTGGAAACATTCAATCGTTGTCCCAATCCCCAAATCAGGTCAGCCGCCGGTTTCTCTTTCGGCCCTCCGCCCTATTTCACTTACGCCTACTACCTGCAAGCTTTATGAACACATTCTAGCAGCTCGCTTGTCGTGGTGGCTGGAATCGAATGATTGTTATCCAGAATCTCAAATTGGGTTCCGCCCTCACATTGGAACAGAAGACGGTCTGGCTGTTTTGGCTGCGGGCGTACTAAACCATTCTCCCCATAGTCATCTTGTTCGTACGGTGATCGCGACTGACATCACAAAGGCATATGACAACGTCCTACACTCTTCTATTCTTGGCACCCTTCAAGATCTTGGTCTCCCGCATCGCTTTCTCCTTTCAATTCACTCATTTTTAACAAACAGAACCTTCAGTGTACGTATCCATGGGAAGCCTTTTGGTCACTTTACCTCCAACCGCGGTGTACCCCAGGGCTCCGTCCTCGCCCCCACATTATTTAATGTAACTTTTATACCTCTTGTCCGAGCCCTAGAGAAAATTCCTTCTGTGCGCGTCCTTGCGTACGGCGACGACATAACCTTGTGGTCCTGTAATCCAGATGCGTCTGTGCAACAGTCGGCGCTTCAGCAAGCGCTGGATGCCTTAACATCACGACTACCCCCTTTGGGTCTGACCCTCTCGTGTAATAAATCTTGTTTCATTCGCATTGGCAACAGAAGTGGCTTACGGAAAGCAGCACCTTTTACCTTTACGGTAGACAATTCTCCAATTCCTCAAGTTGAAAGTGTGCGTGTTCTAGGTCTTCTACTTCATACATCTGGGACTGGGACTCCGTGGCTAAACGCGACCCGTAAATCGGCTCACGCTACTCTTGGTCTGATTCGACGCATAGCTATGCGCTCTGGCGGAGCGCGTTTTGATACTGCCGTCAGCTCGTGCGCTCCATCCTTCAGCCGCGGATAGTGTACCAAGCGCAATTTCATCGCCTCACCCGACGACAGTGGGACTCCCTTGAATCAATCAATCGGGAGGCTATGCGCGCCATAACTTATCTTCCGCGTATCACACCCATACCCATTCTGCAAGAGTACGCTCAACTTAATACATTGAGTGAACGTATCGACCAGCGTGAGGCAAACAGAGCACGCAAGATGTCGCTTCAGCTTCATCGTTTACAGACTCTTCCCCCATGGTCATACTGTCAGCTCACAGACAATCGCCCCTCTGCTTCGACGCCGATATCAGCCGCCCATCTTCCTTCAGGGTGCATAATATACACCGATGCATCACACACAGCAGTGCAGGGAGTTACTGCAGTTTACAGTCCCTCACATCCTCATCTCAACTCCTGCGCTACATATAGCACGGATACTTGCTGCCCCCTGGCCTTGGAGCTTCAGGCGATACATAATGCCATTGCTTCCCTTCCACTCGTACCTACTTTCGATATTGTACACATTTACACCGACTCCTTTGCCGCCCTTAAGCAGCTTAAGGCTGTCCGGCGCACATTCCAAGTTACACAATCCATTCACCAACTTTGCACAAAATACCCCTGTCCTGTGCGTATACACTGGATTCGCGGGCATGCCCAGGATCCGCATAATATTCATGTGGATGCAATGACACACCTATATCCCGCCACCTTCCCCTCTTCCCTCAGATCCGTTCCTGTCCCATGTTTCCGAGAAACACTCTTTGCGTCAGCGAACACGCGCTCTAATTCCTCTGTGTTCGTACCCTCTCCCCCGGGGTCTCACTCGGGAGGAGGAGGTATCTGTGCGCCGGATTCGGGCAGGAGCGCCTCTGACTCCTTGTGTGCGTCATCGGTGGCGTGACAAACGTTACGAAGTGACAGACAAGTGTCCCCATTGTGGTGCTGCGCCCGACCAGTGTGATGAAAACCACTTGCTGTGGACTTGCCCGGCTACAGCTTCCGTGAGACGACGTTTACTAAGAAAGGTTGGCCTGCGATGGGACGTTGCAGACGACTACACCAAGTGGACTCTAGATAATCGCTATATCACGAACTTGTGCCGCTTTTTAAGCGAGGCTTGTTTGCACTCCTTTTTATAACTTTCTTTCATTTTTCATTATGCCTGATGGCAAACAGCTCGAATAAAAAAAAAACAACCAGCGTGCCGACGAAGCATGCGCGCTCAAGCTGACGCCGTTCGTTGTCGAGAATCCACACCCGATACGATTTGACAATTATGACGGAATTCAGTAGCCTGGCCTGCAAGATTCTATTTGTGAGTACCACCATACTTTTATATTGAAATGTATTCGGAAATGAATATGGTTCTTGGCGTAATTGCCGCTTTGAATCAGCGCCGACCTTTTTTTTTCTCTGGCAGGAAAAGAGAAAGCGACAAAGCACTGGCGCCAACTTCTGAATGCCAACTTTCACAGCGAAATGTCTAGCGCAAAGGCATGCACAGAATGGTGAGAACTTTATTTTTCAGCTTTGATAAAATGGATTTACCAAACGTTGACTATCTCTTCAATCACAGTGGCGGAGTGTTGTGTGGCCCGACTAATGTTGCGTTCATTACGACATTGGTCGTCTATCGTTTGTGCAGGATGAGTACCAGAAGCGCCTATTCTTCCACTGCAGCAGTTTTCTGGCCGCGTGTAATATTCCCGTGCCGGGTGCCTTTATCTTGGCCAGTTGCAAGCGTACGAGAAAAAGCGGAATTCCTGGTCCCAGCGAACTTTATCCATGTTGTCTCGGAATTAATCACCCATGGACTATCGGATGAGTGATTCCGTGTGGTTTTCAAGTAAGATTTCCGTCTGCCCCGTCACATGCATGCCAAGCGGCATCGATAATCTGCTTACTTTAAAAAAAAAAGTGTATTCGGTCTCCTGCGTTCAGTGCATTTCGCAGAACTGTGCAAGCCGTCTTTGCATGGAATATTATATTTCATAGCGAAAAAAAAATTGCTCACAGCTGTTCAATGGGGAGGAGCTGCTACCACCTGTGCCATACTTTGCTGGAACAAAAAGGCAAACAACCAGCTCGCAATAGACATGTAATTTTGATAGGAAATATAAGAGTAGATTGATTTGTATTAAACACTTAATTTATCTCTTTTTGTGACTTTTAATATGTATTTGAGGGTGTGACACGGCAAATTGGGATTATAAATTACGGTGGGAAAAAAATTGTTAAATTCAATTCAACATTTTGCTATTAGTGTGGGGATTTATATTCAGAGTCATTATACTTTCAGAGAAATTATACTTTCAACATATGTTGCGAGTACCTTCTCGCACACTGCGCGCCACTAAGATCAATGTGTTATTTTATTTCTTGTATTTTTTCTGCGATGGTTGTACTTATACACTCATGATCACATCATGCACCTCTTTGCAGCTGCGATGTACAGCCAGGTCATCGTGCAAGAGCTTGGCGAGGAATTTGTTTCAAGGCACTGCAAAAGTTCTCTTACAAGAGGAGTGCAACGATTAGTGCCGATATGACTCATCGATTCAGCGGCTCCGGCAGAGTGCATTTCACGATGTACTGGCACCGTAGATGCAATAAATTTCGTTCTTTGAATCCGTTCTTTCTTTTTTGTATGTCTGCAGACTGCTTATATGTAAAATGTTACACATATAAGCTCCGGCTAGTGGAAAACAAGCGGTATATGTCTGCATTGTTGCTGGCCAGCAAGAGGTGTGGTACAAAACTAGGTGGGACTCCCGAACGCATACAATTTCCCACTGGCCTTGCAATTGATATGGCACCTATAAAAGTTAGATCAAGGGTGGAAAAATGGGCACAAGTCGGAGCGAACCTGGGGCTATTATTGATACTGGCGGAATGTGGGCATACTATTGGCGCGAATTTGGGGCCATTATTCATAGATTGGCTGAATATGGGCATAGTATTGGCACGAATGTCGGGCCATAATTAATAGATTGGCTGAACATGGGCATAGTCTTGGCACGAACGTTGGCCATTTGTGGATAGACTGGCTGAATGTTGTGTCAATGCTCGTAGCTAGACTGGCTGAGTATAGGCACAATATTGGCATGAATGAAGGGCCATTGTTGGAAAAAGTCTCGGATTGCTCAAATGCCAGTGTAGGACCAATATTCATGCCAATTTTCGCCACTCTTTTGCACTGTTGGACCAATCAATTTGTGCTGCTTGGGTAGTGACCCAAGTATGTCACTAAAGTCGTGCCCCTTAGATGACTATCAAAGTATGTTCACTAAATCCGTGTCCCTTAGAAAAACTAAGAAAGCTTTTGTCCCTCGCTCAGCCGAACTCGCATCAGTCCAGGGTCCAAGGACATTCTCCTGGTGCACGCGGTCGTCCTGACGAAGTCCTGAAACACCTAACAGTGCCTTCCGATGGGTATTAAAGATTTGGCAGTGGCAGATTAAGTGTTTAATATCTTCGCGCACACCACATGTCGGGCACAGAGGGCTACTTGATACACCAATTTTGTAAAGATAGAATTTAGTAAAGGCAACGTCCAGACGAATTCAGTGCAGGCAATTACAATGACGTCTATTTAAATTGCGGGGCATGCGGAATTCACAAGCGGGGTCGATGCGAAAGAGGGGTCTGTATTGACGCCGCGGATCACACCACAAAGAGCGTTGCGTCTGCCAGGCTTTAGTAGCGAAAAGTCTCGCGCCATCACTACGAGAAAAGGGTATCGGTAGGAACAAGGAGGTGTCGCCATGCGCCGATCTTGCTGCACCGTCAGCACGATCATTGCCT
Source organism: Amblyomma mixtum (assembly GCF_055824585.1). NCBI lineage: Eukaryota > Metazoa > Arthropoda > Arachnida > Ixodida > Ixodidae > Amblyomma > Amblyomma mixtum. The sequence goes on along the minus strand of NC_143019.1, from coordinate 109,556,446 downwards.
GCGAGGCCACAGTGAGCGGGTAACCACTGAAGCACAACACGGAGACGTAACTCACAGGCCTCGGTGTGTAACCTATTCAAGTCATCGACGATATGCTCCTGAAGGCTTCCTGGTGAATTTATCGCCTGTAGTGCAGCGCGAGAGTCACTGAAGATAACCCACGCTGTTGGCGGTTGTTGTAGGATGTAAGTAAATGCAACACGCAGAGCAGCCAGCTCGGTAGCAGTAGTCGAGGTGCAGTGACTAAATATCGCTGAAATTGTGGTGCACGTTGACGGAATCCAGACGCCAATGGCAGATGATAAGGACGTGACAGAGCCATCAGTGTAGATGTGACGGTACGCATTGTAGCAACTATGAATGTGCTCAAGCGCAAAGCATTTAAGTGCAGGTTTCGGGGTGTTGGTTTTCCTTTAAATGCCAGGGATTGTGATCTTAATTTGCCATGCTGCATATCTCCAAGGTGCGGTGGAGGTTGTGACAGGACTCTGGTACTGTGATGGGAGAATGTTACAAATTTCCTCCATGCAGTACACAGCGAGTGGGTGGTTTGGTACACGAGCCACAAACCGCACCTGGGCACGAAGGAGCTCTTGGGTTAAGAGCAGTAATGCCGATAGACGTCTGCTCTCAGCTAGAGTACCCATTGTGGAGGTGTCTTTGGGAAGGCCGAGACAGATTCGCAAGGCTTTAGCTTGCATGGCTTCAAGGTTATTAATATTTGTTTGTGAAATACCCTCCAGAGCTGAGAGACTGTAGCGCAGAAGGCCTTCACAGAGCGCTCCATACAGTCGAAGTAATGATGGTGTAGAACGGCCTCTTCTGCTGGTGGAGAGCATACGAAAAATAGAGGCGTAAGAGCAGAGCTTGACTTTCATCTGTTGCACATGTGGCGACCATGACAGTGACATGTCAAACGTTACCCATGGAAATTTATGGGTTGTGACGTACGGTATTGGAGTACCAGCAACTTTCAGCACGTAGCGCGAAAGATCACGCCTTGAAAATGCAATTGCTGTTGCTTTTATCGGATGACATGGCGAGAACGCGCTTGCTTAAGAATGATTCAATGAAGCCTATTGCCCTCTGTAGACGGGCATGCACAATGCGCCTATTGCGTCCGGAACACCATATACAGATGTCATCTGCACAAAGGGAGATTTCAACTGTCGGTGGCAGGCATTTTTCCAAGCCATCAAGTGAGAGATTGAAAAGGATAGGACTTAGTATACCCCCCTGAGGTACTCCGCGAGTTATTTGATGCGGAGCTGTGTCACCTTCACTTGTGGACATAAAGATCGATCTTTCGTGAAGATTGTCGCGCAGCCAGTTATACATTCGTCCAGTAATGCCAATTGATTGTAAAGCTGAGTGAATTGCCTCATGTGTGACATTGTCAAATGCTCCCTTCACGTCAAGGAACACTGCAATGGTCATAGACCGCACTGCTTTGCTGCGTTTGACACACTTGGCAAGGGCAATAATATTGTCAATGCTGCTGCGTCCTTTTCGAAAACCAGACATGGTCGGTGGATAAAGTCCCCTGTTCGTCAGGTCCCAGGTTGAACGGGAGTGAACCATTTTCTCCATCAACTTCCCGACGCAACTTAGAAGGGCTATAGGACGATAGGCGTTTAAGTCAGTTGATGGTTTTCCAGGCTTGAGGATAGGTATGACACGCGCACGCTTCCAACATAGGCGGCCGAACTCCGAGGAGGTGTTATAAATTGTGAGCAGTAGAACCTTGGCGCTAGTTGTCAGATGGCAGAGGGTAGTGCAGCTTATGCCATCTGGTCCAGGGCAGGATCTTTTATTGTTAGTTGCCAGAGCCGCATGAAGTTCATCCATAGTGAACGGTTCGTCAAGGAGGGCGGTGTTAGGTGAAGAGATGTAGTAGTAGAAAACTTTTATTGAGATCTTTTAAGAGTTTCCCGGATTCGAAGCCTCCGTCGTCTTTCGTGGCGCCGGCGACTTGAGGCTTCTCTTCAGCAAGGTTGGGCCCCTAGTCCAGGGCTCCACTGAGTCGCGCTGCATCAGTAGCGTGCCGCACTAAGGCCCTTTGGGCCGCGAGCTCGCTGCTGGTGAGCCGGCTCTCCCATTGCTCCGCACTCGGGAATTCGTGTTGGTGGAATGCTTTATTTCGTTCGCACTCCCATGTGATGTGGTATAGTGTGGGTGTGTCGCCGCACCAGGGGCAGTTTGCTCTGTATTGTGTTGGTGACATCTTATTATAGATGTACAAGTTGGGGAAGGAGTTTGTTTGTAGCCTACGCCAGCCGACTGCTTCCTCCCTCGTGAGGGCTTTGTGTGGTGGTGGGTACTTGAATCTAGTCCCTCTGTATAGTTGTAATGTCTCTGTGTATCCCCCCTCGCATGCTAGTAGCTGAAGCTCCAGAACATCTGACATGCCTGCTCGGTATGTAAGCCCTCTAGCTAGGCTGTCTGCTGTTTCGTTCCCCGCTACGCCTGCGTGGCCTGGGACCCAGATTATGTGTTGTATGGGTGTCTTCTCAGCAGAGGCTGCTGCCCCACTGATTATCCTGAGGGCCATGCCGCTAATTCTGCCCTTCGTATAGTTTTTACACGTGTCTTTCGAGTCTGTTAAGATGTTTAGGGATCGGCCTTTCCTATAGCCTTCTGCTACCGCCAGCGCGACGGCAATTTCCTCGGCCTCCGTTATGCCCACGACCTCCACTGAGGCGCACGTGGCCATGTCTCCTGTGCTATTAACGACCACCGTAGCGGCTAAGCGCTTCCCTGCATGTACGTACATGGAGGCGTCCGTATAGACTGTGTTCTCTGATCGGCCTAGCCTCCTTTCTATCTGCTCGGCCCTTGCTTTTCGTCTGTCCTCGTGTAGGTTAGGATCCATGTTTTTAGGCAGGGGTCCTACATTAAAGGTCTTTCTAAGGTCGTCCGGTACGTCCGCGTATCTGTCTACCAGTCCGCACGTGTTCCGACCCAACCTTCTCAGGAGCGCCCTTCCCGTAGAGGAGCCTCTGAGTCTGATGAGTTGTGCCCCCAATTGAGCCTCGGCAAGCTCATCGAAGGTATTGCTGATTCCGAGTTGGAGTAGCTTCTCGTTTGATGCGTTTGTGGGCAGGTGTAGAGCAATCTTGTATGCCTTCCTGAGAATACAGTCGGCTTGCTCTCGCTCCGCCTTTGTTGTTGCGTGGTAGGGCAAGGAGTACATAACTCTGCTAACGATTAGGCTGTTGACGAGTTTGAGGGTATCTTCTTCTTTCATCCCGTACCTTCTCTGAGAGACTCTACTGATCATTCTACCAACCTGCTCCGCGGCTCTTCTCAGCAGGCTGATGGTATGGCTGCATTTTCGGCTGCTCTGCAGCCACATGCCTAGGATTCGTACCATGTTCTTTTCTTGGATCAGTTGCCCCTCTAGAACTACTTCCAGCGAGGCTTTGGTAGGATTTCTTCCGATCCTGATGATTTCCGACTTCTCCGTCGAACATCTCAGGCCTCTCTCCCTGACGTAGGTCTCTACGCAGGTCGCAGCTTCTTGTAGTCTGTCTTGCTTCTCCCCTAACGATCCTTGGGTGACCCACACCGTGATGTCGTCTTCATACATCGCGTGTTGGATGCCCGGGATTTCCTTGAGTCGTCTTGCTAGCCCGATCATCGCCATATTGAACAGGACGGGCGATATCACGGAGCCTTGGGGTGTTCCTTTGCAAGGCGTGGTGAAGACGTCGCTTCTCAGCTCGCCTAGTCCCACGGTCGCTGTTCTGTCGCTCAGGAAGGCCCTGATGTAGTCGTGGGTTCTTCCCCCGCAGTTGGTGTTGTTGATGCCTTCCATGATGGCGGCGTGGCTCACGTTGTCGAAGGCTCCCTTTATGTCGAAGGCCATGACAACGTTTTCGCCACTTCTCGGCATTTTCTCGAGTACTTCCTCCTTGAGTTGGAGTAGTACGTCCTGCGTAGACAGGTGGGCTCTGAACCCGTACATGCTGTCTGGGTACAGGTGGTTCTTCTCTAGGTGCGACTGGATCCTTTTTGTGATTACTTTCTCGTACATCTTGCCCAGGCACGACGTGAGGGAGATCGGCCTGAGGTTCTCGACCTGGAGTTTCTTGCCTGGCTTCGGGATCATTACCACTACCGCGTGTTTCCACTCGGCCGGCACTGTTCCTTCTTGCCAGAGTTTGTTGAAGTAGGCTCTGAGCTGATCTATGGCTCCATCGCTGAGGTTTCTTATGAGCGAGTTCTTGATTCTGTCCGCCCCCGCTGCTGTCTTTTTTGTTGCCGACCTGATCGCCTCGACGACTTCCTCTCTCGTTATGGGCCGATCCATGGTTGGATTCTCTTCGCCCTGGTACTCTTCTTGGTAGCTTTCGACCTGGTCTCTGCCGTAGCATTTGACCCGGACTTCCTCGAGTAGCTGTTCGTCCGTGCCCGTGTACTGGTGCACCAGCCTCTGAATCGATTTGCCGCTTTCTGATTTGTTCTTGCTCGGGTCCATGAGGGACTTGAGGATCTGCCACGTCCTGGCCGTGCTGAGGGTGCCGTTCAGCGCGTTGCTGAATTGCTGCCATCCTTGCCTAGCCAGCTGCGTTGCATACTCCTCCGCTTGTTTAGTTATTTCGGCTATTTTAATGTTTAGCTTCCTATTGAACTTCTGTCTTTTCCAATGCTTGGTGAGCCCGCGTCTCGCCTCCCATAGCTTGAGGAGCCGCTTGTCCACCTCCGGAGTGTGTTCGGTTCTATCCACCTCTTTAGTATAGAGTTCTTGGATCTGTCTGAGTTGCTGGCTCCACTCCTCCGCAGATACAATGTCGCCCTTGATCTGCTTGCAGTGTGCTCTGAAGGCGTCCCAGTCCGTTAGGCGGACCTTGCCTATTTTTTCCGCTTGATATTGTTTGCGGTTGTGCTGATCCTTATTATGTGGTCGTCGCTTGCAAGGTTCTCGAGCAGGTTCTCCCATTCTGCTTGTCTGGCGCCCCTTACGAAGGTTAAGTCAGGGCACGTGTCTGGACTGACGCTGTTCCCCTGTCTAGTTGGGTGGTGTTCGTCGGTTAGCAATTCGCACTCTGCCTGTTCTGCTGCAGCGCAAATGCCACGTCCCTTCTTGTCGTCTTTATTGTAGCCCCACCTCGGGCTCTTGGCGTTGAAATCACCTGCTATTACTAGGGTGTTGTTCCCCGCTAACTTTTTCGCCTCCGTAAAGAGCCTAATAAAGTCCCCATCTTTCTGTCTGGGCGGGCTGTATAGGTTTATAATATAAGTGCTTTTAGATCGTGCTTTCTTTTTGGGGAAGAGATAAAGCTTTGGGGAGATAGTGGCACCGATACGGCTGATGAACGAGCAATTGTCTTAGAAAAGAAAGCCTCCGCTGCGTCGAGACGAGAAATATTCGCATTCACAGCTACGCACTCAAAAGGATTTAATGGCGCCAGCTGACTACTAAGGCTGCGCACAATGCTCCAAATCTTCGAAAGAGGCTTTCTGGGATCAAGCTTTACGCAGAAAGATCGCCATTCCCGTCTTGCGAGTTTGTCCAACTGGCGCTGAACATGTTTCTGCGCACGCCTAGCAACGCTGATGTCTTCTCTGTTATTGGTCCTGCGTGCTCGTCTCTCGGCTCTGCGGCGAATTGCTCGATGTCGCTCATATTCAGCATCTACACTTGAGTACACTGTTGGTAGGGTTATAACTTTAGTGCTGGTCCCTTTAGCACGTGCTACAGCATCAATAAAGTTTTCATAATCAAGGTGCGAGAGCTCCAATTTCACTACTGTGTCAGAGAAAACATCCCAATTCGTGTAGCGTAGCTTACGCCGCTCGGAACTTAAAAAACACCGCGAACCTTAATGTACGTAGGTAGATGATCGCTGCCATGAGATTCTATGTCTACAATCCAAGTGGCTGAAGACGACAGATGCGCAGAAATAGAAATGTCAAGGGCACTGGACCTTGCACTTTGATAAAACGTTGCCTGGCCGTTGTTGAGGAAAGTTAAATTGTTGCACTGTGCAAAATAAAATAACTGTTGTCCTCTGGCTGTTGATCTGGTGCCTCCCCAAGCAGTATGGTGTGCATTGAAGTCGCAAGTTATGATCTGTGGTGCAGCAGTACTGCCTACTATATCCTGAAGGCGGTCAACGTCAAATGTGATACGCGGGGGTATGTAACCGACGATCACTATGTAACCGACGAACTGACGATATTCATTCCGTGAGTCGGCAGGTATCGGATGTGGGATGGAGGTGACGTCTTTCCGAACAGCTAAAAGAACTCTGCTGATGTCAGTGCCGGTCATCGAGTTCTGAACGGTATACCCTGAAAGACGAATGGTAGTACGCAGACGAGATTCTGAAATGGCAACAATCAGGAAACGATGTTTTGAGACAAATTGTCGGAAATCAGACAATCGTGGACGCAGGCTGCAGGCATTCCATTGAAAGATGGTGGGCGTGTTACGGATGCTTTGCACGCAAGGGAGAGTAGCTGGTCTATTGACTGCTACGGCCATTGTGCAAGTAGAGGTGAAATGAAGTAAAGGATTGTAAGGCTGGCCTGTGCAACCGGCGAGGAGAGTGGTGTAAGAAAAGCGCGGATGGCTTCAACAAGCGACCACAGTAGGGAACTGGTTCCGTCGTAGTTTTGGCGAATAGATCCTTCGCGCGAATGGTCCAGGGTGCATACTGCAGCTGCCGTGGAGTATTCAGACTTGTACTCGCTATCGGAGGTGGCTCAACGCTTTGGCGCTCTTGAAGAGGAGGGAACTCAAGTACGTCCTCAATGCGCAGGTGACTCGCTTTATCTTTATCCGATTTTTGAGGAGCTTTCTTCCCCGGCGATAATTTTTTTCCGCTGTGACTTCCCCGGATTTTATTTTGCTCAATTAAAGCAGATTTTTCTGTCTTATAATCTGTATTATTGGAGTTCTTGTATTTGTAGGTGATCTTCTCCTTTTTATAGGCAGTGCAATGGATAAACGTCGCCTCATGCTGCTTCCCGCAGTTTGGACAAAGAGGTTCATCACTTGCACATTCATTTCGGCCATGGGCCCCACCACAACGGGAGCAGCGCAAGGCAAGTCGACAAGCGCTAGCCACATGGCCGAAGCGCTGACATTTGGCGCATTGGCGCGGTTTTTGAATGTACTCGTACACACGGTATCTTGTATAGCCGAGAATGACGTATTGCGGCGGAGATTCTGTCGCAAATACAATCCGGATGTTTTCTGAATTGCCAAGCCCGCGAACAGATTTGATTGGAGCTCTCTGTAGCAGCGCAGAGTAAATCTCTGATTGAGGAACATCCAGGGGGACACCCTTGATGACACCAGCACCGCAGTTGCTGGGACGGGGCTCATAGGTTGAACGGCAACTCCAGCTACGCTTGTTATTTGCAGACTAAAAGACGTTAAACAGCTCATTTTTCCAGACGTTGGGGAATAGTAGGCGGCCTTTTCTGTATTTAAAAGACATACATTATTTGTGAGAATAAAATCTTGGATCATCTGACCCCTAGCGTCACAGCGTTCGCTTCCCCCAAAAAAGGAGTGAGCGTTAAAATCCCCTACTGCTAGATATGGTCCTGGCAGTTCATCAATGAGTTCCTGAAGCTCACGGACTTTTAACGTTATATGCGGAGGAATATATACAGAACAGATTGTTATGGTTTTGTAGCTGACAATGCTGACCGCACTTGCCTCAAGTGTTGTTTTGAGTCTGGTCTCTTGAGCAGGGACGCCGCTTTGACCGACAATCGCGACGCCTCCCGAGAGTCTATTTGCTTGATCGCGATCTCGTCTAAATGTTTTATAAGGTTTCAGGATATTAAGGCGAAAGCCTTTAATGCCTCATCGTTGTAAGCAGCAGTTGTCGACAGAAAATGTCACGCTTTTCAGTTGGTCGAAACGGTCGTGACGTCACAGTGCGCGAATTTCAAACGGGGCCAATTGTACTTTTCCTAGTAACCATGCAACCAATTTAAGGGATCGTATAGTGATGCTCCAAGTAAGTGGGACTGAGCTTAGTCAATTGCTTAATTACCCAATTAGCCTAATTAACTTTTCTAGTCAGGCCATATAAATAAATAAAACGGAGTAGGAAATTGGTCGTGCTCGGGAATCGAACCCCGGTCTTCGGCGTGCGAGACGAGCATGCTATCCACTCCGCCATGCCAGCTGGATGGTTGGGGTTGAACAAAGGCGCGTCTAGTGAATACGGTGTCTTCGCTCACTCCCATCCTCCTCCCTTCCCCTCCGGAGAGGTTTAGGTGTCCACCGAGATATGAGAGACAGATACATTTCCTTTCCTCAAAAACCAATTTACCGACGACAAAGGCGTAGAACCGAATGGGCAATGGCGTTCTATGGACTCCCTGGCAGCGTTGCAAGATGCTGTCGCGTTCCACTCTTAGAGGCGAAGCTTAACATCTTAACCACAAATCAGTGACCACACTTTAGGTAAAAAAGTGCCCCCTGAATTTTGAGGGGTGTTCACCGAGATATGTGAGATGGTTACTGCGTAATTTCCTTTTCTCAAATAGAATTTTCATTTCCTTCATTACGGGCCCTCTTTGTCTTCTTTCACTCCCACTTCCTCCCTTCCTCTACGGTGCGGTTCAGGTGTCCACCAAGATGACAGAGAATCACTGTGCCATTTCCTCTCCTCAAAAAGCGGTGCGTTCAAAGGGCAAGTCATCGCGCCGAACGGGTGGTGGCGTTCCGTGAACTCCCTAGCAGCGCTAAAACACGCTGTCGCGTTCCACTCCTAAAGGCGAAGCTTAAGCGTCATTAATTACCATTTAATTAGTATTCAGGCATTAATCAGTAATTAACCATTAATTAGTGATTTGTCATCACTTAGTAATTAGTACTCAATTATATGAGACGCCGCCAGTGCCACAGAAGCAGTGAAAGTGGTTCGGAAAATCCTTTTGCCTCTACGCACTTTAGACAGTCAAAGTGCCCTCTGAATTTTTTCATGTGTTGTGGATCAAGATTTGTTTCCCGTAGACATAAAGCTTGTAGGGTCTGCTCGCGGGCAGGTCAAATCTCGCGCCGCTCACCGCGGGTAGCCTCGGACCCCTTCTTCCCGAGTGGTGGGGCGGGGGGAGCGAGGCTAGGAGAAAGCCTTCATAAGGCACGACCGGGAAGGCCCGCGCTCTCTCGCTCTTGGCCCAGCCCTGCCAAAGGACCTAAAGCCCCTCAATGAAACAAAAGTAGCGAAAAGCTTTGAACTTTCCGACACTCCTCTCCTGGCGCGCCGCAGGAGAATCGAGCCTCCCATTGGCCGAGGCGCCGTAGTCACGTGTTAGCGCGCGCTTTTTGGCTCCGCAGCAGACGCCGGCGCCATTGTCGGGGCTGCAGGAGTCGCGCTTCGTATTCTGTGGTCGTTTTTGAGTTGTCAGTCGTGTTTTTTCGGATGATTTGCCGTGAAGCGCCAGCGGCTGCAGTCTTTCTTCGCACGAAATGCCGTTTGGCATGATTTTAAACAGGCTTGTTCGCTAGCGGGCGCGAAAGCCGTGCTGAAGTGCAGGTTTAATGTTGCTCGCTTTGAGCGGCGTGTCGGCTTGGTTGCAGTCGGGCTCGTTCGTATGTTGTTTGAGCCCCGCCGTTTACGTTGCTCGCTATGCAGGTCTAGGCTTGATGTTGCGCGCATTGCTTGCCGTATTTGTGTTGCTGCAGCTGGACTCCTGGGCTCACGAACTTGACAGTAAAGGGGCGGTACTCGCTGTTTGAGCCTACGCTGCTCATGCTGCTCGCGGTGCAGGTTTAGCTTTCATGTTGAACGCATCGCTAGACGTATTTGTTTTGTTACAGTTGCACTCCTTCGCTCACGAACTCGACAGCAAAGGTGTGGTACTTGCTGTTGAAGCTCCTGCTGCTCATGCTGCTTGCGATTAAGGTCTAGCTTTCATGTTGCACGCATTGCTGAACGTATTTTTCAAGCAGGGTTCTAAACCGAAATCGGGCGTTACTGTGCCTAGGCACATTAACGCACCTGTCGCTTGAATACTCGATATCTGCGTGGATAATACTTGAGAATGCAAGGAAGGACCTCTGTAAAACATAGTTTTGGGTTTAGGCCGTCGTCGCTGCTGCGAATTCCTGCGAAAATCACGCTGCGTGGAGCTATGTAACGCGGATAGGTGGTGTCAAATGAATCACTAACGCAGGGGCGCGCGCAATGATCCAGACCATTTCCAAAGTTCGACATTGGAAAAGCTCCTCATGGCCTTTAATGCGGAGTGGTGACGTGTTAACACTTGCGTATTCTTTTTTCAGTTATGAAAGGTCACGCTCTATATATTTTTTCGTGCCTTGTATCTCCCATGCCACAATCTCAATGCGGCCGAATCTGAGGCACAAAATGCAACAAAAATCATGCGGGCGCGCGGTCCGCTGCGCGCCAAAGCGCGAGCGACGAGAAAGCCACTCGTCGAGCGATGGTAGTCACTCTAGTGCCGCGAACTCAGTCGTGCGCGCTACTTCCAACGTGTGCTCCGCACTCAAAGCGATCGAAGAACAAAAAGTTTCTATAAAGCAGTGCAACGTTGGTCTGGGCAGTTATTACAGTAACTGGTTTTTCAGTCTCTCATTTCATGATGTCATTTTGACCGAAGCCAAGGCAGAAAACGCAACACAAAGTTCATTCGGGCGCGCGGTCTGCCGGGCGCCAAAAGGAGACGGTTGGGAGCGTCTGCTAGCTGCTCCCGGCCTAGGTGCCGCCACCGTCGGCGCCCGGGAGAAGCCGAGAGAAGGAGCGCCGGCATAGGAGGAGGAGGGAGGAGATGTCGCTACTTTTAGTTCATTTAGGGGCTTTAAAAGGACCACCTGACCCCGCTGCCCAACGACGATCGACCCCCCTGCCCTGATGTGAGATTAAACCGTTTTGTACAAAGTCCTGCCTTGAGTGACTGTCTGTGCGTCCCCGCGCAGAGGAATTGCCCACAAATAATGGCGCCCAGCGTGCGGCTTTAATTAACACCTTGTGGACGATTTCTCTGCCGATTTTGGGACGTGCAGCCAGACTCGTGGCAGGCCCTCTTTGTTCGGGGACACGCCGGACCGCTAGGGTTAAGGAGCGGGTCAGGTGGAATGTTCGCGGGGTAGCGACTTGTGTAGTGTTGTAAATTTGTTAGGGGTTTTGTGTTATTTATGTAGTTTTCGGGCGTTTTCTATTGTGTATTTCCGTGTGTTTGTAGATAGATTGTTGTGTATATGAATGTTCTTGTTGCCATGAGCAGTTAGCCGGTGCGGCCGGACAGTTAGCGCGAACTATGCCTCCCAGAAAGGATGTTTCAGCCACGGCTTTGGATGGCGGGGCAGCCGGTAGTGAGACGGCCGACGCGGCGGCCGTAATGGGGCAGGTAACTGAGATGTTTGCCGCATTAGCCCGTCAGCGCGGTGCGATGGCTGGCGCCAGCCAGGCCGCAGCATCGGTAGCATCGGCGACAACATCGCGCCCGCGGATAAATATGGAGGTCCCCTCCTTTTCAGGGTACACGGACGCGAAATCAGTCCACGAGTTTCTACAACAACTCGAGGACTACCAGACGGCTCTGGGCGCCCCAGATGACGTAATGCTAGGGCAGGTGCTGCCTGTAGCACTCGTCGAGAGCGCGGCGCGATGGAGGCGCTGCCAGCCGACTTTCCAGTCGATGGCGGACTTCAAAGACCGTTTCCGCGCCGAGTTCTTGCCGCCTGATTATGAGCGCCGGATGCTGGAGGAGCTCGCGTTGCGCACCCAACACCCAGAGGAAAGCCTCCTCGAGTACGTACGCGCAATGCAGGAGCTGTACAAGAGGGCAGATCCGACGGCAACCGACCGAGATCAGGTTGCGCGTGTGATCAGGCAGTGCCATCCACGCTTCAAGCCGTATCTGCGGGGCCGCAGTTTTACAAACCTCGAGGCCCTAGCGCAGGAGGCCAAGACCGTGCAGGCGGATTTGCTGGCCGAGCTGCGCTACCAGCCGCCCCCCAGGCCGGCCGAATCGCTGGAACCGGGATGCGCATGGGATGGACGCCGAGAATGCGCGATGAGGGCTCGGCGCGCCGAGGTAATGGCCGTGGAAAGGCAGGCGGAACCCCCTGTTGTCCCTCGCGCGCTGGACCCGTACGCATTCGAGCAGCGGCGTCGTGCCGGCCTCACAGGCCGCGCGCCGAGCGAGCGTCAGGAAGGCGCGGAGAAAGGGGAGAGTCGTCCCCAACCGCTTCGTGGAACGAGGGGTCCTCCGTCCACGCGGCGTTTGAACGACCGGCTTTGCTGGAATTGCAACCAGCCCGGCCACATGGCACGCGAGTGCCAAGCTAGGCGTATGCAGGGAAACGCCAGGCGCTGGCGGTGATGTCTGGTGGCACCGGCCTTTCACCGTCAGCGGGAGAATTTCATGGTTGTCAAGGCGCTAGTCAGGAAAAGAACTCCCGCGCCGGCGACAGGGAGGCCTTTGTCCCGCTCGCCTGTAGAGCTCAGGGAGTCGTTCCGCGCTCAAGCCCTTTTATGCCAGTGCAGTTAGCGGGTCGATGCTACTCTGCACTCGTAGACACGGGCTCAACGCTGTCACTGGTCGGTGACGAGGTGTACGAGGCCTGCCGGATAGGTAACATCCGTGTCAGACCGGCCGAAACGCCGTTAAGCTTAGCAGCTGGGGCGGCAAAGGCAAAGGGAGCAGTGCGTCTTACGATGCGCTTTGACGGCAGAAAGCGGAGACATCGCTTCGTCTCTCTGCCTGGCTTGTCGATACCAGTAATTCTGGGAAGGGATTTTCTCTCGAGCTAAGGCATTGTGCTCGACATGAGGGAGAATGGCTATCGCTACAGCCAGCTCGCCCCCCTCATTCCCTTCGAAAGCGCATCCTTGCCCGGCTGTCCTGCACAAAAGGTGGGTGTTCACACCTGTGCGACAGAAAGGCAGGGGAGCTCCCTCGAGATGCTGAGAGACGGTGGCCCGTTAGAAGCGATTATTGCGTCTTTCTCAGGACCCAGTAGTCAGCGCCGAAGGCTCGCGGAAACTTTACTCCCGTTTTCGGATTGCTCCACGGAGAAACCGGGCAGAACGGAACTGCTTCAGCAAGAGATTCAGACGGGTGACACGCGCCCTTTCACAGTAACCCGAGGCCGTTAAGTGCGCATAAGATGCAGCTTCTCGACTGTGCCCTTGACGAGATGATTGATACCGGTGCGGTGACACCCTCACAAAGTCCCTGGGCGTCACCAGTGGTTCTAGCGCCGAAGAAAGATGGATCGGTCAGGCTGTGTGTTGATTATCGTAAGCTCAACTCACTGACGCCTACGGTTGCGTACCCTTTTCAGTCGATCGAGGCTGTTATGTACGCGTTAAGGAACGCGAGGTTCTTTACAGTCCTAGATGCAAGCAGAGGGTACCTGCAGATTGAGGTGGCCGAAGGTGACATTGAGAAAACCGCATTCACCTGCCACCGCGGGCTCTTCGAATTTACTCGACTCCCGTTTGGTTTGTCTAACGCCCCGAGCACGTTCATGCGACTGATGGACATCGTGCTGGGCGATGCAAGGTTCAACTACGCCATGGCGTACCTCTACGACGTTGTGATATTCTCACAGTCGTTCGAGGAGCACCTCATTCACCTGAATTCCGTTCTCGATAGAATGAGACGTGCCGGTCTAACCATCAATCCAAAGAAAGTGCAGTTGGCATCGAAGAGAGTGAACCTCTTGGGCTTTGTCGTGGATGATGGCACACTGAGACCGAATGATGACAAACTGCAGGCAATTCTGAACTACCCCTGCCCCATGGATGTGAAAAGCTTGCAGAGGTTTTTGGGGATGGTTGCGTTCTACAGGCAATTCATCCCGCGCTGTTCGGAGCTTGCAAGGCCGCTGAACCTGCTGTTGCGTAAAGGCTCGAAGTGGGTCTGGGGTAAGGAACAGAGGGACGCATTTGTTGCCTTGGCTCGCGCGATAGCGAATACCGCTAGTCAGCGCCTCCCCGACCTGAACAAGCAGTTTGTCTTGCAGACAGACGCTAGTGACTACGGTGTTGGAGCTGTTTTGTTGCAGGAACACGAGGGCAAACTGCGCCCTGTCGCGTTCGCTACTCGCACGCCCACATCGGCGGAGCGGAATTACTCCGTGACCGAAAAGGAATGCCTGGCGATCATGTTCGCATTGTCGAAGTTCGACATGTACCTAGACGGAGCGGTCTTCACCGTGCAGACAGATCATCAGGCATTGTCTTGGTTAAAGAGGCTCAAGAACCCCGCAGGCAGACTCGCGAGATGGGCGCTGACGTTGCAACGTTACGCGTACGCCATCGAGTACCGCCGGGGCAGCTAGAACAAGGTGGCCGATGCTTTATCGCGCGCACCGTGGAATGCTGGCGGAAGCGCTTCAGAGGCGCAGCCCAGCTTTGTAAAAAGCGGCGTCACCGCTGTTGGAGAGGAGGACAGGGCGGACGCGAGTGTCGCGCCCGGTTTGGCGAAGGAGGAGGCGGACAAAGGTCCCGCACGGTGCTGTGACGGAAGGGAAACACAGCAGCTCGTGGCGGCGACCGCTCGCCTGCCTAGGAGCGAGGCAGAAAGAAATCTGTCTTGGCGAGTAGCGGTCAGTAGAGAAGAGCTGATCGAGGCCCAGAAAGCAGACGGTCTTTGCCAGCGGGTGCTGAAGGAGCTTGCGAGCAGCGCAGCTTGCACCGGGAACGCTGAGGGCAAGTACGACGCGTATCTGCTGGGCGATGATGGCTTGCTGCTCCGCTACATTCCCCAACTTGACGAGGAAGAGGCGATAGCATCCCCTTTCCGAGTCGTGGTCCCGAGAAGGTTGCGGAAACGGTTCCTGCAGAACTTCCATGACTCAGCGCTGGCAGGCCATGGCAGCGGCAGTAAGACTAACAACAAGTTATGCCGTGTCGCGACCTGGCCAGGCATGAGAAAGGATGTGCTGGGATACGCCCGTACCTGCCCGGTATGCCAGGTAGCCAAGCATCGGGCGGGCAAGCCCGCTGGCATGATGAAGGCGGTAGTTAGCAACTACCCGTGGCAAGTGGTCGCGTGCGATATCATGGGACCCCTCCCTCGGTCCGCGCGCGAAAACCAATTCATCCTGGTAATAACGGACCACTATTCCAAGTGGGTTGAGGTTTTCCCCCTTAGGAAGCTTGTGTCGGAACGAATTTGGGAAAAAACGTTGGAGACTTTCATTCGTTTCGGTTTCCCTTCCGACTTGATTACAGACAATGCTTCGTATTTCACAAGCAAAGTCTTTGTAGACTCTTGTCGGGCGCTTCAAATCCGCCACAGGAGAACGAGTCCCTACCACGCTCAGAGCAACATAACCGAGCGGGTGAATCGAAATCTGAAGAGCATGCTGGTCGCGACGACCGAGCAGCACAGAGGTTGGGACGCGCGGCTGTCCGAACTGGCGTTCGCTACAAGGACAACCGTGAACAGGTCAGTGGGTATTACACCCGCTTACTTGAATTTTGGGAGAGAGAGATCGCTTTTCCGCTAGAGAATGCCCTACTCGACGCGGCGGGGCCTGCGCCCCCTCCGCTTTCGCAGTACGCGGCAAGGCTGCGGGAGCGCCTGGAGGCAGCGCAGCACGCAGCCCGAGAAAACCTCGATGTCGCGCGCATGGAGCAGGCGGATCAGTACAACAAAGGTCGCCGTCACGTCGTTTTCAACACGGGCGACTTAGTACTCAAGAGAACGCACCCACTTAGTAACGCAGCGCGCGGTTTCGCCGCGTCGCTAGCGCACAAGTGGGCTGGGCCGTACGAAGTTACGGCACGGACTACGCCGCTCACCTACCAGCTGCGGTTGTTGACAAACGGCGAAACCGTCGGTCCGGTGCATGTTGCTGATTTGAAGGCTTTCCACCTTCGCAAGGACGATGGCTGCGAAGCGGTGGAAAATCAGCGCGATGCGGCGATCTCACCCCCGGGAGGACGATCAGGTAGCGGTGCGGTTCGCAACGACGCTACAACCTGAGGATCAGGTAGCACCCGTGTCTCTCGATTAATAATCACTCGCAGTGCTCTCGCCCTCTCAGTATGTCTTCTAGGAAGCTCCAGCGGACCGACGCCCGTGGCTCGGACTCCAGAAGGCAAGGCAGACCACCGTCGAACGGTGGCCGCCATCAAGGCGCGCCACCCGGCTGGCGGCAGGAGCCGCGCGAGTGGCGCAGGTTCCACGGCCGCGGTGGCCCCCACCGCCAGCCAAACCACGTGCCTAACCACTGGAGAGCACCTCCCAGTGGTGCAGGCCAACGCAAGGGCGCCAGGGATCATCAAGCGCAGGGCACCCCTCAGCACCCAGCCGGCGCTTCGGCCGCCGAGCAGCCGCAACCCAGGCGGTCCAGGAGCCATCGGCCGCTTGTAAAACGACGAGGAGCGGGCCGGCCTGTGCTCGCTCTGCGGCACACTTGTCGTGCACCGGCTCCGCCATGAGGCCGGTGCGTTGCATACCTGGCATAACGGCGACTGCAGCACCTTTCCCCGCTGTGCCACTGCAGAGGGTCAGCCCGGAGGAGGCGGCCCTCCGCATCCTCCAGTCCAGCCGCCCAGACCTGCTGTCCCCGGGGGCCGAGGAGCTTTGGAGGGCGCTGCCGGCCGGGCCCCCAGTGGAGCCAGGCGCCTCGCTCCCCCAGGCGGCTCGTGAGGAGCCCATCCAGCTAGCGGTGAGCGGCCCCCCGGCGAGCACCCCTCCCCCCTGCGACGACTCTATGGACCCGGACCCGGAGGTCATCGAACGCCTACTGGCGGACCCCGGGACGGACGTTTGAGGGGGGGGGGAGATGTAGGGTCTGCTCGCGGGCAGGTCAAATCTCGCGCCGCTCACCGCGGGTAGCCTCGGACCCCTTCTTCGCGAGTGGTGGGGCGGGGGGAGCGAGGCTAGTAGAAAGCCTTCATAAGGCACGACCGGGAAGGCCCGCGCTCTCTCGCTCTTGGACTAGCCCTGCCAAAGGACCACCTGACCCCGCTGCCCCAACGACGATCGACCCCCCTGCCCTGATGTGAGATTAAACCGTTTTGTACAAAGTCCTGCCTCGAGTGACTGTCTGTGCGTCCCCGCGCAGAGGAATTGCCCACAAGCTATAGGCAACATTGACGCTAAAATATCTGTTATATTGTAACGTGGCGGCCAGCCAAAGAATGAGGCGTGGTGAACCATGAACGAGAGATGATTTAATGGCCGCTGGCCTAGCGCGAGCGCTCCGTCCCGCGCCACTGCCAGCTTCGTCTTCGTCACACTACCCAGGGCCTCCGAGCGATCGTCCCGATCGGTGACGAACAGCCGGCGAAATGACGATGGTCTTGAGTGGGGGGTTGAACAGGATGTAGAAGATGGTGCAGTGCTGGCCGCCACGATGAGAAAGATGATCGAAGGATGAGTCCCGGTCCACGAAGCATCCGGGCCGGAGGGTGCCAGGAGCTGACGGCCGAGGTCCGTGGACGCACCGGACAGCAGGGGCGGGGGGGGGCGGTGTCTTCACGTGTGGGTCTTGGGTCTTCGGTCGGTCAGGTCTCGGGTCGGTCGGGTCTCGGGTGGGTGGGGTCTTGTGTCGTCGTGTCTTGTGGTCCGGGCGGGGGACGGGGCTGGGGTGAGCGGCGAGGTCGGTTCAGGTCCGGCGGGCTGGGGCATGGCCGGGCGGCGCGGACCAGGCACTCAAGGCCGACGTCCACGGCAGGCGCAGGACACCGAAGCTCCGGGACCAGGATGGCGATGAAGGGACCCCAGCACCTCACACCAAATGTAACGTGGCGGCCAGCCGAAGAATGAGGCGTGGTGAACCATGAACGAGAGATGATTTAATGGCCCCTGGCCTAGCGCGAGCGCTCCGTCCCGCGCCACTGCCAGCTTCGTCTTCGTCACAATATCATTGTAATTCTTCAACAGTCATCTGCAGTTCCTCTGAACTAGAGAAGTCATGTTTTTGTTTGGGGTAGCAACGATAAGGGGTTTACTTATTTTCTGGGCCTATTATGAGGGCCCTGTTCTTCTTTTGCTCAAGAGAGCTGTTCGACAGCTGTAAAGCAGGCGGGCTGTGGGTTAGATCCATCACCTCGTCAAAGGTGCTGGAAGACCGCGGTGGTGGTGGTGGTGAAAAACATTTATATTGCAATAAATATTTACAGAGAGGTGATTGGGGTAGGCCCTATTGGCCCTTTCCCTTAACAATACTAGGTGGAGCCCCTAATCCGGGGCCCCATTGGCAAAAAACGCCGCCCGCGTCCGGTGAACCAAGGCCTTTTGGGTCTTTAGGTCCTGACAGCCGAGCAGGGCCGCCTCCCAGTCCTCTCTGGTGGGGTTGGGGTTGGGGGGGGGGATAGATGGGTTTGATTGACACGCCCAAACCATGTGGAAGGGGACATGCGTCCCCTGAAACGCCCACTAAAACAAGCTCGTATCCCTGACTGGACGACTTTCCGCACCTCTCTACCTATTGTAGACCCCCTCCAGTCGGGATACGACGCCTGGTCCAGATCGCTCACGTCTACACTCACACAACACGAACAGCAGATACAGCTCACAGAAACACAAACAGACGTGGACAACCACCTTCTCCACCTTTGGGAGGCCCGTCGCAGCCTCACGAAGCGATGGAAGAAACAGAAACACAACAGACGCCTAAAGAACCGCATCCTCGAACTCACACAACAGGCAGCGGAATATGCTACTCAGCTAGCCGACACTAACTGGGTGGACCGGTGCAACGCAGCTGCTCGCCAGATGTCTGGCCGCAACACGTGGCGCCTGTTCCGCGCTCTCATCGATCCAATACAAACACGCACGGAAACCGAACGCCAATTACATAGGAAGACCGCGGTGAAGCCGCGGGTGTGTAGGTTTCAGGCCTCCCCCGACGGGGGGAAGCCCTGCGGGATGCCGACCCATGGACCGGCGCTCCATGCTTTGAAGATGGCAGGGCAGCCTTCGCTGTCCCTGCCTTGGGCGTGGATGGCCCTGCCCTAAGCTCGGTGAAAGTGGCCTCGACATGTGCCGGAGTGCTGCGTGGTGCACCGCCCCTGCGCACCACATCAGCGAAGTTAGATTTGGCTGTAAAGGAGAAAGTGTTCGTGAGTGCGAATCCCTTTCTTGCTTCTAGAACTGATATATTTTCCTTTGTCTTCATGGTGAGTATTTATTTCTCTTTCTTCCAGGACGGACATGCCCTGGAGTATGCAGCGTGGTCCCCTTCACATTTAGCGCAGCGTAGAGCTGCGTCACATTCCTCAGAATGGTGGTCCTTTGACGCGCATTTTGCGCAAGTTTTGCGTAACTCTGTGCGCCGTGGCCAAACCTCTGACAATTGAAGCACCTTCGGGGGTTCGGGATATAGTGTCTAACATTTACTTTAAGGTATCCAACGTCGATGGTTTCAGGCAATGTGCATGTGTTGAAAGTGAGGACGAGGTGTTTGGTATCTATTTCTTTGTTGTCCTTGCGGATTTTGATTCAGCACACATCAATGACATTTTGGTCGGAAAGCCCTTCCAGCATTTCTTTCTCTGTGAGATGTAGCAAATCATTTTCTGAGATGACACCGCGGACAGTGTTGAGGGATCGGGGTTCTGTGATGGAGACGAATGTCTCCCCATGCACAATATGTTTGCGAGTTTGGAGTTTGAACATTATCTCGGAGTTCCAGCAATAGATCGCCGCTGGCCATTTTTGATACTTTGTAGCCGGGACCCAAAGCCTCTGTTAAGCATTTCGATACGATGAAGGGGGATTGAATTCTGACCTGTTTATCTTGCACTTCACTGTGGACGGCATGGAATTTGGCAAATGTTGGTTTCTTTTTCGAAAAAAGTTCTCTTCGTTCCGCCCTCTTCTCAGAGAGCGATCTGGTTTGGAAAGGATGGGAGCCATAAAGAAATTTAGATTTTTGGTCATGGTGCCAGCCACGCACCATGGAGTCCAACAAGGGGACGCGACAGGAACTTCAATCCAAGTCCTGCCCACGCCAGCAGTACACCTTAACTATAACTAAATATGACGCAACTCAGGGTAGTTGGCCACACAAGGTTAACCCTTGCCGCCAGGAAAAAATGAAAAAAACTAAGAAGGGAGGAGGATACAGGAAAGTTGTAAGAAAGCAGATAGGAAAGTGAAAGATGGAGAGGAGAACAGGAAAAGGCGATTGCCGATTTCCCCCGCCGGAGGTGCCGTTTACAGGAAGCTGGGGCCAAAGTGGTGGCGGTGGTGGTGAAAACTTTTATTTCATGAAATAGAGTTTGGGAGCCACAGACTAGCCCCGCTGCATGGTCGGCGTCCCTAGACCGGGACACCGCATGACAAGGCCCCGTCTCTCGCCCGTTTCACCAGAGCCCTTTGGGACTCAAGCGAGGAGCAGTTGAGGAGGAAAGTCTCCCATGCCTTTCTGGAAATGGTAGGGGAAGGGGGGAGGTGGGCATTTTGAGTACATTCCCACACCATGTGGAAGATATCACAGGTCTCCCCACAGTGCGGGCATCGCCCATCCGTGTTAGGATCGTAATGTTTTATGATTGCGGGACAGAGTAGAGTACCTGTCTGCAAGCGCCTTAAAGTTCGCTCCTCCGTCTTACTCAGCCCCTGCAAAGGTGCCAAAGTGGTGTGTTGCCTCTGCCGAAGGGCCTTAAGGGACCAAACTATCGGCATCTGCTCAACCACCAGGATACCCTTTTCCCCGGACACGGCGATGCCAAGCACGGCTAAGCGCGGGTACTCGGGTCCGTGGAGCACTGTTCACCGTCATCTCCCTGCGGGGATGTCTCTGCGGATGCTCGGCAACCCGTGCTGTCGCAACTCACCAACGTCTGCATGGATCAGACGCCCCTGCGGAGTGGTGGAAGTTAATGGTTTATCGCGAGAGTTTGGCCACCCAATGAACGCGGCTACTTATTGCTGCTGTGCCGCGTGTATGCACAACGTTGTCAGCGCTAACACATTCAGCTCACATCTCTCTCTCTCTCACCACCTCACGTATCACAAAGCGAGACCGCAGTCGTGGCCTAGTGGTCTGGGCGTCCGCCTCGGCTGCGGGAGGTGGTTGGTTCGAAACCCACCGCCGGACACCCACCGGTAAAAAATGGGTACAAGCCACCCCCGGCCCGGCGCCCGGCTTCTTCAGGGGTGTGCATTGGAAGAGGCTCCGCTAACCCCGCTGCGCCCTTTCGGGGGCAAAACAAGTTTCGAACACACAGTGGAGAGTTGGCAGGTTCAACAGAGTGTCGAGAGCTCGACGAAGTGAGTTCGCTCTAACGTGAGTTCAGTGGCACTGCTCCATAGCAAAAGCTGGCCCTCAAAGCTCAACATAGAAAAAAAAGGGCCACAAATTGGGCTTATTAGGGACCGAAGCGTGGCCTTGTGGTAGAGCATCCGCCTCGCATTCAGGAGGTGCTGGGTTCGATCCCCAGTGCCGCCGGGTACCCACCGGTTTCTTTAATGGGTACAAGATTTCCCCTGGCCTGGTGCTCGGCTCTTCTAGGGCGAAATGCTTGGGAAAAGGGTCTTAGACCAACAGTTGCCTTGACGGATGAGTGATAAGTTCCCCCGCCAAGCAACCATAAGTCCGCCTCGTGCGGCATAAGCCCAATTTGTGGCCCTTTTTCCACACGACTCTCTGACCACAGTGACGGGATTTGAAGGCGCAGGCTCCTTTCCCAAGCAATGCAGCCCTAAGAAGCCGAGCACCAGGCCGGGCCATAGCTTGTACCCATTTTGAGAAAACCGGTGGGTACCCGGCCGGCGGCGGGAGTCGAACCCATCACCTCCCGAAGCCGAGGCGGGCGCTCTGCCACGAGGCCACGGCTGCGGTCCATTCACAGGGGAGCAAGTTATGCGCACTTCCTTTCCTTAAAGTCATTGCAGTCTAAAACGCTGCCAACGCCAACGCCAATGAATACCGATGGCCTACGGCTTCAGAGCCGCGTTTGTTCCACAGCGTTAATGTCAACGCATGCAGCGGACATCTCTCGCTACCACCACGTAGATTAAAGCGCGAATAAGTGGCCCACTCTCCCAGGAGACTAGTTATGTGATTTTAAGGCGAACGCCTTTAATGCCTCATACTGTCGTGACCAAGACGTGTTAGCAAATGTGTCCGCGCATCGGATACATGTCTAATATAGGCATATGCCAATCAATATGCTATCGATAAGACATCGGAACATAATATAAAGAGATTTCATGATTATAACATTGCACTTCCAAGACTAAATGATTAATTGGTAATTAGTAGCAGTTAAGAAGTGGAAAGTGGGACTCTGCACTGCGCCTGTACCTTAACTGACACTAATTAATAAGTGTACTAGTTAAGGTCAGGTTAACTATCGCTAAGCATATATTAACTATTATCCTGAAATGTGCAAGTCATGCTTACCTATCATTACCATCATTGTTGTTGTTGCGACTGAGAGAACGATGAAAATGAAATTGCACGGGCATGCCTACTGGCTCGAACCGAGCCACCACCGCTGCCACGTGCAGATAGAGGAGAGTTAAAAGATCAGAGGAAAGAGAAAAAGAAAAGAAAAGACGCGCGTCCAGCAACAAGCGCGTCCGCCGGAGCAGACACGAGCTGAAAAAAGATAAGCGGTCGAAGGCGCGCTCGCTCCACCACCTGCGCCTATACCTTAACTAACATTAATTAATCAGTGTGCTAGTTAAGGTCAGGTCAACTATCACTACCCATATAATAACTAGTATCCCGAAATGTGCAAGCCATGTTCAACTATCATTACCATCATTGTTGTTGCTGTTGTTATTGTTGCGACTGGGGGAAGGATAAAAATGAAATTGCACGGGCCTGCCTACTGGCTCGAGCCGAGCCACCACCGATGTCACGTGCAGATAGATGAGAGTTAAAAGATCAGAGGAAAGAGAAAATGAAAAGACGCGCGTCGCAGCAACAACCGCGTCCGCCGAAGCGGACGCTGACTGAAAAAAGAGATAAGCGGCCGAAGCCGCGCTCGCTACTGTAGACTTTTTCTTTACCAGCCGCTTGCTGGCGCCCCCTACGTTAGGGAGCCTGAAAGGCATTGTTAAGGCACCGCTGGGAAAAGCGGACACTGTGTGTGTCTGTGCGGGGGGGGGGGGGGGGGGGGGTTGCAAGGCGGCTCGTCAACGTGCGTTCTTGACGGACGTTCCCCTGAGTTTTGTGCGATAACCATGCGTTTTCTCTGTACCACGTTAAATGTACCGAAAGTCAGTGAAACCCTTCTTCTATATTTTCTAACTGGTGTAACCTGGTAACCTGTGTGTGTCAAAAGTGTCAACATCTCAGAAGCGGGATACTCCAACGCAGGAGTTTAGGCCTAGCGAACTGAGCGGCATTTGTGAGACTCGAACGACTCCATAAGCAAAGAAGGAATTCCGACAGGGGCAGTCTCAGCTGATGGCGACAACGAGAGCGGTGTGACTGGCGTTGATGTTCGTGATCCTCTTTCGGCAATGAGTGCCGAACAGGGTGATCGTATTTCTGTGCGCTAACTACTGAATGTTCTCATGGAAAAGGACCGTATCGTGACGACTCTATTGGAACGCTTGACTCAGACAGCGACGCCGCAGCCCGTGTGAGGTAGGACGCCGGGTGGCATCGCTGCGTTCCAGGTAATACCCGACCTCAGTAACATAATAACGACCTTTGACGGCTGCGAGGACGCACCCTCAGCAAACGACTCGATTGAAAATCTTCGTACAACGGCGATACTACTCAGTTGGCCTTAGTCTTTAATGCTTGAGATCGCGAAGTCCCATTTGACCGGACCTGCGAGAGATTGGCGGCGTTCGAGGAGATCCGAAATCAAAATTTGAAGGATTTTGAAGAGCGTTTTCGGCGAACCTTCGTGAGCAAAACACGTGCGGAAGAACATTGGCGGAAAATGCGCGAGCGTGTAGAACAGCGCAACGAAAGCTCAGTGGCTTATTTTCACGCCAAGGTGCGATTGTGCAGGGAGGCGAACTTGGACTTCCGGGACACTCGTGAACAGGTGATCGCTGGACTACGCTCGAAACAACTCGGCACGATGCTGCTCAAAAAAAGGTCATGAAGAGGACGATGACATCCTGCACGACATACAAGAATTCGAGAGGACTGATCGTGAGAGGCAAGAGTTTATCGGTTCAGCGCGTGACGTAGACCCATGAGTGACGAAGCACCTGCTCAGAACGCTAGCGCGTTGCATGCAAGGAAATCAGTCGACGAGGCAGGTACCAAGGATCCGAGGCCCCCTCTATCAAATGCAAAACGAGAGCGAAAGCGCTACAGCTGTAGCCAGTTCGGTCATAAGGCTAGAGACTGTCCGCAACCAAAACGACCAATGAAGTGTTTTCGCTGCAACGGAACGGATCACACACAGCGTCACTGCAAGGAAGTATCGCAGCGAAATGCAGCAAATAGGGTGAGTGAGCCAGTATGAAAGGTCAAGAGCGCGAGCATGTTACTGAAAGAAGTTACACTAGATGGAAAGTTCTCTCTCATTGGACTCTTTAACATAGGCAGCTCTGGCTGTCTCTTGCGTGCATCTGCAGCAGTGCGATGTTGCTCAGAAATTGTCCCTGAGGCAACGGCCCTGTACGGTTTCGGAAGTAGCAGTGCGCCCGGGACAAAGAGCATTGGAAAATGCAAGGCGGATTTAGTCATCGACGGCGTTTTGGCAAGGGACATACCCATACTTGTAGTCCCAGATGATGCCCAGTCTGTCGATCTGCTAGTCGGAAGGGCATTCACTTAATTGCCTTCTGTCAAATATGCAGGAATAGGAGGAGGTTTGCGATTTTAGCACCGCCATGGCTGTCCGTTCACTCACCTGGAGCCCTATGAAGTCCACCACAGACTTAAATTGAAGGCTGGGGAGGAGTCTGTTTTACAGAAAGACGCTGTGAACTGCATTACGCGGACTGCTGAGCAAAGGCTCACAACCCCCGTGCTGTACAGACATTGTGGACAAGATGTTCTACTTGGCATGAAGCTGGGCGATGCCACGGTTCCCACGCAGCCAATAGGAGATGGTGAAGTAGTCATACTGAAAGGTCAGCCACTTGGGAGAGCAACACCGGTATAGGTACTTTAAGCTTTTGCTGGAGGCCCGAGTGCGGATTACGCAGAAAAGGGAAATAACACGAGCAAGGAACTGTGCATGCTACCTGAGTGACAACCGATACGGCGCTGTGAGGTGCGTGTGGGACCCTCTGTGACGGAGTCACAGCATTCAAAACTGGTGGATGTTTTAAGCGAATTCCGACTTATGCGGATCATCAACTATGACAGGGAAAAAGTAATGAAGCTTGTGTTATCAAAATGTATGGGGAATGCAGCCGTGGTGTGATGTCATGACCTGCTTGGTCATTTCTCAGTGGACAGAACTGTGGCAAAGATCCAGGAGACTTTTTGGTTTCCTCGGATGCGCAGCTACGTGCGAAAACACATTGCAGAGTGTTTTGAGTTCATCTTCAACAAGGTCCCTGGTGGGAAGAAAGATTGGCTTCTGAACCCTATTCCACCCGGCAGTTGCCCTTTTGAGACGGTGCACTTGGACCACATGGGTCCGTTCGTTCTAAGCAAGAGACGGAACTAACACTTTCTAGTAATCGTTGACAACTTGACGAAGTTTGTGCGCCTTTTTCCCACTCCCGATACATCGACCAAGTATGTACTTCAAGCAGTGGAAGAATTCATCCTCGAGAGGGGTCCACCTCAGATCATCATCACGGACCGAGGAAGTTGCTTCACCTCAAGAGCCTTTGAGGAGTTTTGTGCGACTCGGGCAGTTCGACACGTCTTGAACTCGACACGTCACCCCCAAGCCAATGGACAGTTGGAAAGAGTGAACCGTACAGTGTTACCCGTTATCGCCACGGCAATGAAGGACCCAGATAATCGGGACTGGGATACCAATCTTAAGTACGTTAAGTGCAGCCTAAACAACTCTGTGAACAAAAGCACGGGCAAGACCCCTTTTGGAATGCTTCATGGCTACAAACCAGCCTTTTATGGGTTATCCCTACAAGAGGTAGCAATGGACGATGAAGACGCATGGATGGACCCGAGTGAAGTAAGAGAAACAGTACGGCTGCGCCTGTGAGAAGAACAAGAAAAGATTAAGAAAGCGTACTACAACCGGCATTACCCAGCAAGCATGTCTGATGTGGGCGAAGCCGTGTTTTTGAAGGTAGCGCCCCGACACACAGGAAACCCGACTAAGAACCCAAGTGTGGAGCAATGGGAGGGTCTGCTCTCCAGCGACTGCCGCGATGACCAGATCAGTTTGATACGGCGAGCTCAGCTGTCGGCAGCATCCAGCGGAGCCCTGGAATAGGGGCAACCGACCGTTGCGGATGGACTCATCTGACCACATAAAAAACCTTGTGCTAGAGCCGAATAAAGTTATCCTATCCTATCCTATCCGACTAAGAAGCAACCTAAGTACCGAGGCCCTCTAGTGATAACTGAAGAGTTGCCTGCTGACACATAGAGTAGCAGAGCTCAACAAGAACACCAGATACAGATTCGCAACGACAGCGGACGTTTCACAGCTCAAGGTGTGGTCAACAAAAACTAAGACATCTTGACGACAATGAAGCGTCAGACGAGTCCGAGCAGAACGTGGACAAGAATCAGCGCGATGAGCCTTTGGCAGTGAGACGCCAACGCAGGTAGCGAGTAGCACCTGCCAGGTTGCGAGACTGTGTTCCTTGAAAACAGCCATCGTCTGCGTTTTCCATCCTCTGTGTGTGTGTTGTTAACTTCTGCATTTTTTTTTTACTTGACGAGGACATTAAGACTTCAGGACGGCCGAGTGTAGACTTTTTTCTTACCAACCGCTTGCTGGCGCCACCTACGTTAGGGAGCCTGAAAGGCATTGTTAAGGCACGGCTCGGAAGAGAGGACAGTGTGTGTGTGGGGGGGGGAGGCGGCCCGTCAACGTGCGTTCTTGACGGACGTTCCCGTGAGTTTTGTGCGATAACCGTGCGTTTTCTCTGTACCACGTTAAATGTGCGAAAGTCAGTAAAACCCTTCTTCTATAGTTTCTAACTTGTTTGACCTGTGTGTGTTAAAAGTGATAAGACTACACCATCATTGTTGTTGTTCCGACTGAGAGAAAAATTAAAGTGCACGGACCTGCCAACTGGCTCCAGCCGAGCCACCACCGTTGCCACGTGCAGATAGAGGAGAGTTAAAAGATCAGAGGAAAGAGGAAAAGGAAACAAAAGACGCGCGTCGCAGCAATAACCGCGTTCGCCGAAGTGGACGCAGGCTGAAAAAAACAGATAATCGGCCGCATCCGCGCTTCGTCACCAGCTCCTCCCCACCATCATTAATAGACGTTTCATAGACGTTGTGTCGAACATTCTAGAGAGTTCCATCACTTGACAGGTGAGTGATAGGACATGATGGATGGCATTAGAAAAATGGTAAAGTCCAATTAGCCTAATTAGCCTTTCTAATCAGACCGCATAAATAAATAAAACCGAGTAGGCAATTGGTCTAGTTGGGCAATCAAATCAGGGTCTTTGTAGTGCGAGACGAGTACGCTAACCACTCCGCCATGCCAGCTCGATGGTTTGGAATGAACAAAGGCGCGTCTAGCTGATACGGCGTCTTCGTTCACTCCCATCTTCCTCCCTTTCGGTAGGGCGAGGTTCAGCTGTCCACCGAGATATTCGAGAGAGGTATATTTCTTTTCCTCAGAAACCAATTTACCGTCGAGCAAGGCGTAGAGCCGAATGCGTGATGGTTTGGTTTAGTTTGTTTGGTTTATTGGGGTTTAACGTCCCAAAGCGACTGAGGCTATGAGAGACGCCGTAGTGAAGGGCTCCGGAAATTTCGACCACCTAGGGTTCTTTAACGTGCACTGACATCGCACAGCACACGGGCCTCTAGAATTTTGCCTTCAAGAAATTCAACCGCCGCGGCCCGGATCGAACCCGCGGTTGAATTTCTTGAAGGCGAAACTCTAGAGGCCCGTGTGCTGTGCGATATCAGTGCACGTTAAAGAACCCCAGCGTTCTGTGGACTCCCTGGCAGCGTTGCAAGACGGTGTCGCGTTCGACTTTTAGAGGCGAAGCTTAGCATCTTAATCACACACCAGTGACACCAGCAGCAACACCGCGTTTAAGGCTTTCGCCTCACCGCACTTAAGGTCAACAAAGTGCACCCCTGAATTTTCCTTTGCTTTCGACACTGTCACTGTTCATCAGTTTCGTATCTTAAAGCGCAAATAAATGCCCACTGTTCCAGGAGTCCAGGTATGTGCCTTTACTTTGCTTTCGAGTTCCCTCTCTGCGTCGGGTTCGTAGCTTAAAGCGCGAGAAGGTGTCCATTGTCCCAGGAAAGGGGGGAGGAGGACAGTTATGTACCTTTCCTTTGCTTTTATTCAAGTTAAAATGAAGGGAAATCTCCAGACAGAGTGTCCTTGGCTATATCCTAGCATAAGGAAGCTTTCGTTTCAAAAGTTGATTACACCTACTCAGATTTCGTGGCGGCAAATTATGGGGTAACTCGATTCAGTCAATGCTCCATCTGTACAGGGCACTCTTCCTCGTATTTTTGCTGCATAGTACACCCAGGCTTTCCAACGGATGCAAGACAAATATGCGTGCCCTCCAGACTCTACAAGGTCAGGTTATTCGCACATTCCTGGGTCTCCCTAACAGCGCAACAACAGTTGCAACAATTACTATTGCCACGGGCTACTCACTTACGACGCATATAACATCTGACGCCCTGCGGATCCGCATACATCATCCTACAAGGATTCCCCATCCCGATGTTGTGTCAGTGGCGGTACAAACACCGCACGCAGCGTTGTCAAAGGTAATAGCAGCCGACCAGTCATCCATCCCATCGTAGTTCACCCGATGGCACGGCCTTCCTCTGCGCTGTGGTGTTTGCGGGAGCCATCTGTGCGCCTTATAATTTCGAGCAGAGCGAAAAAAACCGGTAAGAATGCTTACCAGATTCGAATCGGAGAGAAAGCACGGATTTGAACTACGCAGAAGAGAGTGAGCAGGCAGTGCCGCGAGACGGAGGAGATGGAAGTTGATGAACACGACGCTCTCCAATGCACAACGCAAGTGCTGTGCATTGCTGGTGTGGAGTGGCTCCCACTACGACGCCAACCCCAAGTCCTAAGCGCACAAGCTGTTCCAAGCTTTGCCGCGTTCAGCGTACTGGCTGCGTACAGGTTCTGCCAACTTGCTAACCCCTGTTCCTCTGCTGCTGAAGAGATGCCTGCTGGTTCATGCCGCTGTTCCTGTCTTTAACCTTGTTGCCTCCTTTGCGTTCCCTCTCCTCTCTTCTACGGTGAGGCCGTTCCACGTGTCGAGGTTTTGGCCAGGTGTTTCTTTTACGGCTGAACTGATGGTTAGGTGTAATGTAGCAATTGGCCTCGAGCAATATCTTCAGCTTCCCAGGTGGGGCCCGGCTCCATGGTTCGCCAGCCTGCCGGCCCAATGTTTGCGCCTGGACAATTTCGGACGGAATGGCGTTAGTGGCATTTCAGTGGCGCTTGTACCCATTGAATGCGGGGCCCTAAGATTGAAAAATTCTAAAGTGATCCAGGAGCAGCTAAAGACTGTTACAAGCCGTTACTTGGAGATCACCTAATTGCGTCCTTTTGGCCTCAGGGGCATTCTGTACCGATCCTTGGATGTGCAGTGCGTGTCGGAATTTCTGCATTGCGCATCCTTCGCATCATAATTTCCAGGTAAGCCCTTCATTCCAGAGCAACTCGCATGTTCAACAGGTATCATCCGTGGCGTGGACCCATAGGCATCTTCTCAGGAACTACTTGACGACTTTCAGGACACCGGCGTTGGCGTGTTATCAGTTTACCGCTGTAACAGAGATGCTAATGGCTCACGAGTGCCGACAGAGTCTGATTGCAACAATTGCAGGATCTTCGTGCCCGCCTGAACATAAGGCTTGGTCCATAGCGTACCGTGTCGACCCGCTACAACCTCATCCTTTCCAATGCAGGAACTGCTGGCGCTTTGGACATGACAGCAAAGCTTGCAAATCTGGGACGCATTGCTGACTATGCGGCAAGAACCATTCTGTAGACCCCTGCACATCTGGGGGGCCCACTTCCAGTGTTTGTGGCGGCATTCATCCGGCTGATAACGCTGTGTCCCCTAAACTTTCTGATGAGCAGAATCTCCTGGACATCATCCAGCAGAAAAGGAGCTCTAGAGCTCATGCTTATGCCCAATTAGACCGGAAGGGCCATTCTTACACGGGTGTTGCTTGATCATGTGGGTCTCAGGTAGAGGCGTTGATGACAAAGCCGGTGGTTTCAGCTCTAGAGAAGGCGCTTGCAGGCGTTGTGGGCCGTATGCTGATTATCTTCAGAGAAGCTCTATCCCAGGTAATTTCCAGTCAGGCTGCTCCTTCAACTGTTGGTCTTGTGTTCCATCAACTAGTCCATCCCATAGCCTCTCTGGTGTCAATCCCCCGACCCCTATTCCTGCTGCGTCCTCGCTTGGGCCTGTAAATGGTGCCGGGGATACCAGCCTCTCTACCATTTGCACTACTGACGTCGACATGGCGATCTTTCTCAGAAGGGCCGAGCTCCTTCCTTAACGTCGAAGAATGGCCTCACAAACAACAAAAGCAAGAAAGGCTTCCTCAGTAACTCGCATAAAACCGATGTGTTAAAGGAGGCTGTCATAGCCTCTCTGCTGTTACAGTATCCATGGCGGGATTAAAATTCCTACAGTGGAACTGTGGTCTAGTTGCATCTTCTTTTAACGATTTACAGAACCTTATCTCACAATTCATCCCAGACATAATTTTACTTCAAAAAACTTGGCTTACTCCTATTAGGTCAATCTCTAAGTAAATTCCGGGTATTTCGTAATCAAACACCTGGCTGCGAATGGTTGACTGTTGACATCGCAGTTTCACAGTGGGCTCCCATTATCGTTGCTAATGTCTACTTTCCTTCAGGTGTACACAGTACAGATCATTTCAATGTTCTTTTGCATTATAACAACAGTGTTGTGATTGCTGGGGATTTGAATTCTCGGCACGTAATTTGGGGTTCTCGTACAGATGCATGTGACCAGCTTCTTTGGTCATGGATGTTAGCAAGGAACATGCGTTGCTGCAACCGTTCAGGAGTTGCATGCTTTCCGATTCTCCATCTGTAATTGACTTAATATTGGCAGTTAAGAGGGTGCAGGTCTCTTCGTGGTCTGCAGTGAATTGTGGTACTTCTAGAGATTACTTTCCGATAGCTTTCACCATAGTAGCTTGTTCTCTCAGAACGAATGCTCAGGGCGAAGGTGTCGCCGACGACGTCACAGGACCAGGGTGCTCCGGCTTTCCAGGCTGGGGACTTCCGAGCTCAGAGGCAGCGGCCCATCAGCGGCTGCAGTTTTATAGAAACCATAGAGCAAGGTAGGCAGCTGGGCTAGGGTCGCCTCCCACGCCTCTCGGCCCCCTTTTACCTCCTTCCCCGAAATCGTAGTGATGGGCCGCGAAATGGCAGTGCTTAGCACATAGGTAGCTCAGCTAGCTGGTGTAAAAAAAAATTATGCTCTGCACACGCATACCCGCTTTCCCCGCCCTCGTCGCCGGTGGGCCCAGTGTTGCGCTCCGAGGGACCCGAGCCTTTGTGCGAGGGCCATCAGGAAAACACACTGGACAGCTACATAACGGCTGTAGAGGACACCATAGCGGAGTTTGTAGGCCAGTTTTCTAACAACCGATTCCTGGAACAATCTCGCCTTCTCTTGAAAGAGAAGGTGACTACTCGCCAACTGTTAAGATAGGGCCGCCGACGTGGCCCAATCGGACTACAACCAACAAGTTGACGTCACAGAGGGAAGCTGGAGCGCAGCTTGAATTCATTGGTCGACTGGAATTTCGCCTCTGTCTGACTGGCGGGGAAAGAACGTTACTTCACAAGGCCGTTTCGCCACATTTCCATCGTGGCTGCGTTCTCACCCACGCCCAGAAAACACCTTGCGGTTTCCCTATCTCGGCAGAGCGACATGGCATGTGAGAGCTCGAGTGGGTTTCGAGTTTGGCCTCAGAGCTGCCGCTTGAAAGAAATTAAAATTGGGAAATGTAGGGAGTACACGGGTTTGTAGAGGTAGGACAAAAAATAAACTTGCAAATCCGGTGGTGTAGTTGTTCAGGTTCTTCATTCCTCGATTCTAAGACAGTGCGCCATGGTGTTCACGCTGGTTAATGTCCGGCTTCCAGCTCAGCCCATGCTCCTTTAGAGATCCAGTGTCAGGGCATAAGAGCTGTGCATGCCCTGAGCAAAAAAATGCGTTGATGCGATTCCAGCTATATTTTAAAGACTAGCTATTGGCGAAAAGCGCGATGCGGCATTGTGTCTGATAATAAACTGGCTTTTTAAGCAAGTAGGAAGACTCTCGCAATAGCTACAATGTATCGAAAAGTGAATGCCTTCTTCCGCAAACGAGCAAACAGGAAGTGAACGTGGAAGAGCCCCAATGGTGAGACTGAAAATGAAATAGACTTCATAATGTCTGCTCACACTGCCATCGTAGAGGATGTGGAGGTCCTCGGTAAGGTGCGTTGTAGCGACCAGAGAGTAGTAAGGTCTCGTATTAGCTCAGATTGGAAGAGGGAACGCAGGCAAGTACTGAAGCAGAAGGCTATTAACGAGTTAGCATTAAGAGGGAAGGTAGAGGAATTCAGAATGTCGCTGCAGAACAGATTTTCCGCTTTAACTGAAGGAGACTACCGTAGTGTTCAAACAATGAATGATAATCTCACAGCTATCGTTACAGAGTGCGCCAAAGAAATAGGTGGTAGGATGGTTCCACAGGATACCAGCAAGCTATCTCAGGAGACTAAAGATCTGATTAAGAAACGCCAAAGCATGCGGACGTATAACTCCACAGACAGGATAGAACTAGCAGAGCTATCGAAGTTAATAAATAAGTGCAAGGTAGCCGAGATCAGAAAGTTTAACATGGAAAAAATCGTGCATGCTCTCATGAACGGAGGCAGCCTAAAATGACATAGGTAAAAACCAGATGTATGCGCTAAAATAGAAAGAGGGCAATGTCATTAGCAATATGGACAAGATAGTTAAATTAGCCGCAGAATTCTAGACAAATCTATATAGTAGAGAATGTAATCATCAAGTTCCTGAGAGAGGCAGTCGAGCACAGCAATGGGGCATCGCGCCAGTAACAAAGGAGGAAGTAAAGAAAGCCTTAGGAGCAATGCAAAGGGGGAAAGCAGTTGAAGGACGGAGGAGAGATTGTGCTACAAAAACTAGCCACCCGGTATACGCAATGCCTTGTGACCTCGAGAGTACCAGAAGCTTGGAAGAACGCTAATATTATCTGAATTCATAAGAAAGGAGACTTGGAGGACTTGAGGAATTACAGACCGATCAGCTTATTGTCCGTTGCCTACATGGTATTTACTAACGTAATCGCTAATAGAGTCAGGACAACCTTGAACATCAGTCAACCAAATGATCAGGCAGGCTTTTGTAAAGGAAACTCGACAATAGACCCCATCCACACTATCAATCAGATGATAGAGAAATGAGCAGAATATAACCAACCCCTAACTATAGCCTTCATTGATTACGGGAAAGCATTCAACTCAGTGGTAACCTCAGCTGTCACGCAGGAATTGCGGAATCAGGGTGTGGAAGAGTGTGATGTGAAAACATTGGAAGACATTTATAACGATTTCACGGCGACTATTCTTCTTCATAAAGTCAACAATAAATTTCCAATACGGAAAGGTGTCGGGCAGGGAGACACGATCTCGCCAATGCTTTTTACTGCCTGCTTAAGGAGGTATTCCGGGGCCTGAAATAGGAAGAGTTGGGGATAAGAGTTAATGGAGAATACCTGAGTAATTTGCGATTCGCTGATGACATTGCCTTGCTAAGCCACTCAGGGAACATCACTCGGTTCGCGCCCTTCGTGCTGCTAGAGGCAGGGCTTCGCGTTGTGCTTAGTTCCAAGATAAGCGCCAGTGGGTTCGGGCGGCAGTTGAAAGAAAGCGCGGCTCCCGTTTTTCATCGTGATTCACACGACGTTATCAAGCTTGTTATATGCATCTTTGCTTGTTTGGATCTTCCCAAATTCGAACCAATGAAATTGTCATCGTTCCTACGCATGCATTCTGCAAACGTGACAGCGCAATTATCGCCGCAGAAACTGGAGCCGCGCTTTCTTTCAACTGTCGCTCGTGCCTACTGGCGCTTATCTTGGGCCCAAGCTCAACGCGAAGCTTTGTCTTGGGCAGCAAGATAGGCGCGAAGCGAGTTATGTTTTTACAAAGCACAGATGAGAGCGCTGTAATCGCGGCGCAATCGGGCGCACGGAGCGCGCTGTGACGTGGTATTCTTTAAACTCCGCGGGCTTTCGTTTTCCTCGAATAAAAACGGCCACGCTAAGTCTACCTCGTTGGAAGTACCTGGTTTGGACAATAATTGTGGAGCTCCACAACTTTCCTATTGACGCCTGAACGTTTGAAGCTATATTTCAAAAGTTCATTTATTTATCTGGAATAGTTAATCAAATTAAAGGAGAGAAAAAATGGTACTATAGCTTTAGACAAACCCTAACAATATCCACGTGATTTCAGTGCTGAAGAACGCTGATTTTTTTTTATAAACCTTGGTCCATGTTAGCTGGGACACCATGTATATGAACTCTAGCTGTGATTTGACCTCGCTCCATCTCAGTTGCGTACGGTGTCTTTTTTTCTATACCGTTCAAAATGCCCGAAAAATACTCCGTTAGATATGGTTGATGAACGGTTGCAAACTTCGTTAGCACACCGTGATTTCGCAGCTGGTCTGACACTGGCGTTTACGGTATCGTGTGCTCCCTTTCAAGGGATCCGTGTCTGGCGATGCCTAGTTTTAAAGCGCAAGACCACCGACAAACCTCCCGTGTCGTGCAATTCATGTTTAGTGAGTAGTAATGCTCTCGCATTAAAAAAATTGTTTTCTATACGCCTCTTTCGACATTTGAAGCAACACTAACCTACTAGCGGAGCCGCCGCGGTGCCTCAGTTGTTATGGTGCTCGGCTGCTGACCCGAAAGACGCGAGTTCGATGCTGACCGCACTTTGCCGCCACACAACTGCAACAACAGCAGTCGCAATTCAATGGTGGCGAATTGCTAGAGGCAGATGTACTGTGCGATATCAGTCCACGTTAAAGAACCTAGAGTGGTCTAAATTATCCGGAGCACCGCACTGCGGTGTCCTTCAGTCCGAGTCACTTTCAGACTTTAAACCCCATTAGCCAAACCAAACCATACCTAAAGGAGCCGTGTTCAAGTAAAAACTCGAAATAAGGACAAACTAGTACCGATTATGCGAGAAATAAGAGCTGGAGCACTTGCCAGCCATTAAAAGAGCAAAAACGCACAAAAACTACATAGTAGAAATAACCATATGCTTAAAAGACCATCTAGTAGCTCATGCTTTTGCCATGTGCACTCTTCCCAGCGTCTAGGCAGCGAATTTTAGAGCGCAGTCACGAACTCGTTGCTCTCCCGCACATGCTACCATTCTTGATGTAAAGCAATCCAGAACAGATCCGCCGTGGTGCAACTCGACCTCAAGGGCCTAAACTTTGCCAGTCGCAAAATCTTTTTAGTTATGTTTATATCGGAGCTGCGGCTCGGCCACTGAAGCTGCATGACCGCATGGTCATCTTGGACGTCCTGCGCAGCTCGTGCAGTGTGGATGGGGGCGCGGTCGTGCTGAAGCAAAAATAATCTTTCTGGGAGGGCCCATCCAACAATCAAGGAACGAGCACGCGCTCCAGTGCGTCTCCGCGGGCGTCAACTGTCATATGACCTGCAATTTTGTGGATCGGACACAGGCCCTGATCGCTGCCCGCGCCCCACACGTTCATGGCTGTGCTTTCGCTCGAGCGCACGCCCGAGAGGTAACCGTCCGCGTAGCTGAAAAAAAGCGACGTGTTGTTCGTGCCGTATGGGAATAAAATGCACCAAGTTCATAGCGGCATTGTTCACGGAGATTTGGTCCCACCGCATAAAAAACGTCGATTCATCATTGAAAACGACGTAGCCAGTCTTCCGGCGCCTAGTCCTCGTGGTACAGTGCGAACTGGAACCGTTCGTGGCAGTGCGAAGCCTCAAGCCCGACTTTCGATGCCAGAATCATGCAGTTTTTTCCGCGCAATGCCCGCACTGAAGTGCAGGCCAAGATCACCTCGTATTTCGCATGCTGTGAGCAAGAAGTCGTCGACTGAAGCTGCGGCAGTCACTTCTCCAGTTGTTGCCTGCTCCGGAGCTGCACGTGCAGCATCTTCTATCCTGTCTTCTTCTCTGAATCCCTGGATAATTATGTTCCCAGTGGAAACGGGCCGCCCTACTTTAGCAGATATCTCGCTTTTTGGCATTGTGTGAGCCATCGCGAAGCGCTCGTTTCTCGGAACTTTGCCGGGCGTCTTTAAGATATGATTCTTAGATGCATGGCTTTATATAAACGTCAGGCCTAACACCGCTTCTCACTATCGTAAATTTCATTGCTTGTCGCCACGCCTCAATCGGCATTAGCGCTATCATTCTGTTCCACCTAGATAGCTGCTAAAAAAGCCTTACTTCGTGCTTTCTTATGGCTTCATGCTCTGGTACTCTCAATAGCTAGGTTTGTGTCATAACAGGCCCAGAACTCTTGCCTGTGGTTTACGCCCGTGGCCAATTTCGTAACGAGCAACGCCATTTCAGGGTATTTTGTCCCGATGCCAACCTGCGCACAAAATACAATGTGCTATGCGTGTTACGGTCATTTTGTAAATATGCTATCAAGAGCGGCCGTAGATGAGTGCCCGCCCACAGTTCACATGTATTATGCCTTATGTTCAATCTTTCTTCGACCAAAGCAGAACTTCCTTTTGATTGGAAATGCAGTAAAATCGTGCCCATACCCAAAGCAGATAATTCATCATTACTTTCGTCTTATAGGCCCATATCATTATTGTCTACATGTTCCATGGTTCTTGAGCACATTATTTTTAATCATATCTCGACATTTGTTCAACATAATAATCTAATCGACAACAGGCAACATGGGTTCCGAGAAGGTCTCTCCGCAGTAATAGCCCTCCTGGAGCTAACTCACGATTTCGCAACAGCCGTTGACATTCAAAGCCAAATCGACATCATATTTCTTGATTTTGAAAAGGCCTTTGATCGCATCTCACACCCTAAGCTTCTTTCAAAACTAGAGCCACTGCTGAAAAACAGTTCTCTTCTTGCATGGATTGAAGCTTACCTATGTGGCCGATGTCAATGCGTCAGAATAGATCAGGTGTGTTCTGCTCCTGCGCCTGTCAAGTCAGGTATACCGCAAAGATCTGTTCTCGGGACCTTATTCTTTTTAATGTTTATTAACGACATACTTCTATAACGTACCCGTTAAAATCAAGCTACACGCGGATGACTGCATAATATATCATGAGATTCACAATTCCAGCGATCAGGCTCTACTTAATAGTGCCTTAGCAAGGATTGCAACCTGGTGCTCAGATTGGCAGATCTCAATAAACACAAAAAAAATCTGTTGTCATGACCGTAACACGCAAGAGGCAACCATTAAATTTCTCATATTCCATAGGCAGCAGCACTCTCGCAGTAGTAAACAACTACAAATACCTAGGCATAACCATAACATCGGATCTAAGGTGGAATGAACACATATCAGATATTGTGAAGAGGGCTATGCGGAATATATTTTAAGAAGAACTCTGCGACAATGTACAAACAAAGTTAAACTAATAGCGTACAAAACCTTAGTTCGACCAGTAATAGAATATGGATCAATTGTTCGGGACCCGCACACTCGTGGCAACATAGACAAGCTCGAATCTTGCAAAAGAAAGCAGCTAGGTTTATATACCGGTCATATATCGGGTGTTTTTTTTAGGAGGTCCAAGATTTAAAACAAGGTAAATTTCTTTAGATTTATTTTAGCACTGGGGCTGTACTGGAGGCTACGGCCAGGCGCCAGGCAAGAGGAAAACTGCCTTAATTAGTTCGCTGATTAACTAAACATGTTAATAAACTATTCTAATTTTTATTTTAGGGGGTATGTTGTATTCGCAG
Organism: Amblyomma mixtum; assembly: GCF_055824585.1. Lineage (NCBI taxonomy): Eukaryota > Metazoa > Arthropoda > Arachnida > Ixodida > Ixodidae > Amblyomma > Amblyomma mixtum. The sequence continues at coordinate 109,518,412 of NC_143019.1, read as the reverse complement.
AATTGGACATCGTCCTCCAAACAGTCCAACCGAGAAAAAACAATTTTAAAAAATTTTCACGCACGTTATGAGGCGCAAAAAATTCACCCTGGTAAGCATCTTCACACCGTAACTCCGCAGCGGTGAGCGCCTCTGACGTAGTTCGCCCTGCGCTTTGCGACACGCGGCGGATGTCACCTGGAGCTCGGACGGGCGGCCAGCGCTATCGCTGCTTGTTTCGCTTCGCTCAGCGGCCTCACGGAATGCCGCGTTGGAACAAAAACGCACTGACACAAATCGCAGGGTGGAGCGAACTATGTCACAGGCGCTCACAGACGCTGTGTTACAGTGTGAAGCTGCCTACCAGGGTGACTTTTTCTCGGTTCGTAACGCGCGCAAAAAATTTTTTCATTAATTTTTTTTTCTAGGCTGGACTGTTTGGAAGACGGTCTCTAAATCTGCTAATACAACATATCTCCTAAAATACAAATTATAAAAGTTAATTACCGTATTCAGTTAATCAGCGAACTAATTAAAGTACTTTGCCTCTTACCTGGCCCGTGTGCTGTGCGATGTCAGTGCACGTTAAAGAACCCCAGGTGGTCGAAATTTCCGGAGCTCTTCACTACGGCGTCTCTCATAGCCTCAGTCTCTTTGGGACGTTAAACCCCAATAAACCAAACCAATCTTACCTGGCGTCCGCCGTAGCCCTCAGTATAGCCACAGGGTTAAAATAAATGTAAAGGAACTTACCTTTGTTTAAAAATTTTGGACCTTCTAAAAAAACACTCGGTAGTTGGCGCACTTCCGGCAGTGCTCTAGTAAAAAAGGCAGGTTTAGACAATTTACAAAAACGGCGTCAGTCTGATCAATTAAAATACATGCACTTGCTGTTTCATGATAAACTAGGTATCCGAAAACACGAGTACATAGAGCCTGCACACCGACGAACCACCCGATCGCATCGTAGCAAAAAGCTTAAAGTTATTCCGGTCACACTGAAGCTTTCGCTAAATCTTTTTTTCCAAAAACGGTCCGTGAGTGGAACCGGCTTCCGGCCTGCATTGTAGAGTGTCCATCTACTGAAGCATTTATGAATGCTCTCAAGTTGTAACTGATGATTACGGAGTGTTCTTGCGATTGCTTTGTGTTTTTGCACGCAACTTTCCAACATCTACTTTTGCTCGCGAGTGCATCTCATTGGTTGTGAAAGCAGCTTGTTGTGCCTCGATTTGTTTTGCGCATGCCACTTATGTTTTTTTTCTTATCTCCCGCTCCTGCTTACAGCCTCAACTAGAGGCTAGCAGTACTGTGTAACTAAGTAAATAAATAAATAAATAAATAAATACATGCAATTTAGAACACTCGAGTTGGTGCCCGGCTTTTCTTAAGAACGATTTTCGCATGCATAAAGAACGAATGCAGGAAAGACGATAAAGACGGTTGCGTTCTTTTTCTCTTCCTCGTCTTTCCTGTGTTCGTTTTTTATGTATGCCCAACGCGTTAATAACAAATCACACGGTCGGCAGAAATAACACAAAGTGCGACCGTCAGCTTGTACACTTGGACGGGTCGTACCTATCGACAGTCTTCCTAGTTTCCATAATACTGCCACCGCGGTATCTCAGTGCTTATCGTCCTCAGTTGTTGGTGCCCGGGAGACGCGGGTTTGGTTCCGGCCGCGGCGGTCGCATTACAGTGGAAGTGAAATGCTATGCACCGCGTTCTGTGCAATTTCAGCGCACGTTAAAGAACCCCAGGTATTCAAATTTATCCGGAGCCTTCATCTGCGACAATCTTTATATAGAGCCTGAGATCCTTTGTCAAGCATGCTGACAGCACGCTTAACATGGACGTTGGACAGCGTGGCTAGCACCGAAACCAGCATGCGAAGAATTCGCCGCTGGTCAGTATAGTTGCATCAGCTGACGATAGCTGGGGTGAAATTCGATACGAGTTGTCTTTCGCCTGCACCTCGTCAACAGGATGCTATGTTTCGCATTCGTCGTGTGGGAAAACCGGCGCGGCTACAACGGGCTGTCGATGTCACCAAAGGCGACGCGTGGTCAACTCCCTGCTTAGCCACAGAAGCGGCGACAGTAAGCTTGCCCTGAAAGCAGCCAGCTCAGCTCTGCCAGTGCACCCTCATCTACAGGACGAAAATAGCTGCCAAGGCCAGCAGTACTTGACCTTTCTGAGGGGTCTCGGGGGTTAGTTGGGTCCCGTCATCAAGTTTGACAGCAGCATCCGTCTTCAAGGGAGAAGCTAACGGCGAACGTTTTCTCTACCTCGCATGGCCTTGCGCGTAGCCTGGTCCTTGCACTGATGAGGAGCACGTGCGACCACATACAAAGCATGGGAATGCCGCTCGCGGACCATTCCATGTCTTCGCGACGTAGGTGGCATCATTCTCTCAATCTCAACAAGTGGCGGGGGTGTGCTCCCTAAGGAGAGGGTGCGTGATGAGTGCCAACTATTCAGGACATGCCTTCCTCGGGAGGCCCGGCCTCCATTTAGGGATTACAGGAAAGAAACCCTAATAAACTTGACTCCGAGTACGGCCGAGTATCTCGCTCTCATCGAAACTTTTTTTTACTTATACACACTCTTAGTTGCTGTATGTACGTAATGTAATTTCTTGTATAAAGTTCTCCTTGCCTGTCTCGTAACCCCGTCTCTATCCGACCTTCCTCATCACCTCTCCGACTGGACCATGCTGCCTAAGTCGTAAAAAGGAGAGTGCACGCTTCTGATGTGCTCGTTTTGTCGCGTTCTACTTGTGGATACGGTCTCACGCGCGCACAGAAAACACGACGCAGTTTTCTTATCTCGGGAAGGGTGTGCGATGTCTCGCACACCTTTCGAGTTTGCCTTCAAAGCTGGCGCTTGAAATCAATTTATATCAGCAAAAGCAGGGGAAACGTGGTATCGTGGTTTTTATTGCCCAAGGCTTGCGTGGCTTTTTTGCCCCTACACGCCAGAATGTGTACAATCTTCAGTGCAGCGTGGACATAGCAAAAAATTCTAGTATTAACCTGCGAGAACACTACAATACGTGATCTTAGAGAATGAAGCAGTTAAGAACTTGAACTAAACTACTCTAAACAGAGATTAATTTGTTATATGACATTACCGACTCCACGAACTCCTGTTTTCTCGACACTTCGTAATCTTTATATCTTCCATGCGGCAGTTTTGATGCCAAATTCGTAAGGCTCGTGAGCTCTCGTAAGCCATGTTGAGATGCCGAAATAAGCGCAATGCAATGTATTTCTGCATGCGCATGAGACCGCACCTACGAGCAAAACTCGGCGAAACGGGCCCGTTAAGAGTGATTATTCTCCATCTCACCCAGACACAGACGAAAGAAAAGTCTCATCGAATTGCGCTCTAGCTGCCGCAAACCACCGCAAACGCACAGAGCGTTGTCTCGGCTCCTGAGTCCATTTCATTGCGGCGCTGGCGATAGTCCAAGCCACGCTGTCGAGCTTTCGTGTTAAGCGTGCTGAAGGCGCTACACGACGCAGAGGGTGTGGTTGAATGCTAAATGGACAGACCGGTAGATGCTTTAAGGCACTCGCTATGAAACACGCAATGTCTGGCAAGAGAATTTTGTTCAGAAACTTGTCTAAGCATTGCAAAAACTGAGTCAAGCGAATGCATTACCTTCTTGCATCATTCCGTTTTCCAAGCCAAAGAGAATGAGCAAACAGGTGATTGTTTGGAAACACTGGCCATTGCATATCAGAGCGAAGTCTGCATTTGCACTCAGTCTGTCATGCTCACTGATAAATCAGAGTGAAGCCTGCATGTGCACACAGTCTGTCATGCTCACTGATAAATTTTATCGATTTCGATCTCGCCCGCGTTCTAACCTTACGAGTTGGCCCAGGTCCTTCACTTGTTAGCTGCCGGGACCGGCTACTTCAATACAAAGATATCGCAGAACACTGCGTACCAAGGCTAGCGGTATACCAGCCGGCTGATAGATCACTAAACATAACGTAAGACAGTATTTGGACCCTCCTGCAAGCAAGATACCGCATCTCACTGGTGATGACTAGGTGGTACCGAGGACAACATAAAGACACATGTAAAAGGTGCAAAAGCAAAGCAGACATGGTTCATTTCGTCTGTACATGCCAAAACATAAAGCAAACACAGAACGAAGAAAGAACAGGGGCCTCCTGGGAGACTGATGCTGAGCACTGAACTTGTCATTAAACTGGCTGAACCAGGGAGCTCCGAGCCTTCGTCTAAGCGGATGGGTTTTCCCATCCTTCTCTGTTGGATGTTGAAGTTATTTCAGTCACTCAATCAATCAACCAATCAGCGGAAATTTTATATTCCGTTGATTTTGAGAAAACGAAAAACTGTCTCCCGTTGTCAGTGGACACCTTAGTCGCGCTTTGATGCACGTAGCGGTGTGTCCACCTGCCATGAACCGTGATTTTGCACAATATTTCCTGCTTAGCAGTGCTATAACGCCAGCCATTTTTTTATTTCTCCCCGCTTTCAGAAGCGCATTTTAGCTTATTTCTGGTGAGTGTTATCTCCTTGCGAGGTCTTTCAGACTACTGGAAGTTAATCTTTTTATCTTTTCTTAATTTCATCCTGTGACGTGTGTTCTCATCTCCCCCTGTAAGCAGCGCACCTTCCTACTCTTTCCCTACTCTCTTCATACCGTTATATTTTTGATGCTCGTTTACATGAATAAACTTCGTCGTTAGTTAGCCTATTGCACGTGTATTCTCTGTGTGGCCTCTGTTTGTTTGCTGGAGCTCTCATGAATCATCCACCAAATAGCTCAGAAAGAAATTCTCATACGCCTACAAGGATACACTGTAAAACTAGAAAAATATTTCGCAGTGTTGCTTACACCTGTTTTCAGGGTGGCTCTACCACCAGGTACCTCCATGCGGGAGGGTTTCTTATGCGCTAGTGTGGCAATATTTGAGAAATACACCCCACTTGATATCGAGTTTGATACTTTTGCAATCTGTTCTTAGATGTACTCCATTTTTCTTCACGAACGAACACAGAAGTTGCACCGTGAATTAACAGAAATTCTTTGAAACCGTTTTTAGCGCGTATTCATATGAATTACCCTAGTTTTTATGCCTGCCGGCTAAAGTAGGGTCCTCCCTTTTGCTCACATTACAAATCGGTATTAGTCTACAGCAAAATTTGACTACTGGGGGATAAATGAGGCAGTTGTCTTCACTTGACATGAGACTCAGTCAAAAAACCACCTACTCTATACCAGTTCATGCTAGCCTCGTTTGGTTTGTTTTCATAAAAAGTCGTGTTTTGTTTAATACAGCTTAAAAATAATTTCCTCCTATATTATGTTTTAACGAGAAGCCTTCATTGGCGATAGTAGCCAACGTTTCAAACGGGACACACCTGCTTCAAGCACGTGGTAGAGCGCGCAACGTAAACAGAAGCAGGCAACACAAGTGCGACTTTTGTGTAGTCCTACACTCTGCTCTTCATTAATCCCTATGCACAGGCAGGATTATCGATAATAAACTTATATAACAATTAAAGGAGAAAATTTTGTCATTGTGAGTCTCTTGAGGCAAAAAGAAGGCCAGATTTAGCTATATTTCTGGATTAGCAGGGAATTTATTATTTACGGCATCGAGCCCCAGTGCCTAAAAAGAGAAAAAGAGAGGTCGAAATTTCCGCAGCCCTTCACTACAGCGTCCCTCATAGCCTGAGTCGCTTTGGGACGTTAAACCCCCATAAAAGCTTTATGCGCAATGTTGCTTTAGTATTTATTACTGCTCTCTCTTCATGTTGACCAAAATAAAATCTTAAATCAAATGAAGAATGGCTTTACATAAATTAGCGTTTCGCTTTTGAACCACAATGCCCCTGCGAGAAGTTAAGGCAACACAAAGGCAGCCGGTCCCATATTCTATATCTCAGTCTAGTGTGCACTTCAAATCGCCCGTACACAGTGTTAGTACGGTGACATTAAGTTTCCGCTACAATTCTGAAATATTCTGATCAGAATGACTGCGCTCCACACCTCCACTCTGCTAGTTATGCAAAAAGGTTAGGCGCTGCTAGTTCCCCTCCACCTGCAGCTTCTAGAACGGGAGCTATTGTAGTTGAGCTTGCCACTGATATGGCGCCGCCTTGCTGGGGTGCTTCTAAGTATATGTCCTCCTAATCTTGTCCCCTATTAGCGGCCGTGTGTCGAGCTAAGAGGAGCCGTGCCACCGTTCGTGCTCTGGGTGGAGCCGTACGTCTGCAGCGGCCAATGTACGGACGAAATCAGGGCGATGCCGGCAGGTCTTCATAATCAACCGATGCGGAGAGTTGGTGGTCCCAGCGCTCCAAAGCTCGTCCCGGTTTCGCGCGAGTTCTGCGTGTTTCGGTCCGAGTTACGGCTTCTTTAATGATGTTGTGTGTAGGAGGAAGGGCCACCGTTTCCTCTTCAGCGCTGTTTAAGTGTCACTGTGGCAATCCTGTGAGGGCTTATTGGGCTTGACGACGAATCGGCCAACCAAGCCAAGTCGTGAGGTAGCTGAGTGTACTAGCTTGCACTCGAGGACAGAAAAAAAAGCGCTTGCGTGCAAAGGAGTCTGTCACACAGCCCTGAACAGTTCGGGGCCGTGATGCTCACGGTCCTTTAAAAGTTCTTTTATATTTATTAACTAGATAGGTGGGCGTTGTGATCCATTTCACTTGCTGCTCCCTGCTGCGTTAAAAAGGTAGAACTCATAGCGATTGAAGCCGCAGAGTAACTATGTTACTCTCTGCGAAAAAGTCAGAAGTGCCCTGAGAACGGGAGGGGGGGGGGGGGTGGCATCGAAGGCAGTATGAAAGAACACGAGTAAATAGAGCCTCAGCCACAGTGGTCGAGCTCACAGGTTTAACTTAACCGACAGGGCATCTTCAGCGGCCTCTTATGAGGCAGATTAGATCAGTGTCTTTTACAATTGGACATATTCGAAATCCATCAAAAGCGCCCGCCCGCAGATCACCCCCCTCCGCCCGCTCCCCGGCCGCAATTTCAGCTGGCGTCGTCCTGCACAACAGCCTACTGCCGTATGGAATGGGTTACTGCGGCTTCTGATGCTTTAATCATAGCCTTGCATTGAACCACAAAAGTATTGTTTATTTTTCTGGCGCTCTACATTAGATCAAAAGCCCTTAAACAGTGCTTCCTTCTCCATTCTAGTAAAGTATAACACTTCAGAACTAACCCCCAAACTCTGAAAGCTTCCTTACCTCAGTAAGGGAGCCTTCACTGCAGTGAGGAGCCCTCATGTCAATCTGAAACCTTCCTTACTGAGGAGCCCTAAGTAAGGTCGTCCTTGGTGCCTCCTCACAGTTGAGGCAGCTGCCAGCTGCCTTCATGCGTCCTTACGTCGCTCCTGGCCCTGAAGGAGCGCTTCACCTCACTGCTGCCTCAAGTGACTCCGCACACTCACGCGGGCGGCGAGACGCGGCGCAAGGACGCGAGCCCGGCGTGAGCGCAGTTAGCAGACGGGAGAAAATGGCAGCGTGGACTGACCGCTACGCGGGCGACTACACGCAATTTTTTAACCGCGCTCGTGAAAACGCATTCGATGAAGTGTACCTGTATCCTCGAACAGCTAGGTTGCTTCGCGACGCGGTGAATCCAGTGGAAGTGCACTCAGAGGAAGAATTTGCGTTCAGATTCCGCAGCGGTGCGGCTCTGTCACACTTGGGCATTCGGCGGCGACAGCGAGCGAAATCCGCCACCGCCGAAATGTTGCCTCGTTCACACCTCCCGCCCACCACGTCGCCGCTCGTGGCGTGAGAGATATGGCTAGCAAATAGCATAAATCGACGCTGTCAATGTACCATAAGCGTGTGCATGCTTACGTACGCTAAACGCAGGTATTTTGCGGGACGTTACAACGTTTCTCAAATTTCCACGTATAAATCAGCGTATGCAAACAGCGACGCAATGACATGACGATTGACGTTTATGTGGCTATTCCCTTTGCATCTGGTGGACGAGTTTTCCGCCTAGCACAGCCTAGTGGCGCCATCTGGTTGTTAGGACGGAAACCATTTCTGTCAACAAACCGATGGTCTTAAGCCTAAAATCGGCTGAATCGCCAATCTAAATAAAAAAATAAGGCAAATTTATCACTCATACTTTTCTTATAGGCGAGATGAGAGGAAGCGAAAGACCGATGGCCCATTTATGGCCAGCGAACGCACTGAAAAACGCAGTAACGACGACGAATTCAGTTTGAATCGAGGGGCCCAGCTTCGAAGGGCGCCGCCATGTTTGTTGTCGCCGCGGGAATGCAACTTCCTACTAGGCGTCCTATTGGCCGATGTGAAGGAACCCTCAAACCCAGACACGCGGCGTGCGTTCCTTACTTGAGGAGAGGCGAGGGAAGCTTTCAGAGTAAGCTGGCTTCCTCCATCGAACATTCGCGGAAAGGCGGCCTCACGTAAGGTTAGGAAGACTTCTAAGGAAAGGAAGCTTTCAGAGTTTGGGCCTTAGGCTTTAAAGGCAGAATGAGTATTTACAACCGGCCCTCTTTGAATGAAGGAGCGCATTAGTTTACAAAATATAATCTTTTACCGTCTAATAGAACTTACGAGCGTACCTCAGGCTGTTTTGGGCCAACTTTCCCCTTATACTGAGCCGATATTGTTGCGTGGATCCTACAACATTCTGAATCATAATATAAGCAGACAGATGTGCGTTATATTTTATTGATGACACGTTTCAAAATTCAAATGATAGACAAAAGTGACAATGTCAAAAAGTGTCAATGTCAACGCTTCGTACAGACCGAATCAAGTAACCAATATTGTTCAAGAAACGAGATAAGCTGTTTTGTTTGAAAACAATGGGAATAGATCTTAAATACTTTTTCACATATTCACATTAAACGAAAATCATTAGTCATGTATTCCCCATAGCTGGCCGACACTTTTTTCGAATACCACTTTCGTGGTGCAGGCAAATGGCTTAACAGGTTCGCGCTAAGCGCCATTGCAAATTAGGATCGGTACGTTAGGCTGCTCATTTTTATATTTTACAGAAATTTTCCGTAATATATACACACTCACAGTATAGTCGGAATCGCTTTGGGACGCCGAAACCCCATAAACTAAAGTAAACAAATTTTATACGCAAGAATGGCTAGTTGACGCATAGGATATACTTCTGGAGGAACACAATCCTACATAAGTTCCACTTACTTAAATGAGCAATTATATATTACATATTGAAAATGCAGCGGCGCAAGCGTAGGGCTTTCTGAAAAAATTGCGCCGGTTTTTATTATATAAACTGTGAAAAATATGAGTAATTTCTAACACCTCACCGATTTCTATAAGTGATTTTGTACGAATTGAGAAATTTCTACACACGTAGGCGACTGATGGTTACAGCTCATTATTGCAGATGTAATGAAAGCCGTTCGAATGCCTTTTAAAATGAATTCCTCTGAAAAAGGCTTCATATACAGCATATAAAATGCTATACAACGTTTAAATTGGCTTAATTAGTGTGCATATCGATTCCCAGTTTGTTGTTTTGCTGGTGATATATAATGTGTGCATTGTTGCGATCCATCACTTTTGAAAAATTATCTTTATAACACCTCACTATCCATGCGGCGGTATGCTCATATGTTTGAGAGAGTATTTTAAAAGCAATATACCGGGGCACTCAGCATGAGCGTATCAAATTTTTGTTTTCTGCAAAAATTGATTCTGTGGTTCTTTCTGGGATCTTCGATGGCTTTCCTACCTCGAAAGACTGAATTATTTCAGAGTGAAATTTATTTGAAATCTTTCCTGCCTCCAAAAGCCTCCCGGAGCAAAAATATTAAAGTAAAAGGCGGTGACCGCTAAGCCCTGAGCTCGCTCCCTGAAAACTACACTGAGGCAAATCAGTTTACGTGCGAAATGGAAGCGTGAGTGATGCGAGGTTTTCGTTTTCCTGATTGTTTACAGATAATGAAACACCAGTTTAAGGGAAACTGATGAAGTAAAGGTATGATGAAGTAGTTTAAATATGCAGGCTTTGTTATATTTATGCTCATTGTCTACTATTAAAGAAAAAAATGTCTCAGTTTGGTCCTTAAGCAGTGCTAGAATTGTAGGACGTACAATCTAGGTTGTTTTCCTTGGCCCATGCTGTCGTACAGTATAAATGACGCCAGTGAATGCTAAAGATCTCATCGGTTTGTGTACACTCTGCTCCGATAATGTGCTTAGATTCACAGGTAGCTTTTCATTAATTAAAAAAAAATTAGCGTTTCGAGTCGCATGCGTATTTCAGCTTTGAATGCTACAGGAGAGGGCATTGTTATCTTGTTCACAAAAATACCTCATTCCTGAGGACCTTTCGAAGGGCCTCAGAATTCCAACAATGAAGAGTAGTTTTAAAAGAGAGCTCTACACACAAGCAGACATTTGAGGCACAATTAGACCGAAAACAATTCTCATTCGAGCAGGCATGCTACGCCGTGCAGTTCGTAGGAGAGAAATATACAATAAGTCCGCATGGCTTGACGATCTAATAGTCGGGTGACGCCAAAAAAAGTTACAATGGCAACCTAATTGGCCCCTTCAGACAAAAAAAAAATATATATATATATATATATATATATATATATATATATATATATATATATATGCATATTTTTGAACAACGTGAAAGTCTTCATTCGGTGAAATTGATACCGCATACCTAGTAAGAGTGAGTCTTAGCTCAAATTTGGCTACTTCACGTTTAAAGGCGAAGTTTTGCAATAATTTGGAGATAAAGGTCGACGTAAATATCAAGCATTTCTTTATTTGCGTTGCACAATGGTACAGTGTTTCACACTGGTGCAGCAATTCCACCAAAACAGGCTTTACCCACGAGGACTCTTGCGAAGATAGGTGCAGAAATATTCCTGGCTCTTGTAAGCATTGTATATAGGATGCCCGCAAAGAGCAAGTACCATGAAATCGCAATGACTTGGAGGCCCCTTGAGCAGATTTTCCTTCACCCATAAAGTGCAGAATGTTCGCCCTGAAAGAGCAGAACCATTTGCCTCAATAATTAGACAGCATAAAATCAGAAGGCAATAAAACACCTCATCTTCCGCGTGATATAGAAACATTTTCTGCTCTGAACGCAAGTGCTCACAATCCCCCCCTCCCCCCTCCCAAACAAAACAAACGAAACGTGACCATTAATCAGCATGAATATACATTTCAGGCATTGGTGGATCGAGCCGCCGTGAGGCAGACGCCCGGCTGAGCTCATTTCGTACATCACTGTTTTCCATCAGAAAAAAATGCAGAAGAATCTTTCCAGCTGCAAGAAAGCGCTTGTGCGTTCATTTATTTCTAAATGTGAAAGCATTATACTGCTGATTTCAACAAAACCCGCCCTGGTCGATCAGTAGCGCTGGTCCCAGAACTCACAGATGAAGTCATCGTGGTAAAAAGGAAAATGAATGAGTGAATGAGCTGTTTATTTAGAAAGGAACGCTCAAGACCGTTTGTTGGGGAATTGTAATCTGGGAAGTTATTGGCAAATATCCTAAGATAAGTGGCCTCTACAAAGCAGTGTAAAGAGTGGCTAGGCCACCCATGCCGTCCCTTAATGTATCAATAGACCCTAACGTTTCCCTTCCATGCAGGAAAATTTTAAATTCTCCCGAAGGTGTAGCGTGTTAAACCCCGCGCTTTCATATTGCGAAGAATCCTACTATATGCGTTGTCTTATGACTGGTTGCTGAAGTGTAGATGTCTCATTGGAAAGGGACAGAAGAAAAAGTTAACTAAATAAGGAAATCAAAACAATGCTTTCGCATCGAAATCACGTCATCGGTTTTAAATGTCTTTCGCAATTTTTGTTCTCTGTTACTGTCCGCATTTTTCTTAAGTCTAAAGTGGAAGGAATTCTTCTTTGTTATTCTTCGTTGATTTCAGCGTTGCCTTATTTCAAAAGTATATCAGTACGCGGATCTCATATAATTGCTCCTGCTTGCACTATAGTTAAGATGGGCACCGGTTCTTGAAGTCTTCATTCCACAGCAGGAACAAGAATGCTCTTGTACAGCTTCTCCTAGCACACTGTGCGGAATTCGTTTCGAAAGTTGCGGTTTGACAAGACGTTCGAGGGAGGCGACTTGAATGATCCCAAGGTTCATTGCAATGAGCGCAAGTACTTTTCAAGCATCACGATTCTGACAGGCGCCGCCTGTGTGCAATAGGTTATGATTTGATAGGGTATGCACGAGCTAGTAACGTTGACAAACATGATAAATAAATATCATGACCCAACAAAATGCACCAGCTTAATTGGCTGAACATTTTTACTATCCGTGCCAAAGACGCGGGTCAAGATCCCTCTCGATCTGGGGTTTGGTTCTTACATTTTACGAATAATCTGCAACTGTCTGAAATGATCATGTCATTGATTTGTCTCCGTAATCAGTTCCACCTATAATGAGTGAAAGTACCTAAATTTTTCCTGGATCGAGTAACTGCTTCTGTTATATAAGCTGTTTCATTTCTATAGTATATGAACTGCTTGAAATGTTCTTGTTTTAACATGAACAGCTTTCTTGTGCATAGCCATTTACCGCCATCTGTAGGCATCAGTACCGAAAGTGCTGTACTGGATGGGAATGTTTTCCTTTTTGACTGAAAAAAACTGTACACTGCGGTGAAAGCATAGGCTAAGTTAGTCATGATCGGCAACTCTTCCCACGTTCTTAGAAATCTCACCTAATAAAAACATTGATGCACTCCCATCGACAAGTTATGATGGGAAGAGAGTGAACAAAATATAAAAAATTTCTATGGTAATTTTTTTATGTTATGTGAAAGAGAACACGTGGCAGGACCCACGCATACTAAAACCGTGCGGCCAGATTTCCTTGGCTCGTGGGTGTTACATTTCCAACCCATTCTTCGGTATAATAACAAGAAAAATAAGTGTTTTTGTAATCACTCGCAGGCCTTAATTAAACGGAAACCACCCTCCTTGGTAAATGTATAAAATGTACAACCGGCAGCAAAATAAGTCAAAGCATGAGACAGGCGGCCAGAATCACATCTTCGCCGCCAAGTCTGACGTGGCACTTCTGTGGTCAAGACATCGCAGTGCGTGAGCGCGTCCTTTCACGTTCTCAGCCCTGTCTTTTTTCTCGCTTGCATTTGAGTAGCTGCTTATCTGCAGCGTTTGGCGGTAGGGGTCCCCTTCTTCATTCACTACGTCACGTTCGCTTCTCGGCGGGCGCATGGCAATGATTAAGCGAAGTTCGAGCGTCACGCTGTGAATAAAGAAAAAATTCGCTGTGGCTTAGCTTGGTTAAGCCCGGTAATTGCGAAAGCAATATCCGTACCTATGCCATGGTTCAGCTGGTAGTGTAGCTGGTGGTGGTGCTTTTGGTTAGACTTGTGGTGATGCATCGGTTATACAATCCAATCCAATCTAATCCAATGTAATGTAATCTAATCTAATCTAATGTGATCTAATCTCATGTAATCTAGTCTAATATAATCCAATACAACCCAATCTAATCCAATGCAATGTAATGTAATCTAATCTAATGTAATCTAATCAAATGCAATCTAATCTAAGGCAGCCGGTGGTGACACCGCCACTACTCGCAGACGGCTCAAAATGGTCGCCCAGCTCTTCGGCGTGACGTCACACAGAGGTCATGCGAAAGGTCATTTCATGTGCACCGCCGTCGCACGGCAAAGGCTTGAAAGTGCAAGTAGGAAAGCTTTGGCTTTAAAACGGCGCCTAACGCCAAAAGGTGGATGTCATCGGAGAGTCTGGTGCAGACGAGAAAAAAAGACACGGCTGCGATCATGAAAGGATGCAGACGCTCACTGTGGTGTTTCGACACGAGAAGTGCAGCTTTACTTGCTTTTCGCGGCCTGTCGCGTGGCCCGACTTATTTTGCCGCCGGTTGAACTCTTCATCTTGTGTACAAGTGATTAAGGCTGGCACTAAACAAATTTCGGTGAAAGTTGTGGTAAAGAAATTTTGAATAACCCAAGAAACAAACCTAATTGGAGCTGATTAAATATTTCAGAATCCTATGTAACCATGATACAGGTAGGAATATGGATGTCGTAAGTAATAATGATTCATGAAGTTTGCTGCTCAGCGGAATGCGGCTTCGATATAGAAGGCAGCTAAATATTGTAAGTATTTTGTAAATCCTTCCTATTTCATTCTAACCATCTGCAAATTGTGCAAGTAACGCCAAAACAAATTTGAATCGTGCATTGATTACTACCGTTTCTGTTGTAAGTGCCTGTCAGAATGCAGCTCTCGTCAGCATATAATACTGGCTGGTCTTTTGCGCCATTGTAGGAGAGCCAATTACGGGCATCTGTAAAAAGGGCATCAGTTAAGTACATCGAGGAATGCAATTAAATGTGTATACCGCTTATCATTTTGCGCGCGTTTTATGCAGGATGCCTGATTTGACGGCCAATCTGTTTGCGACTGACATGCTTTGATCCGTTTAGCGCGAAACATGTTTATGGTAGTGAATGAATAGCATAGATGACAAAATGACTCTTAAAAAAGAAATAACTTACCTTACCTATTACTTTCCTCAAGCAGGCGCCTGTATAATTATATCACGTTATCCATTATTACTCGCAAAAGTAATGATGTTTCATTACAAAGGCTTCCAAAGAAATGCTATTGCTACAAAATTAATATGGATTTTCATGGATACAAAACTTGGAGTCAACGAAGTAAAAGATGCACTGAACACGCTGGACGCACACATTCTTTGGCCTTCCCGAATAATGCCGCCCCAGCCAACTGCTCCCCCAACCCTATTTTTTCTTATTAGTATTAGTAGTAATTAGTATTAGTAGTATTAGTATGAATTAGTATTCTAGTATCTTTAGTATTGGACAGATATAATTTTTTCTTGGTAGTGTGCATACTGGGTGATGTGCGGGATTGAATTAATGGATTACGCTGTCGCGTTATACTCTTTTCGGCGAAGAATAAGACTACCCGATTTTTTCCCATACAAGGCCCGAATATAAAAATTGTAGAGCAAGGTCTACCGGCTTACTGCAAGATTCAGCGAAAGATGTTATCGCTTCAGTTCCACCATACAACCGTGAATTGTCCCTCCTCTTCACCTCCTCCTTCCATAGTAGGCGCCCTTTGGGCTTCTTACAGGGCAGCCACCGTCCGGCTGCGCATTTCTCTGCTGTCTCCATAATCCCCAAAGCCGCAAGGCCACACGTTTCTTCTAATTGTCGCTCCTTTGCCCTCACACATTTCCTCCCTCTTTTTTTTCCACTAAATTGAAAAAGGGGATTGCCTTCTCTCCATGCTGCCACATGCACTTTGTGGAAGATGGTCGCCGCCTGCCACTATTCGTACGTTGCTACTGAATTAAATTTGCTTGAACTCAATAAATTGACTTGCCACCTACCAAGCTATGGGTGACAGGTGGAAATTGAAATAAATGTAGCAGAAATAAGGTAAACTATAACATATGGAAAAGAAAGCGCATTCGCAGAGGGCCTAAAGGTTCGACCACCCAGCGTAGGCTGAACCACCACGATGCCTTTTTTCTTATACGCACTAAATCTCCATGCACGGCTTGAGGTGTATAGGCCGAGTGCGAGTGCGCTCTGGTAGCCCTGATGTCGCAACTCACTGACGGCGGCATGTTATGTATGCGCGTCCGGGGGATTCGCTTTCTTTAAAAGCTTAACGTGTCATAGCTCTAAAAGTGGGTTTTCAGTTCACTTTAATATATCAGAAATTAATGTATTATGGCTAACGCTATATATTACAATGTATAATGCACGGCTATATTTCTAAGCAAAAGATATAACAGCGTTCGCCGGAAATAATTGTAATGCATTCGACGCCTGACGCTACATTCATTAGATTCATATGTACCTTGCCTGAAAAAACCTGGTTCTATTAGCTCCAAGGTCCATCGTCTAGGTCTCCTTGCTTAGCTCAACATTCACTCGGATTTCGCTTAAACTGGAAGGCGGTTTTCCTCCCTGGCTACAACTGTCTGCATTTCAACAGAGTAGAACGTGTATAATCAGCATCGGAATGGTTCTATGAAACCAGCTTACACGTTTATTAATGAAACTCGCCAGCGACCGTCGTGAACCTCTCAACGACTGCAGAGGTATGAGTAGATTCTAGCATAATTTTGACGCTCCTTGATCAATCATTGAGTGAATACAGGATATACAGCCAGTATATTAAAAGTGCGCTAACATATTCATTTACTACTGTGATACCAAATGACATCGTAGTTGAAATCAAGAGGAAGAAATGGGCTTGGGCAGGTGATGTAATGCGAAGGCAAGATAACCGCTGTTCCTTATAAGGGTGACGGAGTAGATTCCAAGAGGAGGCAAACCTAGCAAGGGGCGGCAGAAAGTTAGGTGGGCGGATGAGATTAAGAATTTCCGGGGATACAGTGGCCGCAACTGGCAAAGGACAGGGTTAATTGGACAGACATGGGAGAGGCCTTTGCCGTGCAGTGGGCGTAGTCAAGCTGATGATGATGATGACTAACAACTATTTTTTTTTGCACACAAGTGTGAGTAGAGTCCAACGGTGACATCAAACGCAGCACATCCACGCAACAAGATATCCGGTGCGCTGGCCTCAACCAACAAACGTTATATTCGCTTACGGGTTCCAGCGTACGCCGGAGCCGGTCTGCGCATGCGCGAGGCGCAGGCGCGAGCTGGCGTTGGCGCTTGCAAATTCATGCCCATGTGAGATATTGGTATAAGTACTCTAGTTCACTATAGATATTGGCGCCGCGCTAGCGCCGGCGCCGGAAGAGGCTCGCTGGTTTGCGGTCGGTGTAACCAATCAAAGAACGTGATATGTCTTGCCTTTAGGCAGTGCTTCCTCGCCGCCCGCTGCCTCAATGCGAATTGAGGGCTGCGTGTTGCTCGTGATGTTGGCTGTCATGCTGAAATTCATTACACTGAAATGAAAAAAAATGTGGGCCGTGATACATTAGAAGTTCAAAAATCAGCCATGCCAGCTAATCCAACTTGCACCCCTGCCATGGAGAAGTCTGTTGGTAAAGACAGCACCGGTACTTATATCGATCTAGCTCATAAGCAAACGATAAAAGCAGCAGTTTTCAACGGCCAGACGTCTGTGCAAAGCTAACATGACAGAAGCGACCATACGCGAAAGTAGGCAATGGTTAAATTTTTTACAATTCCGGGACTTCATTTCGGACATTTTTGTGACTTTTTTTTTGCTCGTATGAGATAAGTCATAGTTGTGCAACGATTAACTAACCTTGTTTCGGATTAATATTACAAAGGACTTTCTCTACTAACAGTTAACTTGGTTTTGTCAATATTAATGCCTTGTTCTGGAACAACTGCCCTTGATCTGCATGTTTATGTTCAACAGTAGTTCAGTAAGGCTTTATAGCTTCAAACACAGCCTGTGTAACTTCCCGACCAATGCACTAGGCCGCCGCCAAAAAGGCGGTGGAGCGTGATATGCGAGATAGCTACTGCAATTCCTGACAGATGGCAGCACCCGACCTGAGGTAGCCCTTGTCTGGATCGCGTGGCGCAAACGTTGACTTCAGCAATCCGTCACATGTCGTGCGCGCGTTGCGCTGTCACGCCCACGTTTTTTTATGCAATTAAATACGCCGCTATTTTAAATTAGTCGCCCATGTGTTTCCTCTCGTCAGATGCCAAGCCTTAAGGCGAATCTTTATGGGCCCATCCGAGGCGCAAAAGCGCAGCGCTTACGGGTTCCAGCGTACACCGGAGCCGGTCTGCGCATGCGCGAGGCGCAGGCGCGAGCTGGCGTTGGCGCTTGGCAAATTCATGTCCATGTGAGATATTGGTATAAGTACTCTAGTTCACTATAGATATTGGCGCCGCGCTCGCGCCGGCGCCGGAAGAGGCTCGCTGGTTTGCGGTCGGTGTAACCAATCAAAGAACGTTGTTCTCTCGGCGTCCGGTTCGGCCTTTCGCGCTATTTTCTTCGCTGCGCTGAGCTGAGCGCGAGTACCAGCGACAGCAGGCAACAAGCCACCGAGTTGCGTATGTTTTCCGACGCTCGTCACGGCGCGGCGCTGGGCGCGTAGGCGCTCCGCTCGTGCGCCTCGGATGTTTCCATGGAGATGAGCCTTTAGGTCCTCGCATTAGATCTCCGGCGACCATGTGGCTGTCGTGCAAAATTCTTGCATAGCAGCTGCTTTGCTTTGATTGCAGGATTTCGTAAAAGGTACTTGACAATAGACCCCCTCCGCACTATGATTCAGGTGATGGAGAAGTACTCCGAGTATAACCAACCACTGTAAAGAGCCTTTATACAGTTGTTTCAGGGAAGACTTTAAGTAATCCTGAAAAATCTGTTTTCTGAGGTAAAATATGTCTTTTTTCATTGTATTACCAGTGTTGGCGGACACAAGAGAGCCAGTGAATCTTGAAGCTGCTTAACTAATTTTTATTCACGAACTGCTTGGCTATTAGAGTTAGGCGCCTTGCTGCAATTAGAGATTTGTAGCCGGTCGTTAGTAATATACCATATCGATTTTTAAAATTTACAAAACGCGATTACCCTTGGCCCTGTGGCTCGACAAAATTTAGCTTTTTTGACTAGCTACGTGCACTGGCAAGGCTGCTTTGCCTGCATGGTATTCGAAAGCTCATGTATT
This sequence comes from Amblyomma mixtum, assembly GCF_055824585.1. NCBI lineage: Eukaryota > Metazoa > Arthropoda > Arachnida > Ixodida > Ixodidae > Amblyomma > Amblyomma mixtum. The sequence goes on along the minus strand of NC_143019.1, from coordinate 109,499,741 downwards.
TTGCCACGATGTACCCAAATTTTGGCGACCCTCAATAGCCACAGTTTTACAACAAAAAGCCTATTTTTGGAAATTACTTAAATCTTCCCTGTAGGTTACCAGGTGGCATTGGACTCGCTCGAAACTTCGGCAGTCATGTAGGGATGGCGCAGTCAGTGTGTAGAGGACACGTAAAAATACTGAAAGGTATCTACAGCGAGTGCACAGCTAACATAGTCATACATAAAGTCAGGAGTAAAATTGCAATAAGAAAAGGCATCCGGCAGAGAGACACGATCTCGCCAATACTTGTTTGCAGGTGTTCAGAGGCCTGGACTAGGAACAATGCGGAATAAGAGTAAATGGAGAACGCCTTATTAATCTGTGATTCGTTGATCATATTCCCTTACTAAGTCATTCAGGACATGAACTGCAAAATAGGATCAATCAGATGACAGGCAGAGCAGCATTGTGGGTTTCAAAATTAATATGCACAAAACCAAAATTCTTTGGTTTGGCTCAGTTTATGGGATATAACGTCCCAACGCGACTCAGGCTATCAGAGACGCCGTAGTGAAGGGTTCTTTATCATGCGCTGACATCGCACAGTACAGAGGGCAAAACACATGCCTAGAACGACCAAACTCTGTGTTCCGGAGCTCCCAAATCCGCTGCAACCAAGAAGGCAAAAAATGACGATGAAATTCTGTGAGTTTAAAAGCAAATGTTTACATCCAGACCATTTTTAACCATCTCTTATCGCTAGTTATCGCGTGATACGCCCGAAACTCGCTCAGAGCGTGTTCTAGACATGCGTTTTACCCTCTGTACATGGGCCTGTACAGTTTCGCCTCCATCGAAATTCGACCACCGCGGCCGGGATCGAACCCACGTGTTTCGGGCCAGCAGCCGAGCACCGTAACCACTGAGCTACCGCGGCGGCTTAAAACCAAAGTGATGTTCAACAGCCTCGCAAGGAAAAAGCAGTTCACATATGGCAGCGAGGGGCGGGAAGTGATAGAGGAATACGTCCAGTTAGGCCAGGTACTTACCGCAGACCCGGATCATGAGAGTGAATTAGCTAGAAGATTAAGAATGAGGTGCTGTGCCTTCAGCCGTTCTCTTAAATCATGAATGGCAGTTTACAATTATCCCTAAAGCGAAAAGGACCTAACACCTGTATTTTACCGGTACCCACCTATGGTGCAGAAACGTGGAGGCTATCTAAAGGGGTTCAGCTTATGGACAGCGCACCGAGCTATGGAAATGAAAATGATAGGTGTAACGTTAAGTTATCGGCAGACGGTGTAGTGGGTCAGAGATCAAAACTCGGGTAAATGATATGTTTGCTGAAATCAAGAGGAAAATAACGGGCTTGGGCAGTGCACGTAACACAAAGCTGGCAGCGGAGATTGTTAATTGAAGGCATATGGGAGAGGGCTTTGCCCTGCAGTAGACGTAGTCGGACTCATGATGACGATGATGAGATGTGCTGAAACCTGCAGGCAGATTATGAGCTGTCCTACGTTCATGCGTACAATGTTTCTGTATAGCAACATGTAACAAGGATTTCGTGTCCTAAAGAACAGTATGAAATATATTGAGATATCTTTGTACGGTTTTTCGTAAATGGCTTAAAATTGGTAAATGGCTAAATGCAACATATTCAGTTTACCCAGTTTTGTGTCTTCGGTCTTCGAAAACAAAAGGATTTGAATGCGCTTCGCACACTGTACAAATCTGGCAAAGCGCGAGATCTAATTTCGTAATTTAAAGACATCGCCCCGTATCTATAGTCATACAGAAAACGAAAATATTAATGTCCGGTTCTCCTGGAGCCGAGAATATCGTATTAGGTGCCATGACACCAACGAAAAGTTCTGCATACATCGATGTTTTTTTGATCGCATATAGTTCCATAATGATCTGTAAATTATGTTTCTCATTATTTAGATATATGAGTTCATTTTGTGAATGCTTGAATATGTCTGCACTCAAAAGTAATGAGCTTGAACTCAGCAGAAACTCATGAAAACTGTATATTTATACGCACATTTGCTGCATTCCGGATCGAGGTCCCCTGTAAATAAGTACTTCATGTTAACAGCTATCAATACAGCAATACGTGTAAATAACTGGCACTGCGTCATTCTTTCATGTAGTACTAAGTACACAGATACAGTTATGAAGAAACCTACAGAATATCTCAATTCATATTGTTGCCTTGAAAGTAAGGCCAGAGTTTTGAAATAAATAGTTTGTCAACAGTTTTGAAATCCAATCTAAATGCTACTGGGGGCCAACATATATTTTCAACATAACTGAGCATGCCACTGCAGAGGCCACATGCGCGCCACTTTGAAAAATGGTTGGTTTGTAGCTTTATTGGTTTGACGTCCCAAAGCGACTCAGGCTATGAGGGACGCCTTAGTGAAGGGCTCAGGAAATTTCGACCGTCTGGGGCTCTTTAATGTGCACTGACACTGCAGAGCATCCATGCCTCTAGAATTTTGCCTCCATCGAACCCGGGTCTTTCGGGCCAGCAGCCGAGCGCCGTAGCTACTGAACCACCGCGCTGCGCCACAATGAGGAATAAACAAACCATTTATACAAAATACACATACACATATAGGCGCAAATATTAGATACCGGGCCGAATTTAACGTTTACAAATTTGTGCTTATAAAACTGCGGGAGATACAGCGGTGTGGTCTGTACGGGTGGATTTTGTAAAGAACTTAGCGCAAAAACGGACAAGGGACAGAAAAAAGGACGCATAAGGCAACGAGTGCTGCTACCAACTGTTTATTCGTGCAGTCGTACAAGGCGTATAAAAAAGAAAACGGCGAGCATGCACGTAGAGAGGGCAAAAAAGGCACAGCAGTCTAGCAACAATTTATTTTTAAAAAATTCTAAAAAAGCACATTAAGCAGAATATACGTGAACAGAAGTAACAGAAGTGCTACTCACACAATGCTCGGGCAACATTTCGATGTAATAAGCCTCTAGAAGGAGCCTAGCCCTATCATTCCCGCTTTTGCCAAGATTCGTGGTCTTCTCAAATCTTTTCCTACACGTGCTGTCACACGTAGCAAGGTTCCGCACAAGGTTCGCATTTGTGTCCTTATTTTCTACGGTATTAGCATGCTCCCGTTAACGTATATTCTGCTCAAGGGGCTTTTTTAGACTCGTTTTTTTAATAACTTGTTGCTAGACTGCTGTGCCTTTTCTGCCCTGAATACGCGCATGCTCCCCGTTTTCCTTTTTCTAAGCCTTGTTCGAACTCATAAATAAACAGTTGGTAGCTCCGCTCGTGAATCTCTTAAGTGTCATTTCTTCTGTCGCTTGTCCGTTGCTTGCACTACCTTCGTCACAAAATACACCACCAACTAGCCCGGCAGCTTGCTCTCCTGTACAGGTGGGTTGTCCAGCGAGGAGGACATACGTACAGCCTTTGTCAATACATAGGGGAGAAGGGGTTTTCTCCTGTGGCCAGAAGGGAGGCTCGTTTTACATCTTCCGTAGTGGGTTGTACCAGTATAAAAATTTGGCTGCGGTTTAGCTCTGGTTAAAGCTAGAGTCACGCAATAGCTACAGCTGGCCGAGTGGTACTCCCTCAGCTGGCGGAGCGGAGGTGCCACGGCTCAGCGCGCAGCCACGCTCAACTCGCGAACGGGCCAGGCGGCTGATGTAGTGTAGCTGTCGCTATAAAACAGGGATAGCGTTCGATGTTGACGGCTTTCAGCTCCGCAGTATAACCTGACCCACTACAATGAAAAAAAAAAGTTGACTACTTAAGTTTGTTCAACAAACTGTCCAATTATTAATCCTTATCATCTGCAGTAGCGATCAGAATGGCCTACAACGCCCTGGTGGCCACATTCTCCTGGCTTGCGTTTGATAGAAATGGAGTAAGATGTGCTGGACAGTACCCGGCACGGGGGCATGCTGCTCGGCAGATATATACGAAACTTTTCAGCAGTTCCAACTCGCATTGCTTCGTGACATCAGGGGTGGTATTCTCCCGGTGTCGCCTTTGCGATATGTCGCATTAGGGCGGGGCCTATAAAAGTGCGTACAGTTGCTCGAAGAAACGCAAAACGCCGCCGGCACTTTCGTCGGCGGTGCTTTCATTCACTCCGAGAAGCGACAATTTACCACTGCTGATTCACTAGCAGCAGTAGTTTCGTATATTTTATAGCAAGAATGTTTGCCATCACATGACGTCTAATGTTCAAAAAATATTTGTAAATTTAATATAAACTCGCTTTACTTCATTTAAGTCTATAAAACACCGCGAAAAAGCTCCAAATCTATTTTGGTTCTTCCGGACGGTTGTGCTAGGTTTCGGCTGCGTTTCGGGCAGTTGCAGACGGTAGCAGTGTAGCTGGAGGTCCCATTAGGCTTGCGCGCTCCTGAATCGAGAGCGTATCTCAAAAACTAGGCTGAATTGCAGCTTAAACTTTTTTGTCGGAGCAAGGGAAGTCATAGCGAAAAGCAACAACACCAGTAGTTGCTGGTAAACATGCCGACTGGAATCGCAAGGACTGCTGAATTGGCTGAAGCCGGCGGCTCTCGCTTGGAAGGACGCCGCCATGTTTTCACGCTAAGGGCGCAAAAGCCGCAACTGCCGATTGCGTTCGTACGCTAACGCTATTTCCCCATTAGTGTTCTGCGCATGCGCACTCTGGACCCGCTATTCCGCTATGCACGCAATTACGCAAAGCCCGCAATACTAAAACTCTCTAATATTCAGTTGTAGGTTTGTAAAAGTCGTCACATTGCTTTAAATCCTCTTTGGCGTCTAGTATCAATTTCGTAGCCCGTCGCCCGCGCGAATCGTTTCAGCGCATTCCGTTGTTCGACTCAGCGTAGTAAATTAGGGCGATGTCACGATGACGTAGCCGGAAGGCGGATCCGTGTTGTCATGACGCCGTCACCGCGGCTCGAGCCAATCAGCGAAGAGCGAATGCAACATTTCGCAAAAGGCGACACCGAGAGAATACCACCCCAGCTCGTCATACTGCTCGCGATAGTACGTAATGTCCGCCTTGTTGCAGAATCCACCTGCGCTGACAGCAGCGACGTATCTCTCGCCATTTTTAAAATGAGAAACTCGCACTATGTCATAGTCAAGAGTTGATACAAATATGAAATCTACTGCAAGAACGCCGAACCATATTCTAGGCTGGCTCTTAGTTACTGATAGCCACGCTCGAGCCTTGGGAAGCATCCCCCGTCGGGCGGTTTCCTTATTTTTATTCGCGAGTGGCACCGCGCTCGGGTTCCTTTTCCCCCTTTTATGTAGGCCGATCCGCCCGAACAGGGATTGAAACGTGCCCAGAAGAAGGTAGGTGCCTGCACGTACTACACAGAAAGCTGGGACATCTGCTTTGGCCGGATGCGGCCGTAACCCTTACAAAAATGAACATTGAGATGCAATTAACTGTTTATAGAGTATTTATTGAGTCAATAAAAAGTCTATTAATATTCAAATCCTAATGACTTTGGTCTATAAAAAGTCAATATGTTCTTGACTGGTATGACCCAATATAAATTTAATTGACTACAAGTGAATTAAAACTCAAGCAACAAAAAATCAATTTACATCGATTTCTCACTATGTCATTAAAAAGTCAATAAGTTCTTGACTTATATGACCCAATATAAATTTAATTAACCACAAGTGAATTAAAACTCAAGCAACAAAAAATCAATTTACATCGATTTCTCACTATGTCATTAAAAAGTCAATAAGTTATTGACTGATATGACCCAATATAAATTTAATTGACTTCAAGTGAATTAAAACTCAAGCAACAAAAATTCCATTTACAGCCCATTTCTCACGACTCATTAAAAAGTCAATATGTTATTGACTGATATGACCCAATATAAATTTAATTGACTACAAGTGAATTAAAACTTTAGCAACAAAAATTAAATTTACAACAGATTTCTCACAAATTTTAGAACCAACCGCAACAACAGCTCAAACGATTCCCATTTCAGCTGAACAGCCTTTATTCATATTATATCTGCTATGGGAGAGGTCATGATGTTGAAGTTGGTTGTAGGTTGTGACTCGGAAAAACACTGCTCATGAGGTCGCTTCGCAGTGTAAAATTTAACGTACAACTGAACACAGTATTCTTTTTTGGTACCAAGTGAGAAATGTGGTATGAAACTATCCTTAGGTTGGAATTAAATTGCACAATGTAAGGGAGAGCTCACTTGAGTTACTGATTCATAAATGTGACAGCATAATGGTGCGGAGGCAGCATTACCTGAATACCGGGCGTTTCAGCAATCACCTTCAAACATTTTCAAACATAGGCTTTTTGGGGTAAAAATATGGTTTGTGCTATCACCAGTGTTGGCGGACAACAGAAAGCCGGTAAATTGTCTTCAGTAAGCTGGTTTACTAATTTTTAATAAATAACTTTTTAATCAGTAGAGTTAGGCGCCTAGTTGCAATCAGAGATTTGTAGCTGGTCGTAATAGCCATATCAGATTTTAGAATTTGGAAAACGCGATTACCCTTGGGGCTGCGGCTCGACAAAATTTGGCTTTTTCGACTAGTTACATGCACTGGAGGGCTTGCTTTGCCTGCATGCTTTCGAAACCGAATGTATTTTCGCACGATGCAGCCAAATTTTGTCGAGCCACAGCAGCGAGTGTAATCGCGTTTTAGAAATTCTAAAAACTGATATGGCTACTACTAACGACCGGCTACAAATCTCTAATTGCAACGAATTGCCTATCTCTGATAGTTAAAAAGTTAGAAATTAGTTTACCAGCTTACTACCTAAGACAATTAACCGGCTTCCCGGTGTCCAGCGATACTGGTAATAATGTGCCGCAAAAGCCATATTTTTACCCCAAAAAGCCTATTTTTGAAAATTTTCGAGTCTTCCCTGAAAAACCTGATATTTATTACGATTGAAGATGTCAATCCAATTGGGGATTTTTACAGGTGTGCGTTATAAGGGGCCGTACACATTTGCTCACAAAGGGAGCATTCACACGTATGTACACGAGGGTAACTAAAGACTATTACAACAAAAAGGAGGCAAACGCATGAAATAAAATGGCATCATCTTGATTGGACCATAGAGTATAAGCATACAGGCTGTTGAAATGCCTCGTGAGACCAGTATTCAACACACCTATTGAGAAACCAATATACAGCATATGTACCTTGCGCCCGCGCCGCGGACTTGCTAACGCCGTTCAAATCGAGCGCGCAGGCTGGCAGGTCACGTGACAAGACGAACACATCCGGGCACCATGTGACCACGTGGGTCGTTCCGGCGTGCTGCCGTTTGTGCTCGCCGCTCGCTCGTTGGGGCATGTTTTGTGTTGTATTTATTTCAAAATCGCTGCTTCAAACTCGTGTTTGGTTTGACTTGTGATCGTAGCTTTTGGCACCGCTGGCAGTACAATTTCCAGCCCTTCGTGTGCTTCGTGAAAAAGCGACCGCGCCGGGAACCCTGCTGGCTTTTCGTCATGACAGCACGTTGGACTTCACCGATGGAAGCTGCTGCGTCTTTTATCTACCGGAACCGCCTTACAAAAGAAGAAAGCGGTTACTGGAAGGCGTCGAGTCTTCGTTTTCAGGTAAGACCTGTAATAATGCGCAGGAATGCGCGCAATTTGCCACCACGCAAATTAACCACCTAGCACTAAGGCGAGAAGAAACGGAAGAGATGAGGCGCTGCCGCCATTGTGCACGGTTATTTCTGCGGTGGCAAAATGCACTCTACATTGAGTCACTATAACTAGCTGGCCTGTCTGTGTTCACAGTGTATCCGTTGCGACGCGAACGCCGTGAAAATAAGCTAAAATCATTGTTCGACGTGGTTGTGCACTGCTGCCTGCACGCATGTTTTTCGTCGCTATCCGCTCGCAGCGGTTTGACGATAGTGCACGCAACTTGACCTGTTTAGCGTTGCATTATGTGCTGCGCGTACACGCGTCGATACAATTTCTTGAAGTGGCTTCGTAAGCTTTGAACACACCTATGCGAGACGATTAAACCTGCTGTCGAGCTCTAGGGGTATGCTGTGTTCGCTCTGCATTCGACGCAGCTAACCCATAGCTGCCCGCCTCGGTGGCCCATAGTGCGCGTCATTCGGTCTCTGGCGCTGCATACTGCGCTACGCGAGTACGCGTCAGGGCTCGGCATTTGATATACTCTGCTCGATACGACATCGAGTCGAGTTCGCTGCAGCGGACTGTGCGGCACCAGACCCGCCGCGGTGGCTCAGTGGTTGCGGCGCTCGGCTGCCGGACCCGATAGACGCGGGTTCGATACCGGCGGTACATTCCAGCGGCTAAAAAGACACGGACGAAGGTAGACGAGACAGGACGAACGCCGGACTTCCGGCGTTCGTCCTGTCTCGTCTACCTTCGTCCGTGTCTTTTTAGCCGCTGGAATGTATCACAATAGTACTACCAACCAACTAGCCCAACTTTCTACGCTTAATTCGATACCGGCCGCGGCGGCCGAATTTTGATGGAGGCGAATTCTAGAGGCCTGTGTACTGTGCGATGTCAGGGCACGTTAAAGACCCCAGGTGGTCGAAATTTCCGGAGCCCTTCACTACGGCGTCCCTTATAGTTCGGGACGTTAAACCCCAATAAACCAAACCAAACCAAGCGATACGCGCTACTGGCCACTGTGGCGGGCGGTTAATCGCGTTGGAGTCAAAGGCAGACTGAATACGTCGTCCTCCAAGGCTGAACTGTCGGTGCAATCGCCTTGCAGTGGTGTCTTACAAGCTCAAAAAGCCACATTCAGTAACAGGCTGTATGAACGCGTATTCGCGTAAATAGAGGAGTGATGCGGCTTCCCAAATGAGAAAACTGCCTGTTCGATCATTAGTGTAGCCGTAAAGTGCTTTTAGTGGCAGGCGACCGTGAAGAAAAATCATTGTTAGATGTTGAAGAATAACCAGTCCAAAAATAGGCTCGAGCACTTTGCAGCCTTTTCTAACAGCCCTTTCAGATTAATTATTTCTGAAGAACCCTAAACAGTGCAGAGCTTATTGTGGATTCAAGTGTGAGCAAAGTAACTTTTGTCTGTTTAAACTTTGCTTTGTGTTTGTGTGAAACTGGCAGTACGAATTCTTACCCATTAACACAGTCATTGTGGGTACGTCATCTTCCATAGATTGCACAGGTGAAATTCAAATTATGATGTTATGCAGGTGAAGTGCCTGCTGTCCAATGGTGAAGAGGTCTGAAAAGAGCTGTCACTGAAAAGGATGTCTCCGCTGTCCAAATGTGGGGCTGTCTTCCTTGTCTGTGCCCGTTCAACGTGTATTGCAGAACACATGTAAGTACTGAGTTTTCTAAAGTGCGTTTTTCTAGAACTCTGTGTTGAGATCAGTGCGTTGCACCAGTGTGCTTTGAACCAGTGTTGACGGCATATGTTGGCATTTGCCTTTGAAATAGTATATGTGTGTTTCTTCTCAATAAGGCGTCATCCAATACTGCAACTTTGATTCTGGATTTGAAGTGGCGGGCTACAGAGCAGCATTTTAAGGCGATATTACAGCAGGAGGACAGCCTTGTTATCCTTCTACTGTAATACCTGTGTCACATAGCACTCCTCCTAAACAGTTGTAGCCGTAGGATAACTTTCATTCTTCTACTGTAACGCCAGTGTCACATGACACTCCTCAGAGACCCATTGTAAGAGGCTGCGCAAAAGAAACCAGGATGAAAGGGAAGACACGTATACCAAAGGACGAGCGCTGAAGTACCAGCTGGTAGTTCAGCACTCGTCCTGTGGTATATGTGTCTTCCCTTTCATCCTGGTTTCTTTTGCGCTGCCTCTTACAACGATGCTTAACCGACTAGCCCACACAAAGTTATTGATCCTCAGAGACCTTTCCAGCGAAGGCATCTGATTTCACTTGAGGAGCAAAATATGAAAGGCATTAATAGTAATTTAACTGTAAACCTTAAGATTTTTGCCATTTCGGTGAGTATACTTGCTCTAATTCACATATATTTGTCTAGGAGATTGTAGCGACCTGGTTGACTCAGATTTTTGGCTTGCTACCTGATGGCATGGCTAAACAACTCGAAAAGAATAAGATATAAGACATGAATGCATGCTGCACTAACAACTGTTTATATTATCAGTTTTCCACATTATATGGGTTGCACTGTATATACTCAGAAATAGAAAGGAGCCAAGTACAAAGAAAAGCAAACCAAACAACAAAGAGGTAAAATGCGAAATGTTACCCTCTTTTTCTCATGCACTTAGTAGCAATGGTCATAGTGAAAAATAGCATAGCAATAAAGAAGCACTTGGCTTGTAACATGCGCACCTTTTTGGAAATACTAGAGTGTAGTGGTGCTTTTGCCATTCTAAGAAACTGGCTTGTCTGGCATGGCTCTGCATCTTGATGTGACTAATTGCATCATGTTTTGTTATGAAGGCTAGTGCGTTTTAGTGCTGGTTATTGCATTACTATTTCTACTTCCTCTGTCTACTAGTGAGTCGTCAGTGTGTGTTACACTTCCTTCTTTATCACATTTAAATTTTTTAGGTATTGCACATTTCAGTGTTGTGTCAAGGGCATGTGGAAAAGCTGGAATCACAGAATTGCTCTTAGCAAGCCCAGCCTCTTGTGTGATATACAGGCAGTGCTCCTACTGTTGCATACTATTTTTATTTTTGAATATTTGCTATTACACACACTAATCTGTGATTTTCATCAGCATGAAATCATTTTCCTAAATGATTTGTGCAGTTAACGTTATAAAAAGGCAAAGTACACAATTACCGTTTTCACTTCTTTCTTACATCGGAACCTACTACTATTGCATGACACCATCATTGTGAGGGTGTAAGTTTTGTGTTTATTTTAAACAACTACATGATTTCTGACTTGCATGCTTCAACAGGCATGAAAGCATATTACCATATGACACTATGCAATCAACAAATGCAATTCGATCTTGGCCGCGCCGGTGTAATGTCGATGGAGGCAAAATCTAGAGGCCCGTGTACTCTGCGATGTATGTGCACATTAAAGAACCCGAGGTGGCCAAAATTTCTGGAGCCCTTCACTGCGGTGTTCCTCAAAGCCTGAGTCGCTTTGACGTTAAACCCGCAATTAACGCCTCATTCCTGGCTGTGACTATAGCATAGAAATTTTATTCCTGTGTTCTGTTTCCTGCAGGTGCATTCATTTATTGCTTCGAGATTGAAAAGGCTGTGTACAAACTCTGGACGGAATCCAGAAGGATGCAGTATTTCTGAAGCGGGCCACCACAACTGTGTGGTGAAGAGAAGCAGTGGTACAGCGCAGCTTCATTGGCAGCTGCTCAGGAGAAGGATATTGGAAGGCAAGGAAAAGGCTCTACAGAAGACACTCACGCAAGTGAAAATCGATGCACTCACAGGTGATTACTGGTTTTAGCTGGATTTAGCACAGAAGTATATATTCACTCCGTCAGTGTATTCGAGAATTGCAACTCAGGATTTGTTAGTGGTTTATTAGGAAGCACAAAACAAAGGGTAATAACAAATGTATGGGATGGAAGCTAGTGACCAATTCACTGTAGGTATGTCATCATGTGAAGGTTTGTGTAGAAGAGGTTAATTGATGGGCATAGTTTGTAGCTCATGTGAGGGACAGTATAAATAGCTTAAATGGCAAGGTTCTGAGACCAATCGGGCAGTGCATGAGCAGAAAAACTAGCCAGGAGTTAACAAATTTTCATGAATGCTCAACTGTCATGCTTTAGAAATAAGGCTGTTGGTATTTGGCAGCCATGTGCTGTGAAGCTCGGTATTTTAAAAGTGTTGAGGCCTAAGAGATCTGATTCAGTGTTGGCATTCATGGGTGCTGTCACATTAGCCATCCTCCTTTAATGCAAATAGCAGCATTTGCTAGTTGTCTTTGCAATGGGATCATTGTAGCAGTGTATATCATAATAAATATAATTTTTCTCCCTTAATCTTCAGGCACTGTCGCTACACACAAATGGATTCAAGCTGTCATCAAGGCAATGAAAGATATTCGACTTTCTCGGAAAAGATGCACGCTATGACGCGAGGGGCCTCCAGTGCGACTCATTCGCTGCTTTTGTCTACTAATAAAGCTAAGGTTGCTCTTAGGCAAATGTGAGCATTTTTTTTTTGTTCTTTCAATACATACTTGCTCTTCGTGCTTCTCAAGAACATGAATCATGTAATACTTATTTGCATGCTGCTACGTACATACTACCGTGCTCAAATTTGAGAGACCCCTGTGAGTTCTTGCCGAATTTTACCAAACTGCATGTGGGCGCCGCCTGACGAAGCAATCCTGTTGTCGAGACCGATGCCCATATGCAATATGGCACGTTTCAGCATGCACTTGCATTGGTTTCTTAATTTTGCTCACGATAGTATGTCCAAACATGGAGCATCACTATGAAGACATGTTAGGTAACAAATTTGTTTCTGGATGGTTCACCCTTCCTTTGACATCATCATCCCGGAATGCTACACCAACCGCACCAGGAAACAGTAAACCAAAGCACACCAGAGCTGGTATCAGCCGGCTGAGTCACACCAGATGAGAACACACTATGCCATGTCACAGAACTCATTTCTGAAAATCTGGTCTCGAAACACCAGGAAGGGTAATTCGCCAATTTTCTTTTGTGCGAGTGTATCGCAGTGTTGTGATTTTGAGATCACCACACGCACATAGCGGATGCACTATGTAGCTCGGAACACTGTGGCAAGGTAATAAACAACCAGTAAACTTTCGACTAGATGTATTTAGATCTTTTAATAAACAGTCAGTTAAATGTGAACTGCAGGTCAATTAAATAAAAATGCCAAGTAATAAACTGGCAATTAAATGTGAACTGCAGGTTTATAAACAGTCAGTTAAATATGTATTGCCAGTCAATAAAATCTCTATTTAGATCTATTGAGTTAAATTAATAAACTGCCAATTGGAATACGGTGGCCAATTTTAAATTGAAACTCAACACAAAAAAGTCTATAAACTGTCAATTAAACCACAAAAGAGTTCATAATAAACTGGCAATTAAATGTTAACTTAATATGAATTCAGTGTTAATTGACATGCAATTAAATGTGAACTGCAGGTATATAAACAGTCAGTTAAATATGTATTGCCAGTCAATAAAATCTCAATTTGGATATATCGAGTTAAGTTAATAAACAGTCAATTGGAATACGGTGGCCAATTTTAAATTGAAACTCGACAAAAAAAGTATATAAGCTCTCAATTAAACCACAATACAATTTATTGCCGAGAGTCAATAAGTATTTAATTAAAACTGGGTAGAAATTTTTGTAAGGGAACCGCCGCCGCCGCTCTGTCGACAACCAATCCGAACAGTAAATTCATGACCACCTGGATAAGGCGCGTGGTGGGTCCTGCCGCGTGCCCAATATTATCGGCCATGAAAAACATTAGAGCTGATTAATGCCCGTGCTATAGGATAGGGTCACGGAACCCCGGCTGCAGGGCTCTGTATTGGCTGGTCGGCTGCGTGAGCATTACGAAATTACGACAAATCACGCGACACTACCACTTCGTTTTTCAAGTGCAACAAAAGCTGAACTTTCGTCTCCCAGTATGCAGGACAGAACTTCGCCTGCTTCGCGCCTAGCGTTGGCCTCGTCCACCAAGGCACCACGAAGACGCTGTTATTGACGCATGCGCCGCTCCGGTGGCGGCGCAGCACGTGGGCGGAAGGGGGTGAAGGAAAGTTTCCCCAATGTTCCTTTAGGTTTCGCTCCATGTTCTCCAGCCGCTATGACGCCAAGGTAACCCACGATGTGTGACGACCGGGAGCTTAATGCATTTTATCCTTTAAATCTGTGAATGTTTAAAGAAGTCACCCTTAGAAAATGCGTATTGTCCCTATAGAGTGATGTTTCTCAGGTCGAGATTTCCGTTTTGCAATTAATAATTGTTCGAAAATTGAGCCCAGAAGGAAAAAAAAAGCCTGTTAGACTTCCGCGGAAGTTTAAGCAGGAGAAAGGTAATGAAAAAAATTTTTCGGGTGAGCAAAAAAAGATCAGGTCAAAGAGCTAATAGAGCTACAAATAAAAAAAAAATGGGAGACGATAGCGTGTCCGGTGCCTGTTCGGAAAGTCTTTCCTTGCGACCTCCGCTGAAAGTATCACAGTTCCTACCGCTCCTACTACACCAAGGTGCACGAACACTGCCTTTTCATTGCGTCTGCAAAATATATTTCTTGATAAGGCCACAAAGGCGTTCTGTTCTGAACGTGACTGTGTCTACGCCGTTAACTTGTTGGCGCTGCGCTGAACATGAAGAGAACAAAAAAAAAGCGCTATCTCCCGTTTTTACGCATTTGAGCTCGTCGTTGCTCTCGGCGCCAATACAGCGCTCTCTGGGCCAGTGAAAGCGCTCCTCAGATTCTCAAGGGACTCGAGGTTATATTCCCGCCTATAATCTTTAAGTTTTCAGTGCGCGCCCTCTGTACCAGTGTCATAGTGGTCGCTGGACACTTGGAAAACTCATTTAATTGCCGCTCTTTTTTCTTTTTTTCCCTTTGATCCCCTCCCCAAGTGTAGGGTAACCTACTGGGCATCGCCTGGTTAACCTCCCTGCCTTTCCGTCCATAGCTCTCTCTCTCTCTTACCGCATCAGCAGTATGCGATAGGCTCTCTTTCTTCTCTTACTTCATTAGCACGTTGACTTGTGCGCGCTTTTGTATGTTGACTTGCGCTACATTTAATTCTTAATTTTAGTTGCTTCCAGTTGGCTTACCTAAGCGATGGAACGATCAATTAGCGAGTCCGTACAGGGCCAGTCACACTTGGAGGGAACAGGGCTTTCCATGGCCACGTACAAGCGGAGTGCCATTTCATCTAACCCGTTCATGAATCATTGCAGAGTGGCGCACGATAAGCACGACCTCGGCGTGGTGCTTCGTGTAATCTTCCCCTTCGCAGGGGTTTGCCAGCGGCTTGGTCGCAATAGGTCTCTGCGTGTGCGCAGCCACGCGCTGCCCTGTTCTAAGTGGGATTGACGCTGTACATTGTAGCTCAGTCTACGCTACTCTGGTACGTACCTGTTGTTTCTACTTTCGTGAAGCAGGGAATTTTCACTGATTGATTAAAACACCAAGCTAGATTATTGGCCTCATTACCTTTTAACACCGAGTGTTCGGTCATTGGAGCCGAATTTTTTTTCACGTGTCACCCATGCTTAAAGAATTGGTAAAGCTCGGAAAAGGCTCCGCATAGACACTCAAGAATTAGACCTTGGCAAATCCCTCCTCTACGCAGTTCTAAATCCTGATGTGCTGCAAGCATCATGGAGCATAATGAGCATTAGGAAAGGATAAAAAAAACGCGGAAATAAGAATTTTTTCAGTGTAATACGCCAAAATTTTTGTGACATCATGAAACACCACTGATTCATGAAACATCATTGTTCGGCAAAATAATGATGAAAATCCGCGACACGCACTGGACAGCTCGGAAATATAACCAAAATCAATTGCCTCATAAACACCTTGGTGTCCACAGCAGCAATAACCTAATAAGGTCACGTTATGCCGAGGAAGAAGCAAACAAAGATTAAAGCATGCTGTCCTACATTGAATGTCATTTTTATTGCTGCTATGTACTCTTAGGTATTGCTAATATGATCTTATTGGCCCAGATCAGGTTGGCTTTAGAG
The DNA here is from genome assembly GCF_055824585.1 of Amblyomma mixtum. Lineage (NCBI taxonomy): Eukaryota > Metazoa > Arthropoda > Arachnida > Ixodida > Ixodidae > Amblyomma > Amblyomma mixtum. Next base: position 109,484,052 of record NC_143019.1, on the reverse strand, counting down.
CCTGTTTCACAAGTTCCACTATGACGCAACAGTGCATTATCATCTCACCCATAAGCCACTCCATGAGGAGAAAAGGGTAAGGCAGGAGGGGTTCATTAGTGTATACAGGGTCTGTTCTGAAAGTAGTAGAGTCATTTTTTAAATAAAATTTATTCATGAGAGTAGTAAAAACAACTAGAATTTTTCAAAGTAGCACCCTTCCGCACCTACACGCTGCTGCTAATGAGTTTTCCAGTTTTCGTACGCCTCCAGGAACGCCTGGACCAGAATGCTGTTTAGCACCCTCGTCACGGCCTGTTGAACCACCTCTACCGATACGTGATGTTTCCTCTTAAGCGTCGATTTTATTTTCGGGGATAGAAAAAAGTCTGACGGGGACAGGTCGGGGCTGTAGGGGGGCTGAGGCAGCGTTGCCGCCTTGTGCTGGGCAAAAAATCGGGGTCCTCATTCACATGATGAAGAAGATCCTGGCAGATCGCTTTCCGGTTGGCCTTTTGCTCCTCTGAAAACACTCCCGGCACCAACTACGCGCACACTTTTCTCATGGCTAAGTTTTCTGTCATGATCTCAAAAACTTGGGTTTGAGGAATGCGCAAGTCATCAGCAATCATTCTGATACTCATCCTACAATCACTGTTCAGTAAATGTTTCACTCGCTACACATTTTCGTTGGTCTTCTTGGTCGAAGGGAGTCCTGAGCGGTCGTCGTCTTCCAATATTTCCTTACCTTCTCGGAGCAGCTTGCGCCATTCAAAAAATACCTGGTCTACCCATGGCAGCGTCACCGTAGGCGTCCTTAATCATGTCGTGAGTCTCTTTGCCCGTTTTAACAAGATTTACACAAAATTTGATCGCGTATCGCTGATCCGGTAAACGCTCCATGATTTGGCGTGACGAGACGTTTCGACAAGGGTTCACAGTACAAGCGACCTGCTCTCTTCAACGGCCGAGAGCCGACTGCCGATTTTCCCCAGCATTCCAAATATCCCCCTTCAACGATCCTGCACGCGCAGACCGCCTCTCGTCCGCCCGTTCGCTCAGGAAAAAACCAGTCCTACTACTTACAGAACAGACCCTGTATAAGGAGAAGAAAACATTCTACATAACTTAGGAAGGTTTCAGTGACGGTTGACTTCATTCGTGTGCTGAGCTAATAGATGCGCTCCAAGCAGTGATCATCGTAACATATTTGGCTTTTTATCAAACACGGCAAAACTACCCTACAAACGTTTGCGTCAAACCTTCCACAATTCGGACCCAACCGCGTATAAATATTAGGTGCAGCGATTATTCGCAGGTCCATGAAGCATTAGATACCATTTTTACATTGCGGTGCTATCTGTCTATATTGCATTGCAAACTTTCATTGAGTACTTCATTGGTGGGTTGGCGCTACTCAATCTATCTCGCTTTTTAACGCCTCTGGCACCGAAGGCGAAGTGGGTCATTTTTTGAGAGACAATGGAAACAATTAGCTCTTTTGATGCACTTCCATTTTTTTAGGCCAAATGTATTGAATTCCATGATTTATTCGTTGGCCAGAGCAAAGTTCATAGATTTCAGACCTCGCAATTTTAGATCAGATTATGGCGCACGTAATGAGGACGTATGATCGACTCGGGAAAAAGACAAAAGGTACTCACGGTAACGCTTGTTTGAAGTAATCTATAGTTCTGATAGAAACGTTTGCAATCGCCGCAACGAGAGAGGATTTCATGCATAATGTGGCTATTGGGTTCCAGCTGATAGAGGCCCGGTAGAGATGAAGTGCTGCATCACTGCCAAGAATCTAAAATAAAGGAGCCAGAAGGCGACGCTGGTATTAGGTAATCGCATTCAATGCCACTGACACAAAATGTGCAAGTTTCTGATTTTTCTAGTATGTGTACTACGTCACAAAATGGTCATTGAAAGTTGCGAAGGAGTCCACTTCCCGATGAATGCTGCTGCTTCAGAATAATGCGGGAGTTCTTATTGAAAATATCAGACACCACAATTTAGTCTATTTACTGTGCGCCATTTATTGCTAAATTTCAGCTCTATGCAGTTTTGCTGCAGCAACCGAATGGCGACTCTTTTGTCCCAGATATGTTCAGATTATGTGACCGATGCCGTAACACTTATAATACATCTAATTGATCGTTTTAACTCGCTTCAGGTCTTCAGGTCATGCTTCAGGTAGGAACGCTTCAGGCCCTACGAAGCCGCAATGATAAAACGGAATAAACCGTCTATGCACTTTTTGTATCCGACGAATGACAGCAAGCCTTGTCTTTCAGCCACTGCCACTACTCGGTTGCTCAAGCCGGAACTATAGCAGGCGCGAAAACACTAATGAGTTCCTTAATAGTTTTGAGTGATTTCGACGTCATTATAATGTTTACTATTCTCGTAAACTTTATTAAGTTTGGTTTATGGGGTTTAACGTCCCAAAGCGACTCAGGCTATGGGAGACGCCGCAGGCAAGGGCTCCGGAAATTTCGACCACCTGGGGTTCTTTAACATGCACCAACATCGCACAGTACACGGGCCTCTAGAATTTCGCCTCCATCAAAATTCGACCACCGGGGCCGGGATCGAACCCGCGTCTTTCGGGACAGAAGCCGAACACCATAACTACTGAGCCACCGCGGCGGCTTAAAAAGAATAGGTACGCAAAACTGGGTATATCTACCTCTTGAAACCATCACGCCACCTCAGCGAAAGAATATCGCAATATATAATGGTGTACAAAACGACGACTCATCTGAAAACTGTACTCTAACAAAAACAAACAGCTTAGTGCTAGAATGCTGCACCACAAGAGCAAATATTATATTGCTAAACACGTTGTGAAAGGTGTTTCTTAATGCTCGGAACCGCGTTACACAGCATACAAGAGGAAATTCCCTACTGAAAAATCCGGTATGAATTTTAAACCGGAACCGCATACCGGGTTATTGTACAGGATTTGCGATACCGGGTTACCGGAATATCCTGTATAAAACAGGACAGTCCTGTATAAAACAGTACTCTCCTGTTTTGTGCAGGATACTCCGATAATCCGGTATCGCAAATCCTGTACAATAACCCGGTATGCGGTTCTGGTTTAAATTCAGACCGGCATACAGGACAGTCCTGTATTCTACAGGCTAGGCCCGTATTATGCAGGAGGGCCCTGTATCACAGAAAAAAGGCAGGAATAAAATGCTTCAAATCTATCCCACTTGGACTAAATCTGCCCAAAAACTGGGGCCATAAGTGTACATGCCAAATGCTGCAATATACAGAGCCTCAGAAACTGGTAATCTGCGATTACCAGCGACTCGTATTGCAGTCGATGTGCAATTGTGTTATTTTCTCCCAGCTTTTACCAAGTATTGGTAGCTTGGTGAGTATTATAATGCATCAAAAACTCCAAAAGATGTTTATTTTTTTCGCATGTCTTGAACCAGCTCACTGAGGTAATAATTTAACTCTTCGCGACGATCTACCGGTGCTGGGGTCTCTACAGGGTGCTGGCCAATGAAGTAGTCAAAACCACCTGCAGAAAAGAAAATATGATTGGTAGTACATAATGCCCCCAGCTTATCATTTAATTGGGCACTGACACACAACATAATGCATTGAGCACTGTGACATGCAACTTACGGCCAATGGCTTGTAGCTTTTCAGGGGTCATTGGCTTTCTGCCCACTGTGGAGGCTTCTGACTTCAGGTTGCGATGGCAAGCTTGCCCTGTAACGCTCCTTTCCAGGAGTTGTGGAGTCGTCCAAAGGCTGCATCCTTGCAGAAACGCGAATCTTTGGGTGCCACCATAACTGCTGCCCACGTTGCCGAAGGAATAAAAATTCCATTCCCGACGTGGACCTGTATGCAATAATTACAAATGCATACCCCCAGTAGCACAAACCATGCTCTGAATTGCGGGCCCTCGTGGGCCCAGACAAGCCACAGACAAGCCAGGCGTCTCAAGACGCCAGGCCCTGAGCATTGGCAATTGTCAGTATCGTGAATGCACCTCACGCCTTCCATATTTGAATCAATAATGTATTGCAAATCTGCGTCGTAACATTGTTGGTGTGTAAACAGGTTGCTCGGACGATACCGGTGCTTCCGTGGTCATCCTCCATTATTTACGGCACATACCGCAGCATCGATGCGATGCGTGATGTTTTTTCAAGGTCTTGAGCCGCTCCCCCTCAGGACGCTTATCGCTGATTGCTCTCGCACGTATACACGATATGCCTCTGTAAAGAAAGAATACAAACCATAAAGCTAATTTTAGTCGTGTTATCATGAAGGACCAGCAATTTCGGTATGTAGCTGAAAGAAAATTTTGAGCTATTTCGTCCCTCTACGCTGTGCAATCCACAAATTGCTAGTTAAAAAGACACTGGACAGTTAGAACTTTTCTGTTGACGCCGAGAATATAACCGAGACGGAGGCAGTACTTAAGAAACGGTGATTTGAAATGCGTACTTACGTCCTAGCAGCACGACGTCGCCGTCATGAAATCCGCCTTCACCGCCGTGGCCTCCACCGGTCAAATGTCTGTAAATGTCACGGTTCACCACTCACGTCTTTCGGACCGAAGTTATCTAGCACTGAGACAAGGACGACAGGGTTCCACCATACTTGCACTGGACGCACGCATGGAAGGCGATGTCATCTTCGATCGTGGATTGATCAAGCAACACGATGAAAGGCACAAAAAACTGTATAACACAAATTCAACGAGGACTAGCGAGTGCCAGCGTGTTTTCGCAGCTACCTTCATCCCTTGACACTCAACCCAACCGCAGGAAAGAAAAACCTGTTCCAAACAAACGTGACCGGACACAGTGAACAACAAGTAGAATCGGAGCCGCCTCTCCACTTTATGGAGCGTCGCGGGGAGTGTGGTAGGGAGGGCGGCTTAAAATGTTCGGTAGTGGGCTGTAGAGTGAGTGCCTCCTCCCCATTTCGGGGAAGGGGGCTGGGAGGGACAGGACAGACACAAAGGAGACCTCGGGGAAGGATCAAAGGCAGACAGAAAAAAACAGGGTTGAGCAGGTTTTTTTTTTCTTTGAGAGTGGACCCAGGAAAAGCAGGGAAGGCGGTGGTGAGAGGAAAGAAAAAACTTGAAAAAAAAAGTGCGCAAAGACAGGTTACTCGTGTGACGTTTTTACGGGAGTTTGTTTTTATTTTGTTCTCTCTAGCTCTGTACCTTTTCACTAGCTAACCTTTTCTTGTTCGTCGATAGAAATGTTCTCGGCGATTTGTGATTAGTATCTCTTCCTTATAGAGTGAAGGGTGGGGTCGCTCGCGATGGCGCTTGGACAAGTTGAGTTATCAATGGGCAATCACTTGACGAAGAAGAAGTGCAAAGAATTCCTGCACGAAAACCAAGAATTTTCTTTCTTGATCGATGCGTCGCTACAGACTGCCGCTAGCGAACAGCTGCTGCAATGAACGCGACAGTAACAAACCTTTTGGAGCCTCTGGCGCAGTCACCGGAGGCTCGCCATGTTTATCAGCCAGTCGTGAAGTTCTGCACTGTGAAATCCAGAGTAATCTGCGCAGGACTTACGAAGGCTGCTGGCGGATGTATACTAGCCGTTTGCCCGCACACAGCCACCCTGGCTTAGTCAGGGTGCTGCACGGGAAGCCAATATGGCGGTTGCCCGCAAAACCCCTTCATGCAGCCCCCGCCTTTCATGCACAAACTGCATGTGTTGCCAGTGAGAAGCTCACGCTTAGCCCTTTTCTTTTCCTAGCCCTTTAAACAAAACCGTGTATGTGTTGATTATCGCACTTGTGCGCACGCTAACCCCCCCCCCCCCCCCCCTTCCCCTAAAAAACATCTGCTGGCGTACAACAGTCAATCTGCAGACCAAGCACCGAAACCGCAGCACATATCGCTCTGAATACAGGCTGGTATGTCCGGTTTGAGCTCCGTACCGGGCTGTCTGTCCGGTTTGAGCTCCGTACCGGACTGGTCTGTCCGGTTTGAGCTTCGAACCGGGAATGTACTTTCCGGTATGAGCTCCGTACCGGAGCGGTCTGTCTGGTTTGGGATCGATACCGGACCGGTACGAACCGGTATAGCCATCAAACCGGACGGGTCTCGCCGGTATGAAACCGATATGTTCCGGTAAAATCCGGTTTGCCGCGATGCCGGATTTTTCAATAGGGTTGCGAGGGCTTCTAAGGTTCAAAAGAAAAGGGAACAAATGGCGTACAAAGCTATCTCGCCTGTCTTTTTTTCATAAAATATACCATCATAACACAACCTTGCGCTATCTTTGGGTTCAACCACCGTCATACATTTCAACTCGCCGTGACCACAGCAAAAAGGTACATATTCCACACTCAAATACGCTTGCATATTCATACTCTTTTATTCCTCGGACAAGCAATGACAGGAATAACCTACCAGCATCACTAACAAGTATATCTGAAATTGAGAACTTTAAATCAGCATTACAGTTTCTTTTCATAGCTAGTGCTCATATCATCATCATGGCGTTCATAGATGGTGTTCATATTCCCAATACGACTGTTTGTTTATTAGGAACTGCAATCCTTGTTTATTATTTGTTTTCCTTGCCATATTTTTCTGTATTTATTAACACCGTTACTGATGTCGTAGTTTACTCTTTGTACCTTTGTTCTTTTTCATTCTTTTTGTATGCTTACTTTCGTTTTTGTACAGGTTTTACAGAGATTGTGTATATTTTTTACTAATAACTTTTTTGTGTAAATTGTGTATGCCTCTTCATCCGCCCCTCCCCTCTATAATGTACACTTGTACCCTGAGGGTATAATAAATAAATAAATAAATAAATATCCAAACCGAACATAATAAACTGACACTGCGGCGACTACTCGCTATGATCATGAGATGAAATAAATATAAACTGCGCAAAAACTTCTTCCTGCCACTTACTTTAGCTTGATGCTACCTTTTCCTGCTACGAGCAGAAGGGACTACGTGGGAGATCTGGCGTAGGACAACAATGTGGGTACAGTTAGGAAGGCTGCACCCTGTATGCCATCACACGATGATGTTCTCTACGTAATCGTACTGATTAGCCTTGGAAATAAGGCAGTTGCAATTTTTAACGGCTGTTTTTTTTAATATGACTGGTTAAGACTCGGCTAACATCTCCATGACGTTGCTGCAACACCTGCTACTGCTTTGAGGCAGCGCAGTATCGCGCTGTAAGTGCGCAACATCTTACCGAGCTGGCAGCTACTAAAATAGGTATTAAGTTAATTTACACTCGTCCCATTCTACTTCTTTTCACGATGTGTACCTAACTGGGTAGTGAAGTTCGAATATTGCCCAGTTTTCCTGTAATACTAGCCATTTCGCTCTCTGAAGTTTGAAAAGTATGTGCAGTTTTTTAGTTTTTGTAGAATATTTGTTTTGCCGGACTCCCGTTCATGAGCGGTAAGATTTCTTGCAATATTATTCCTTGCGGAAGTCGAAATAATCTGGAAAAGAAGTATCGCGCGATAGTAGGCTTCTTTTTTGATTAAGACTTCATTCAGATGAGTATTACTGCTAAGATTACAAGCCAACTGTACTGTATACATTAAATTTCAATGAGATCACTCAGCGAGTTACACAAGTACTGGCCAGCGAATACTGGGAAGCTCGAATCTAGCTGTTTAGAAGCAACATGAGCTGACGACGGGCACACAGAGGCCATAATGGCGAGCCGATTATTGACCGCGGGATTATTATTAGCGCTATACTTGTCACGCACTCGCCTACGATAATTCGTCCTTAGTAGCGGTTGTTTCTCGTACCTTCGACGTAGAGGAAGAAGTAGGAATAGGTAGTCGCATAGGGCCGGCTTAGACTTCAGAGTTGGTCTTACCTGCACCTGGGTAGCACTGGTTTCATATTGGGGAAAGGATTGTATTCCAGGGCTAAGCCTCTCAAGCGGTGGCTTGACTTATGGACAAATGTCGTGTCCAGGGGCTGCGGCTGAGCTCTGGAGGTTCCCAGGATCTCTTCGTACATGAATCGATTCCCAGCACCTCCACAAAAATGCCACCGCACGCCAAAAGAGCGTCCTTACTGGCAGAACAGTACTTGGCAAGAGCACTGAGCAGAGCACAGCCTACTGATCCTAGAGCCGAAAAGAAAACGATGAAATCCGGCGCGCGGCAAAGGACGAAGACAAACTGCCTGAGGACATCATCATCATCATCAAACTGCACGGGGGCGCCGGTAGAATGTCTAAATTAAGTGTGGCAATATTTAAGACAAGCTCATGGGTCTGCGACAGCTGGACGGTTTCGGATGGGTCTGAGATGATCAGTTCACCGCTGAATTTGTCAGTCTCGCCAAAGATAGTCATTGTCATGCCTCATCTCTTTTCAAGATATTTTTAAAACGTTCAAGACCCCATCACCAGCACTTTGAAGTTTTTTTTTTCATTCCAATTAGTAGTGCTCTTCTGCACAGGCACGTGAAGCTGCTGTGTTCGCGCTGCCATGGGCTCGAATCCCAGTTGCGGCAAAATTGCAAAAATCGCAAGATCTTCCTCGATGTTTACGCATCGGAACAGTGCGTTCGGACTAAAAGTAACAGACCCGCTCCATGTTCAGACTCAAGCCACTCTACGTAAGAGCGCCACCTAACAAAGCCCTACTGGTGTCTACGCCAGCGAAGTAGACCCTTCTTGACACCAGAATATCTTTGCCAGGTTTCCTCCCCATGGAGAGAAGTACGTGGCGGAACTTAAAGAAGAGGTCACTAAATTTTGCCCAGAATGTACAGTCGCCGAATGAAGAACATGGACCACGGTTCAACACACATTCTCCAGAAGAGCTAACTAGCGAAACGAAATGAATGTTTGGTACAATGCAAGTTATACTTACTTTGCCGTAACGCATAAAAGTAGCAAATATTTCTTTTTCTCTTACGCCACGTTACGCAACCGAAATGTTTGAACACGGATGCGTGGTTCCTGTTATTCTGTCCGCGACTACAGTATGCAGTAGATCTATGACTCTTTTCGTCCTGAGTCGAGAAATCCGTGTCTATGATGACATGATGCCATCATTCCTCAAGCGAAAAGTATACGAGAGCTGTATCTTACCGCTGCCCACCTATGAGGCAGAAGCGTGGGGGACAAAGCTTTGAGCTATCAAAAGAAAAATGATAGGTGCAATGTTAAGAGAAGGGAAGCGGGAAGAGTGGGTGAGGGAAAAAACGCGATCTAATGACATGCTATTCTGTATCAAAAGGAAGAAGTGGTCTTGGGCAGGGAACGTAATGCAAAGGTACTTAAGGGTAACCGACTGCATTCCCAGAGAAGGCAAGCGTAGCAGGTGCAGCAGAAAATTAGGTGGGCGCATGAGATTAAGAAGTTTGCAGGGATAGGATGGCCGCAGCTAGCAAAGGACAGGGTAATTTGGAGAGTCATGGGAGATGCCTTTGCGGTGCAATGAGCGTAGTCAGGCTGATGAAGATGATATCACCGCAGCACTGCTGTAGCCCGGGCGAAACGCACAGTCAGCATGTTCCCGGTGACTCCCTTGCACTACTACTTTCTAACCGCCTGATGAGGTTTCCTCCAGCTCTGCGTATCTGCCGGCTGTTCCAGGTCGCGATGAGGTGTGGTGTATGAAGGCTTAACGTCCCAAAGCGACTCAGGCTATGAGGGACGCCGTAGTGAAGGGCTTTGGAAATTTCGACCACCTGGGGTTCTTTAACATGCACTGACATCGCACAGTACACGGGCCTCTAGAATTTCGCCTTCATCGAAATTCGGCCGCCGCGGCAAGGATCGAACCCGCGTCTTTCGGGTCAGCAGCCGAACGCCGTAACCACTGAGCCATAGCGGCGGGGGTTCACTTTCTTCAGCTGATCTTTCAATCATCCAGTGGTGACACGTTATACTGCTCCCGTGTCCACGATAGCAGTAACATTACAGCGGGTATGCGCTGGCTAGGAGCCGGTTCGACGCTTGGTCGCTGTGTCGAATCGCAGTGGTGTTTGGTAAGTTTGACATTACTGTCCGGCGTTGGTGCTGTTGTTCCTAAATAGTGCATAATGATCTTTATTTACAGTTTGCTGCATTTGTACTGGTTTATATTTGCCGCTTCGCTGTGATATCACCCTTACTAAAACGGTTGGACTTCATTCTTTTCTATATGGGTGTTGGAAGGCCGCTTGTGGAAGGTCGCTGCGCAGTTACAGCTTGATATTCGGAGAGAAATGATGATCGCGACAATGACCACGACTGAGCTGGGAGCACCTAATATTCTTAGTGCACGCAGTCATCGGATCTCCGGAAACGTTGCCAGGTGATCACTGGCATTCCTTCATGAATAAGCTATGAAGAACCATTCCTTTTTTTGGGCAGCCTCGGCTTAAGTGGCCAAACTAATCTCATTCAATCGGTTTGTGACAGCTTGTCCGAAGTTTCCCAGGCGTCGCGTTTTCAGCGGCTAGAGCGTAGCTCATAGGCTGGCCAGATGGACGTGTTCGGCGGTGCAGACGGGGAATAAGCCAGCTGGTACGGGCTGATAGTGGCCTTCAACGGGTGGAGGTGCTGATTAAAGTCATGAAGACTTTCTTCAACGCCGATGATCAGTATCGCAAGTTCAGATAGCGCTGGTGACCGTCGCAAGCGCCGTGATTGCTGACAACCTCATAACTATGTCGCTCCGCTTTAGTTAAAAAAAACGCGTTGGTGTAGAGTATATTCACTTTTGTTGCTTGTGTATATTTCAGACCTGGCTATAGAGTGTCTTTTCACCATGAGCGATTTCTGATTATTTTGGCGACCAGTGTCGTGAGATTGTGCAGCAGGCCGGAAAACGTTGGTCCTTGACACCGCTCATCCATGAGTTGACTTTGCTTTGCTCCCCTTTCCCGGGATTTGCGGTTCGGAAGGTATGCTGCGCTTATTTTATGAGTATGGTAACCGTCTAATTGCTACCTGCGTGAATGAAAATGCTTCGATAGAATCAAATATTGTCTCTTAAGCTATGATATCTTTTATATTCCGTGCAATGTGCCTGATAGGAAAAATGAATGCCTTCCTGTTCGAAAAATATTTGTAGTTTTTGCCATCTACTCGATGTCATTGCACGTTAGAGAACCACAGGTGGTCGGATCTGTCCGGAGCCCTTCACTATGGCATCTGTCATTGCCTGAGTCAGTTTAGGACCTTAAGCCCTATAAACAAAAATTCCTTTTGTTACGGCTTTCATTGTTGATTTGCGTTCACTCATGATCATGAGCTACTGCATATGCAGGCTGGTAGCTTTATCACAATGCTTCTTTTGTGAAATTTATTCTTCCTTCTAGCCACTTTCAGCCCCTTCTGTATAATAATGATTTAGCGGCTTCCACCTTCGGCAATCGCGGATTTATCTATTTACTTGGCAGCCCTACCTGCATAAGCATGTAAATTTCCCTAATAGTGTTTAGACATGTGGAAAAGATTTTCATGTGTCTTTTTTGGTTCATTTGTTAGCCTTAGTGGCAAGAACGTGCACTTATGGAATGACAGTTTTCTACTATGAGAGAGAGATAATTTGCTCAAGAGATTATTATAATGGACATTTGGTATACTAGGCTTGCAAGTTAATAGTGTTACTTTCCGTTATCCCTTCAAAATGGATTGATCGTCTTCGTAAAGGTGCAACATTATTTTTACTTAGCATAAAGAGCAGCGCTCAATATTGTAACGGAAAACAGGGCGACAGGTCGCTAACCAGCAGAATGCAGCAGCCAGCCAGCCAGCGCGAGACACTTCAACGTCTTCGAAGACACTTCAGCGCCACCTGAGAACGCCAGGTGGCATTACTCCCCCTCCCAAAAAAAAAAAGAAAAACGTAAAGGCGGGGTTGCAGTACGGGCAGTGGAAAGAGAAAAACAAAACAGCACAAGCACACAAAAATGTACAAGGGAGGTGGGCGAAGGTGTCCCACGCGAAAACTAGCGGAACACTGAGCGTACTGTCCATTACCTCGTGAAATACGGCTTCATGCGGACAACGTGCACAACCTCAGAGCGGGGTGGGCGACGCTGAGGCTGCACAGTCCCGTCAGGAAGAACTTCGTAGGTCACTTCTGTGACGCGGCGCAAAACTCGATAAGGTCCAAAATAACGGCACATCAGTTTTTCAGACAAGCCTGGGCGGCGTACCGGGGTCCACACCCAAACTTGGTCACCCGGATGGTATTCGACGTGCCGATGACGGAGATTGTAGCGGCGCTCATCCGTGGTCTGCTGCCGCTGAATGTGAATACGGGCAAGTTGACGTGCTTCCTCGGCGTGCTGAGCGAACTGCTCGGCGTCCGGCGTGAGTGGGTGGTCATCAGTGCAGCATGGAAGCATTGCATCCAGCATCGTCTGAACGTCACGTCCGTAGACCAGACGAAATGGTGTAAATCGGGTCGTCTCCTGGGTGGCCGTGTTGTAAGCGTATGTGACATACGGGAGAATCTCGTCCCAGGTTTTGTGCTGCGAGTCTATGTACATTGCGATCATGTCGGCGATCGTTCTGTTGAGTCTCTCTGTGAGCCCGTTCGTCTGTGGGTGATAGGCAGTGGTTTTGCGATGGTTCGTGTGACTGAGCTCGAACACGTCGCGCATGAGCTGTGCTGTAAACGCCGTACCTCGATCAGTGATTACGTGGGACGGTGCGCCATGACGCAGCACGATTTGTTGCATAAAAAACTGGGCGATCTCAGATGACGTACCGCGCTGCACCGCCTTGGTTTCCGCATACCTTGTTAAATAGTCGGTCGCGACAATGACCCATTTATGACCGGCCGATGACACAGGGAATGGGCCCAGAAGATCGATGCCGACTTGATCAAACGGCGTCCGAGGCGATTCAATAGGTTGGAGCAAGCCCGCTGGCTTGAGAGGAGGCGCCTTACGACGTTGGCAATCGCGGCAGCCTCTGACGTAACGCTGGACGGCGTGAGAAAGTTTGGGCCAATAATACGCCTGGCGCACGCGTGCCATCCGTTACACAAAAATATGTAACGGAAAACAGGGCGACAGGTCGCTAACCAGCAGAATGCAGCAGCCAGCCAGCCAGCGCGAGACACTTCAACGTCTTCGAAGACACTTCAGCGCCACCTGAGAACGCCAGGTGGCAATATACATATAAAAGCCTAGTTGTTCAGCCTAGTGCAAGCTGTGCATTGATAGCGCTGATTTCTTAATTAGTTTATGAAGCATACTTTTGAAAACCATGGCTGTCGTCATATGTTGATCAAATCAAAATTTCTTAACTTCTTCGGCAAAAATAGGGCTGTTAAATTTTCTAGAGAAGCACAATCTTCAAAGTTATGCTAAATATGTCCTTAAATGGCCACCGGTTGCCTGAGCATTTTGCTTTCCAAAAATATTGAGGAATGCCGAGCTTATAATGAAGTTGCGTTACAGAGGTGCCAGAACGCGTCTAGCGTCTTAAATGCATGTTTCTAGACAACGTCGGCCTTACAAGGACAACTTTCGACAGTTTTAAAAGCGAATCGAATATTCGTTCCTTTTTCTTCAAATCTTGAAGAAAACAACATGCGCACTCAGCCAGGATGCATTGCAAAGAACGGCTAAATTTAAATTCTAGTCCCAGGGAGCCAAAGTGCTGGAAGAAGTTAAAATCGTAGTATATACAGCTGTATGATGCAATCACACAGCTATCTATCATAGGTTTCTATAACAAGTGTATGATTTTTCAGGACATATGGTATCTGTTCGGCACACTTTTTGAAGTTATTGTATCATACAACTTTTTCATTGGGGAGTATATTGCCCCTATGCGATCTTTCACAATGCGGCGAAGAGGACAGACATTGAGGGTTTCGGTATTATTGTTAGCTTAACTCCGACATCAACAGCCAACCACAAAGATATACGGCACCATGCGCATAATTGGTTAACCTCATAATGAGACCTTCGCCTAAGAAGAATGGATTTCAAGTGTGCGAGGTCAGCATCGAACAGGAAAATAATAGACCAAATATTTGTCACTTGATGAAAATCATTATTGCAACACTTATTGCTAACGTGACAGCATAACAAGGGTGGCGGTAACAATGCTGCCATAGCCGGCATTGAAGTGCTAGCCGAAAGCTAACGCATAACTTGAGAGCAAAACACAGAAACAGGTCTGGAAAAATCTCCATTAGGCAAAGAAGTACAGGGTATATTTACTGCATTCTAATCGGAGCGAAAGCACGTATTTGTTCTACATAGAAGACGATGGTGAGCATGCAGTGCCTTTTGACAGAGCAGATGGAAGTTGGTGAAGACGCCGCTCTCCAATGCACAGCGCGAGAGTGTGGTCTCGTTCTCCGCGCTTTGAGAATATAACCACCATGTGCAACGATCCCTTCCTCTCTACTGTTAACTACCTACTTCTCACGTACCCATGGAAGGTTCGTGCGTGTAAATCCCGGCAGTGTGAGGTAGCGATGGCTCTCTTTCGGTGCAGAATCCCCCGCTTAAATTGTTACTTATGCAGATGTGGGTTCAGTGTCTCCAACCTTTGCGCAACTTGTGGAGAAGTAGAAGCACTGGAGCATTTCCTACTCTCTTGCCGGGGGTTTCCACATCAGAGGAGGACGTAGGTACAGAGGGCAAAACGCATGTCTAGAACACGCTCTGAGCGTGTTTCGGGCGTAACACGCGATAACTAGCGATGAGATTTGGTTAAAAATGGTGTGGATGTGAACATGGGCTGTTAAACTCTTTGAATTTCATCGTCATTTTTTGCCTTCTTGGTTGTAGCGGCTTTGGGAGCTCCGGAACGCAGAGTTTGGTTGTTCTAGGCATGTGTTTTGCCCTCTGTACATATTCCAATTACTAGGTAGGGGCTCACTTTGCCGGTCCCGCTTCTTCTCTCCTTCTGTGCTAGCTCCAGAGGTTTTGCATTGCATCGAGTTTGCGAATACCTCCACAATTACATATTTTCTACCGGCAGATTCCCTTGCTAATGGTATCCAAAATTTCCACATTTAAAAATCGCTCAAAATTTTTTTCTTCTGTTCAATTTCCTAATCTGTTCGCCCGTTTATTTTTTCAATTTAATTTTTTTATTTTTTTATAATTTCCTCTTTAAATATTTTGAATTCTTACCCAAAGTAAAACCATGAGCTTGGCCCCAATTTACCTTCTTTTGGCTCTCCTCACTGAACTCTTGCCTATTCCCTTTCGTGGGTATGGGCAATGTCACTAAGGCAACAATGACATCAACACGAGGCGTGTTGACTGCGGCGATAGCCAAGTGGGAAGAGGAACCCGTTCGGAACGGCTATGTCTTGAAATGCTTCTAGCTGCAAACTGCGCATCGGCCGTTGACCGAGGTCTCCCGACACCTGGAGTTACCATGGACTCGTGCAAAGTTCTCCTCCCTCGACTACCCACCAGTAATGTTGTCCTCAACACCGTCTTTCTGCATGTTGAACTCAAGAGTCGCCGATACCGTGCTCCCGACTCCCGAGACACGCTCGCGTACATTCTGGACATCCGTGAGATTCTGTGTATTGGCCAGTACCAGATGAGCCGCGTTTGGATGGCTACCTGCGATAGCAGTTCCTCAGAATAGAAGGTTATTAACAAAGCAGAGTTCCACGTCTAAAATGTATCGTGTTTGACCCAAACACTAGAAACGTGAAGCTTAAGGAACTGTACAAACTATCGACCGTGAGAAGCGGAAGCACATGGAAGCAGCCAACTCTGAAATCTCGCTCACGCTTGACGTTTTCGGGGTGCAAGCTGTAATCGTGATCCCAGGCAGGCCTCCGCAGTGCCTTCGTTGTGGACGTGTGGGCCATGCACGGCGTCATTGTTGTACGCCTCGATGCACCCAGTGCCGACGCTTTGGGCACACGGTAGGCAACTGTGTTATGACATAAGCTGAGAGGTTGCGCCAGGGCAACTTGACACATGCGGATGAAGTGGTGTCAGAACACATTATGGATGTGTCGGATGTTGTGGAAGGGTCGAGTGTACTCGGTCATGAGATCCCGACAGAAGAAAGACCAAAGCCTTCTGCACCGATTAACGGCAAGGGACCACCTGCAAGTACGGACAAAACGGGAATCCCCGCCTCCAGACTCAAAACCACCCGACCCGGATCAGCCCGGGCCTCCTACTTTGAGTCCTGTGCTTGCTACTCAGGAGCCATCTGTCACCCAGCGATCACGAGAGCGGAACACCCTTTCTGTAGAGTCAGTAGAGGCGCTACAGCCAGTGAATGTGCGACATGCCTTCTGCGCCGGCGGTGCCCCTTCGCCGCCAGAGTGCAGCAGTGTCAGCCTCTAGTCTGACCGATGCCCCGTCGGCTGACAGCGTGGTTACGAGCAACTTGGTCCACTCGGCTACACCGGCCGAAGCCATGGCTGTCTTAGAAGAGGCTATGGACAACAGCGCACCTTTGAAACTGTCCTGCACATGATGAGGTGTGTGCCGATGGCGATAAGCAGAAGGCACCTGGTGTGGCGGCATTGCGAAGGGTAACCTCAAAACGAAGGGCGATGTCGGCCCTACAAGCCGCCGAATTGCAAGCGGGCCACCCCAGTATAGGAGATGGCACTCGATAAAACAAGCACAAAAAATTCTGGGAGGCGCAGCATTTCAGGTCGCTATCCTTAACATTAGGGGTTCGCGTAACCATGGAAGGCAACATCAGTTACGGCATCTTTCAAAGAAATGTGGAATGCCTTGTTCCTGTGGAATGTTATCTGAAGGCCTCCGTCACTACTTCTGGGAATTTTACCTTACTCCTTCTTTAGTTTCTCGTTTCTAATCTCGTTGCTAATCAGACATCACACAATCTATTTACCCCTCCCTTCTCTGAGAACCTGCTGCTTGTGCTCTTCTCCTTCAAATGGTTCACGTCATAAGTTTGGTTGGTTTGGTTTATTGGGGTTTAACGTCCCGAAGCAACTTAGGCTATGAGGTACGCCGTAGTGAAGAGCTCCGGAAATTTTGACCACCTGGGGTTCATTAACGGGCACTGACATCGCACAGCACACGGGCGTTCACCTCATAAGTAGCCCAATTCCTAATTATCCACGCTCATTTCTGTCTTTCCTATCAATTCTCTTCCCCATGCTCTGCACAGAGCAGAGGTCCGTGCTCCTTTGTTGGGCAAAGACGGATTAGTAGTGGCCTGTATACTGTGCTTTGACTGTGGGATTGTGAGTGTTTCTTTGACTGTGTTGTGGCTTTGGTTTTTTGTCTTGTTTTGTTTTGATTACGTTTTTACTTCCTGTTTTTACTTCCTTCATAAAGTCAGCTATAAAATTCCAATAAGAAAAGGTGTCAGGCAGGGAGACACGATCTCGCCAATGCTATTCACCGCCTGTTTACAAGAGGTATTCCAGGGCCTGAAATGGTAAGAGTTGGGAATAATAGCTAATGGAGAATACCTGAGTAATTTGCGATTTGCTGATGACATTGCCTTGCTATGTCTCTCAGAACATGAACTCCAAAGCATGATCAATGAGCAAGACAGGCAGAGAAGAACGGTGGGGCTAAAAACTAGCATGCAGAAAACTAAAGTAATTTTCAACAACCTAGGAAGAGAACAGCAGTTCGCAATTGGTAGCGAGGGGCTGGAAGTAGTAAGAATATGTCTACTTAGTGACCGCTGATCCG
This sequence comes from Amblyomma mixtum, assembly GCF_055824585.1. Lineage (NCBI taxonomy): Eukaryota > Metazoa > Arthropoda > Arachnida > Ixodida > Ixodidae > Amblyomma > Amblyomma mixtum. The sequence goes on along the minus strand of NC_143019.1, from coordinate 109,466,435 downwards.
GATCATGAGAGGGAAATAACGAGAAGACTAAGAATGGGGTGGAGCGCTATGCCAGGTTCTCTCAGATAATGAATGGAAGTTTATCAACATCCCTCCAGAGAAAAGTATACAACAGGTGTATCGTACCGGTACTCACCCATGGAGTAGAATCGTGGACGCTAACAATGAGGGTTCAGCTGAATTTAAGGACAGTGCAGCGATGTATGGAAAGAAAAATAATAGGTGCAATGTTAAGACAACGGAAGCGGGCGGAGTGGGTGAGAGTACAAACACGGGTTAATACGTCCTAGTTGAAATGAAGCGGAAGAAGTGGGCTTGGGCAGGGCATGTAATGTGAAGGCAAGATAACCGCTGGTCCTTAAGGGTAACAGAGTGGATTCCGAGAGAAGGCAAAAGTAGAAGGGGGCGGAAGAAAGTTAGGTGGGCAGATGAGATTAAGAAGTTTGCGGGGATACAGTGGCCGCATATGTCAAAGGACAGGGTTAGTTAGAGGGACATGGGAGAGGCTTTTGCCCTGCAGTGGGCGTAGTCAGGCTGATGATGATGATGATGACATGTTGTGAAGGCGGAAGAACTAGTGTTTTATTGTAAGCCTTCGACAACGACGAGTGTTGACCCCTTAGACATAAAACGAAGACGTGGCTCCGAACGCTGATTTAACAAACGCTGAATCCACATTGGTAAAAGTGAAACTCTCGGTTTGTGTATTTTTCAGGATATAGCCTCCAACATCGCTACGACCTATGCTAATGCAAACAGAAATCGTATGGCACCACCCGCAATTGTGTATGACGAATGGTTGTGCCACAATTTTGATACGAGAATTGGTTTTGAGGAAAGGCATTGCTCAGTAACTGTTGGACACCTCAGACGCGCCTTAAGAGAAGAGGGTAAGAATCTAGTGGGTCATGCTATTCAAGGTTCAGATGTCGTCAGTTCGAATCCTTATCGCAAGCTACCCTAAAACTCTAGTAACACATGTAAGCTGTATACAAAGAGAAAGCATATGACACAACTCAGAACGTTGAACGGCAATCGGTTGCTTCCAAATTTGGTACGAATCTAGTCCGGAAAACTGGGACGACTTTGTGGTCAGCCAGGAAGGGGGGGTGGGGGGGGCGAATATATATATCGACCCAGATGTATATGATTGGCTAAAATGGCGGTGTTCGGCTCCGGGATGCACAGCCGCTTGATGATGTCGCCTTATTTTCCTTGCCATCGCTGCAACTTACTGTGCCATCTTTGAGTACACACACTAGCAAACACACGCCGCCTGTTCTTCTCGTAATGTAACTACTAATGCCTTTGCATTTTGTACCCGTTTTGTAACGGCCACTTACGGAGCAGTTTTAGGCATTAAACGGAGCTGGAATTACCCAATGCCGGTTAGATATCTGCATATCTGTGTTTATTTTATAGCAGTGTTACATACAGGGTCTGTTCTGAAAGTAGTAGGAGTGGTTTTTTCGTGGGCGAACGCGTGGACGAGAGACGGTCTGCGCTTGCAGGATCGTTGAAGGGGGCTATTGGGAATGCTGGTGAAAATCGCCAGACGGCTCTCGGCCGTTGAAGAGAGCAGGTCACTTGTACTGTGAACCCCTGTCGAAACGTCTCGCCACGCAGAATCATGGAGAGTTTACCGGATTAGCTATAGGCGATCAAGTTTTGTGTAAATCTTGGTAAAACGGGCCAAGAGACTCACGACATGAATAAGGAGGCCTATGGTGACGCTGCCATTAGTAGACCAGGTGTTTTTTGAGTGACGCAAGCTGCACCGATAAGGAACTGAAAGAGCGGAAGACGACGACCGCTCCGGACGCTCTTTGACCAGCAAGACCAACAAAAATGTGTAGCGAGTGAATTATTTAATGAACAGTGATTGTAGGATGGGTATCATTGTGATTGCTGATGACTTGAGCATTCCTCAAACCCAAGTTTTTCAGATCGTGACAGAAAAATTAGCGATGAGGAGTGTGTGCGCGAAGTTGGTGGCAGGAGTGTTTTCAGAGGAGCAAAAGGCCAACCGGGAAGCGATCTGCCAGGATCTTCTTCACCGTGTGAATGAGGACCCCGATTTTTTGCCCAGCACAAGGCGGCAACGCTGCCTCAGCCCCCCTACAGCCCCGACCTGGCCCCGCCAGATTTTTGTCTATTCCCAAAAATAAAATTGACGCTCAAGGGGAAACATCACGGATCGGCAGAGGCGGTTCAACAGGCCGTGACGAGGGAGCTAAACAGCATTCCGGTCCAGGCGTTCCTGGAGGCGTACGAAAAATGGAAAACTCATTAGCAGCAGACTGTAGTTGCGGCAGGGTGCTACTTTGAAAAATTCTAATCGTTTTTACTACTCGCATGAAGAAAACTTTATTTTAAAAAATGACTCTACTACTTTCAGAACAGACCCTGTAGACAAGCATACAGGCAGTGTTACAATATAAACACATATATGCAGATATCTAACCGTGCATTGGTTAATTCCAGTTCGGTTTATTACCGCAAAATCGTTCCATTCTTACACAAGAAAGCACACACGTAGCCGCCGCGGTGGCTCAGTGGTTACGGCGCATGGCTGCTGACCCGAATGACGCGGGTTCTATACCGGCCGCGCCGGCCGAATTTCGATGAAGGCGAAATTCTGGTGGCCTGTGTACTGTACGATGTCAGTGCATGTTAAAGAATCCCAGGTGGTAGAAATTGCCGGAGCCCTCCACTACGGCGTCTCTCATAGTCTGAGTTGCTTTGGGACGCTAAACCACCATGGACCGTAAACCGCTAACCGAAAGCGCACAGGCAATTTACAAGGATGATTGAGTCTCGAATATAGCACGGCAAATATGAAACTTAAGTCGTCTTCAATGAGACGACTAGTGCCGCCCTGCCGTCACCTGCGAGTTCTGTTGGCTCCTAATTGCCTCTCTTTGCTAATAAATGCCTCCCTTTATATAGCACGCAGAATTGTCCATTTATTTCCTTATCTATAACATATCGGTAACGTATTGATCACGTGTCAGTTGCTTATCGATCACTAATGAGTTACTTATCGATTACGTATCAGTTGCTCAGGATCACTAGTGAATTACTTATCAATCACTTATCGGTCACCCATCGATCACTTATCGTTTACGTATCGATCACGGATCAATCTCTTATCGATCGCGTAATCAACTGACAGAGGGAATCTGTGCAATTCGTCCAATTCCATTGCGCTTCATTCAAATTCCGTGCAGTGCGTTGGCTCCGCCCACCTTTCCGGTCACGTATGCCAATCACATGGTTCGTCACGTGGTACCGCACTCCCGGCAATTCAAATTTCACGCCTCCCCCGGCTCCACACGCCCACTTTAAGTAACTTTTTTGCTGTAATTAACTAACTATCCGATCGGAGCCCAAATTTTTGCGTCGCATCCACTCAGCATCCTCCTTTGATTATAACTACTTTTGAGGGGATATCTCTTCATATTTTTTCCACAGTCACTGCGGAGACGGTTTTGATGACAGAAATGCGCCGACATGGCCTAGTAACGCTTTCACATTAATAAAAGAAAATGCGTCCTTGGCTCATCTCCTATCATAAGGGGAATTACTGCTATATTACGGAATACTCTTCTAACATGCATGAATTGAGACAATTTATATCCGTGCTTTTATAAATTGATAAGCCGACAAAAACCAGACTTTACCCAATGTTTTTTTTGTTTGTGCAAGAAAAAAACTTTTCTGCGTAAGTAATCATAAACGTAATCAGAAGAAACGTACTTTGGTTGGATCTTGATAATTGAAGATCTCCTGAGGCATCGCGTGCTTGGGTCCAGGATCATTAGCGAATGCTCCATGAATAATGCTTAGGTAGGCTATTACAGCTATTAGAGGGCACCAATACATGCCTCGTGGTTGCCGCTCAAGTTTCCAGTAAAATGCTGGCATTCTCTTGTTCACTCGTAAAAGCGAGCGGATCCCTAGTATTTATATAGCGGATTTGTTCCAGTACAATCGGTAGTAGATTATCATGTCAATGCGATCTTAGAATACCGAAAAGGTCATAAAGCAGACAGAAAGATAAATGCACCACTGAAAATTAATTCGAAACTACATGCATCTTTCTACATTTGCATGGCGACTTTAGTATTTTAAATTTTCCTTAAGCTAGGCACACAACCTGAAATAAAAATTTCATCAGGTATTCGTTCCACTGAAGAGCGCTGATTTAGAAATCCAATGTAGAGGCCCCTTAGCAAGGGTTTGGACGCAAGCAAATAAAGTTTAGTAATATTGTTTACTCTCGCATTCCAGTTTACCCCCTGTTCCGTGCTTTCAATGAACATCAGCTTGCACATTTCAAAGCAGTGACATCCGAGAGCATTGCCTCGGCCACCGTAGCGCGCTCCACAGAGAGGCAATCGCTGCATGTCCTCCTCTTGCTTGGCGCCCGAGGCACATTACTTCTACCGACATTGAATTTCTTTGACACCTTGTTGACGAGCCAAAAATGTCACTTATCTTGCTGTTGTCAGCGTCATTGGCGCCAACAAAGCTGCTTTGCCAATTTCACCTGTTTTCCTTAAAGAAAAACACACATATATGCCGCAGACTTCATTTAAGCATGTGTTTGACTGGCTATACAGCCGTGACATTATGACTTGTTCAAAGACTCCCGAGTGATATATTTCAAATTTGTATATCTGCGACAGAGAACACAGAACATTTGTGGCGACAATTACTTGCACTGGTCATCTTTTGCATGCTCAGCAAGTGCGAGATCGAGGTCAGGAACAAATTTGTGCATTAAAGGGGTCATGAAATGTTTTCCGAAAATTTTTAACGACGTGTGTATTTGGAATTCTGACCCTTCATTCTATAGTATACCTTGGTTCGTTTCATCGTCTGGGTTGATTGAATAGCGAAAAAAACTAAATTTCGGTTTCCCAGCGCGCGTCCCCCTCAACTCACAGCAAACGTCATTTTAAGAAGCCAATCAGAGGCTTCTGTCGTCAACAAAACATGGCGGCGTAGTGAGGCCTGTTTAGCCATAGTTGACCGAGGTTACAGCACTCATATTGACTCGAATGTGGCACCGTCGTCTGATCAGAATGGAGTCTGCTAGCTGTCAAGCTGACACATGTGCGAAAGCTTGGCCAGCGCGCCGCACCAGTCGCCGCTTGCGAACTGCCGCCTACTGCAAGCAGGGACACGGAGCGGCAAGCATCTTTGCGCCGCTAGACTCATGCCCAGCCCACATCCGGTGTAACACTGCCACCGCACACCAGCGCCTGTGCGCTGCTTGGCTACTGAAGTTCGCACCAGAAAAGACAAAATAGCGATGTTATCAGAAAGGCTGCCGGCTGTACTCAGGCGGCGACAAAAAATGCCTGCCCACGTAGCGCGCTTTCGGCAACGGCGCTGGACGCGGGCGCGCCGGGCGACGAACTGCACTGCTCTCTGGCTGCCCTGGTCGTCGCTAGGCCTGTTTTGCATTGAAGCCGCGGTGGACAGCGCTTCGAAAGTAGCCTCGGTTATAATAAAAGGCCTGCTTTTGGCATCACTTAACTGTCAACAGCACCGTCTCACAACAAAAAATATCGTCATTGTTGCGGTGCGCTCGGCAGCGGAGCCATATAGCGGACGCCAGGCGCGCAAGCCGGACCGCAACGGCCGGGCAGCGGCAGCTGAGGGGCGGTTGTGGCAAGAAATTTGCTCGTATTACAGTTGCTGCTTCTACCAGCAACTCGGCATTGTTCAACGATCCTCAAGAATGATCTATTTTCCACACTTCTTGCTACCACAATTTATTATTTGCGCGAAGAAAAATATTTAGCTCATTTTTATAACGCCAGCGGACGGGATCCAGGTTTGCCGGCCGGCCTGCAGACTCGATCGATGTATTTCACATTCGCACCAGAAAAGACAAAACAGCCATGCTATCAGAAAGGCTGCCTATTATATTCGAGCAGTGGCAGCATGCCGAGCTTTCGGCAACGACGCCGCCTGCGGACGCGCCGGGCGATGAACTGCGAGGCTTGCCGGCGGCCCTGGTCGTCGCTAAGCCTACCTGGTTTTGCATCGATACTATCGATACCGCAGCTGAGGGAGCTTCGGAACTGGTCAGCGCTGTAAAAGGTACTACTCTCGTCACCCCTTTAACTGTGAACCTGTCCCATAATAAAATAAAGATATGCTCGATTTCCGCGACGCCAGCGGAGCTAGCAAATGCCAGCTATGCGAGCGGCGACCAGGCATTAAATAAAGCGGTCAGGGGATGAAATTTGCTTGTATCGCCGAATTAAATACTGCCAGCAACTTGGCATCAGCCAACGATCCTAAAAAATGATTCATTTTTGGCATTCATCTATTCCACTGCTTGTTATGAGCGTGAACAAATAATACTAGCGTGTTTTTCTGACGCCGGCGGCCGGCATCCAGGCTGACAGGCCGGCCCCGAGAAACGCGCCCCCACGTCATTATGACGCACGCGCTCTAAGCGCTAACATTCTGCCCCTTGTCAGTGCGACGCGCCGCGTGCGGCCTGTCATTGACATCGGTTGGGCGCAGGCGGCGAGCTGCTGTCAGTCGTTGTTACGCCGCTCTCAACGGCGCGTCGCGCGCCCGGCAAGTAGCAGTCATTCCGAGAGCCCGCGACACCTCTGCCTGCGGGAGCCCCGACCGTGAACCTCCGAACCCGGTCGTAGACTCGAGTCTTCATCTCTATCGCAAGGGGTGGGTTGACTCGCAGCCCCATCTGCAAATTATGCCTAACCCTCTTCACGCTTCTGGAATATATTTTTCTGCAGCAAAGAACAGAAGCGCGGAACCGATGCGCGCCGCGATAGCTGACTCGTTCGTATCGAGTTCATGTAAACAGAGTCGTCGAGATGGGCTGACTTTGCTCAGCTCGATTCTCTGACTCAAACCACCGCTGTCAAGGAACACCACCTAGATAGGTTCACGTAAGCAAGGCTATGTCGAGCCGCTGATACTGAAGCCAAGGAGGATGGAGAAGCAGAACCGAAACCGAAACTGGTCCCAGGTCAGTGATTGATGTATAACCACGCGCTGCAGTTCAACAGAGTGCAATTACGTGTGCAAATAATTGGAAAACCTTGTTTCGCTTTCTGAATTTCTCATAAAGCTATTATTTTAGGGCAAACGAAAGTTGAAGATCTCTCTATACGTTTCTGAAGGTCTTAAAATGACGTAGTCGAGTAGTGCGTGTGCCGGCCGACGGCGGCGTATGGTCGTTTCATGAACGCAAAAAGGCAGCGATTTCGAACGGGCTTTATTAAATGCAGACTCAATATTGAGACGAAATATTTCGGAATCAGCATGTCTAATGTTTATGGAAGCAGTAAAAATTAAAACCGGGCAGCTTCATTTTCTTTTCACAACCCCTTTAATAACGTATTCCTTCAGTTCAAAAGTTAGGGCTCCGAAATGACATTAATTTAAAGAGCAGATTTTTTAAGGAAAAAAATATGCCTTTTTCAGCATAGCAAGACCAGTAGTGCCGTACACCAGAAAACCGGTGAAGCGTTTGAAATAGTAAGCTGGCTAAGTAATTTTTAATAATTAGCTAACTATTAGAATTCGGCGACTAGTTGGAATTAGAGGTTTGTACCTTATTTTACCTAAAGCCATATCACTTCTAGAATTTAGAAAACACGAGTGCCCTCTGCGCCGTGGCTCGAAAATATGTTTTTTTTTTTTACTAGTTACGTGCACTGTAAACATTGCTTTGCCTCGGTGCGTTTCGAAAACGCATGTGTTTTGGCATGATGTAACCAAATTTTGTCGAGCCACAGCACCGAGCTGAATCGCGTATTCGAAATTCTAAAAACCGATGTAGCTATTTCTAGCCAACGGCTCCAAATCACTGATTACAACCAGTTGCCTTTTTGTGATACTTCAAAAGTTAATTATCAGAAATTTGTTCACCAGCTTGCTACTCAAGAAGTGTCACCGTCTTTGCGTTGTCCGCCAGCACTGGTACTAATATGACGCAAAATCCATATTTTTATCTCATAAAAGCCTACTTATGAAAATTATTTAGTCTTCCCTGATACACGTGGGATATCAAGAACCTGTCTCAACGCATGACACTTGACCGGTTGTGTTAAGAGCATGAGCATTGCAATTACCACGAGTGACTCCTCCAGCTGAGAGCGACAGATTTTTGCCGTGCCCGATAATTAGAGTCGCGCCTAAAAATGCAATTCTACAACAGACACACAAGTAGTTCCTACACGGCGAGCATGAAAAAAATATTTGGCTCTTGACAAAATTACCGGAAAAACAGCCTTGTACCGTATACCTGTTCTCATCCTAGACATGACAAGCTTTTCGGCACATCAGCCACCAGATTCATCTGCTGGAGGCTAGTAGTGAACTCCGCGCAGCCGTAACTCGATAAGGTATTGTAAAGTAGTAATTTAGTGAAAACCATACAGTCCCTAGATATTCCGCGGGGACAAGAGCAATATCGTGGCAGACTCATTCTCCACGCGCGAAATGTGACCTAAAAATGCTTGATGCTATTGCACCAACTACTCCTGCCACTCATCCAAAGGCTGCACGAGCAATCGAAATTATCGCGCAGATTTCGAGTGTTAAGCGCCACAAGGCATGGGTTTGGCGGCTGTAAAAACTTGAAGGGTTTGCCCGGATTTACAGGGCTTGAATGAAAAGGATAACGTGCTCTGCAAATAGGTTAAATAGTTTTAGGCAAAAAGGGTCTTAATCTCATAACGGGGCACATGTCGTTGGTCTGAGATTGTTTTAGGCTCGACAAATAACATCGGTGAATTGATTTCCTTTCGCAAGTCTCTAAGCAGCCTTTAAGACTTTCCTGATCACAGTAACTATTCATTAAAAAAGGTCTATGATTTCTCGACCAAGTTTTGAAAGTCTCATACGAAAGAACTGTTTATGAGGCATTCAATAACGTGTCAAATTCTTGAGGTAACCTAGTGTTGCCTTCGATCCTTCCGACTTAGGTGACTCTCCTATATACATGCGTCTCCTAGCACACCGGCTCGCCGCCCGCGCTGCCCGTGAGAAATTGCACCATGTGAACAGTTGCAGAGAGCCACCGTCGTAATCGACAAGCTCACTTCCCGAGGCCGGCGTGTTTCCCAGCAAGATGCGCACCGTTTATGTAAAGGACTGGGGCCACACTTTACGCTCTGCCTCTCATCACAATGCGCAAGCCGCAGGGAAGGCAGTCTAGGAGCCTGCCACGCGGGAAGCCCTGGTTACGCACCTAGGCCAGCTAAAGAATATAAGTGTGCGAAGCAATACTGGCAGGTACAGGAGCGTGGTCTTCCGACACTCCAGGCCTTCCAACGTGTGCTGCACGAGACTGATAAACTTCATAGCCTCCAGACGCTATCTTGCTCTTGGAGCACCTACTGCGTTACGTTAGGAGGGACAGCTGACGCTCGCTAGGCCTTGCCACTGGCTCCGCTCGCCCTGGGCTCACCTCGACGGAGGTACATCGGCAGCTCGTCGGCACACTACTTCGCACCCAGCTGTCCAAAAACAGCTCGCTGGGGCGGTCATCTATGCGGAAATGCAGTAAGCGTCTTCTTTGGTTATGTTATTACGTATCCTCTAATCAACAACAGAAGCCCACACCATCGTTCTTTTTGACAGCAACCACCGGCCATGTCCACGCGCTTTCAGACGACTTAAAGACACCATCAGCAAGTGTTTCGGCGGCCCGATTCTGAATATGTGCGCGTTCCTTTTGTGAAACAATGTATGGGCACTCGCTTCGAGACTGTACTTAGGCCCACCTTCGAGTACACGACGAAGTCTGAAAAATCTCCTAATAGGTCCAACAATATCATTCTGGGCAGCTGACAAGTCCGCGTTTATTTCAACGCAGTGCGGAACGTGGCATAGGCCAGCAACGCATTGAAATGTTACCCCTAGGTCGCAAAAATTTGGCAAATCAACAACGTCATGGAGCAAAACAACTGCCTTGCCTTTGACAAAGTGCTGAAATTCGTTTTGAAAGGTAGCGAGGAGGACGTTGGTGCCACCACCACGTAGTAGAACAAGACCTTCAGCAACTAACTGACTTCAAGCTCTCTCTCAAGAAGCAAAGGAATATGGTCGTCGGCAATGCCCTCGTAGTCGTGGAATAAGTAGTTCCACACTAATATTAGGATGCTACATCGTGCAGTCGTCCTCGATGATAGGCAGAGTGTTTCTCCAGGGACCTAGGTGTCAAAACGTGCCACGGCTTGTTTCTTATAAATATGACATGACCCGTGTGTTCAGAAAAACAATAACTGCGCCTTTCACTTGCATTAAGTTTATTCCCAGGATGAAGTATAAGCAACAATCGGAAGTAAGGTCATTTACCTATGTACTATTGCGACCAAATTTTGCGTGACGCGTGCGTCGGGAAAAAAATTATTGCAGCTCTACCTCACGAGTTAGACGCGTGGTATGGTTCCCAGGTGATAAAGCACGCACATACTTTCATACATTTATTAACACTAGATGACTGCTTTAGATGAATCAGCCTAAATAATTTTTGTCAACAATCACTCACATCCAGTAACCTTTTGATCATGATAGAACCTGAGACCACGGATGCTGACTGGCGCTGTGCACGTGCCCAAAGGAAGAATTTTGTGGCCCCCGCAATGCGAATGTCGGCCTCTGTGCACTGCGTCAGATCGCTTATAATTTCCCGTGCGATTGCACTTCTTATTACAGAATAACCAGCACTGATAGCAAATAGCACCGTTAGCTTGGCGTCCTCAACTGTTATGCGCAAATCGAACGCAGCGCATCGGATACTATAGCTGCCAATCTCCGCCCAGGTATCGTCAGCCGAGGCTTCGTGCTGGAGGATCTTGGCTTATCAGGAAATCAGCGGACTCTCCTCAAGAGGTCGCACTCATGAGGTGGCGAAGCTCCTCTTCCTGCATGTTCCCTTCCACCATACAGCGCGCGCAAGCAAGTAATAGACATTGTGACCGCTCGCATGCATTGCGGATCTGCGCCTGGCCCCTGACGTACGAGTGGTCCCACATTTTCTTCATGGTACATGTCGAGATGTCACTTTTTACTTGGTGTAAGTAGTCTCTTCTGTATCCTTTCTTCCTATCGCACTTCTCTGTGTTTGACCTCCTTATCATCTCCCCAGTCCCCTTTGTTTCGGCCGTCCTCACTTTGGGGGCTGGTGACTGTAGACGCCAAATAAAAGCAAGAACGGTGCGATTTAGACAATAAAGGAGAGAAATAAATAAAAACAACACCATGGCCACATGCCTCTGACTCCTAATTTATCAGTAATCGAAAACAAACTTAGGAGATCGTAACGTCACCGCGGAGGGGCTTCCATAGTCGTGGAAGTTTCAGGTTTTCTTTTTAGTTAGTTAAAGCAGAGGGGATAAAACTTTTTGGCTGATGCAAAACGCTTTGTACATATTGTAATAAATAACTTCTGAAGGAAAGCCTTTCAAGTGTCTCACCGTCTGAGGACCTGCACCTGCCTGAACTCACCAGTCCCGAAGTACGTCCCCAGTACCTCCCCTCTACCATTTCACGTACACATCAGTATCCAGCAACATCGACGAGAAAGGGAAACAGTCGTGACTGATAGTATGTCGAGAGGATAAGAATGTGCAACTGAAGAGTAGTTGTCATGGTATAGACCGGGAGCTTAGTTACCGTGGTAGGAGGAGTTGATGTTTAGGGCGAGAAATGTTTAACCGTAGAGCGGCTGACACGGGGATCATCGATGAGTGGTTTCCGTGGATAGAGGGAGGAGAGTGTTGTGTCAAGGGAACAGCGCGGCTCAGGAACAGACACAGACAAGCCAGCTGACAAATGAAGGGCAAATGACCTCTGTCCTTACTTCCCGCTTCCTTATATATCAGCATGCCATGACAAGCTTTCAGCGTGCGCCGCCGTGTCACGGTAGCGCATGACCGTGTGTACACAAGTCAGGATGGCACGACAGCGAGTTTCGCGAGAGCCGAGGAATGTAGCGGAGTCTGTCTGCGCTGACTGCTGCGAAACGCCCCCCACGAGCGCATCAGCGGCGGTGGTGCCGAGCGCCACCGGCGGACTGAAGACGAGAGAGCTAGTCGACGAACGATTGGGTGGTCAAAACTATAACGAAGTTTCTTTTAGAAATCATATATGCACGTCGCTACCAGATTTTTTACTTTTATATATGTCGCTGAATCCTGCGTCCCGCAATGGTAACTGTCCTATGGGTGTTGCTTTTATATTTTCGGTTGCGGCTTTCTGCCAGAATTTTTGTTCGTTGTTAATTACATAATTTTTCACTTGTTACGTCCCCAATGTACATACACAATGCGCGCATAAAAATTCCTTGCTTTCCCGCAAATGAAATTTGTTCAAAAAAATTCATGTAACTGTCCCTACCCTAGTGCTCCAGTTTCGCTCGGTATTATTATCCGCTATTAGTTGCTTAAAAAAAGAAGCGGACAAAACCAGAAAGTTGATACAGGTAGCCAGTAACTGACTGCTTTCACCACTCACTCCTTTAGTTCATTAAGCGCTCTGCGAATAGCGTCAGCGCCAATTCTTTTGAGATCAACAAGCTTTAAGGAAATTACTTCTTTGTTCAGGTATTTTACCACCACTGTGTAGCGAGCAGAACACTGTAACAGATGATGCGTGGACACGTCGTCGTAGATAAAGACAGCGGCCGACAAAAAAAACTGTGCAAGCCAGGGAAAGTGGACGCGTTCGTGAAGTATCTACGCGAGAGGGAACTGCGTCTGCTTTTACAATCTCTAGCTTGCCACTGAAAATGCATGCCAGAGCGCAAGCCACACCCAGAGCTGAGTGCAGGATTGTCTTTTCCACTCAAACAGCCAGGTTTGGAGGCCCAAAATAGCTGTGGCTCTGCAATTAGTTAAAAAACACTGTACTCTAAGGTAACGATCATCGAGAGATAGTAAAGTGTGACAGAAATATTTCGCGGGTAGCTCGGGAGAAATTCAGAAATTATCATGGAGAAAGGAACATTGTAAAATTTGCCATCTATAAGTAGCTCATCTCTGAAGGTTACATCAAAAAATCTCATCGGATTTATTTGTTTTTTTCTTTTGAATATTTTGGATGAAACTCATACTCGAAGCATATGGAAACGAAAGTGGAAAGTATAGCCGTGCTATATGTAAATTCCAAATTATGTGTAAAATCAGAAGTACTTGTATTTGGGCGTGCTGGTTCATAACAAAAAAACTTCCCACAACATCAAGAAGGTAGCCAAGAAGTACGGAGTAGAAGTAGTTTTTTCTGCTTCGCGAAAGTTGTCCGGTCTATGTACACGCATAAGAAGAAAAGAAAAACGGCACGAGTGTGGCGTAAAACACCGTAAGCCCCACGTAACCTGCAAAAAAAGGAGTTGTATATGAGTTCCCGCTCACATGCGGGAAGGTTTACGTTGGGTAAACTGGACGTTGCCTCAACCAGCGCTTTCTGGAGCACAAGAACTATTTAAAGAAGACAGGTTCCCATCTCCCGGACCATTGCCAAGAATGCACGAAGAAGACTAAGGTCGCCCGTTTTCCCCACTTATCGGACTGTAAAGTATTGTTGAGAAGCCGTGATCAGATTGAACGGGAACTGGTGGAAGCCTATTACATTAGAAAAAAAAGGAGATAACTGCATCAGTGATTCATCTGTGATAATTCGACGATCTGAAATGGTTTTCTTAGATAGCTTTCTGTAATCGCCGCCTTTGGATTTCTTTTGGTGTTATCTGGTACCCACGTGCTTGTGATTCGCACAGTGGCGCTTGGGTAGAGCGAAGGCATATTAACGGTCTGCGTCGAATAAAGCCTGTTGATAGTAAGCGCTCGTCCTTGTCTACTTCTTTGTCCGTGTGTTTTATTGCGCCCCTGTGTCCTCAAAAGTTATGGTTTGGTTTGGTTTGGTTTATGGGGTTTAACGTCCCAAAGCGACTAAGGCTATGAGAGACGCCGTAGTGGAGGGCTCCAGAAATTTCGACCACCTGGGGTTCTTTAACGTGCATTGACATCGCACAGTACACGGGCCTCTATAATTTCTCCTCCAAAGAAATTCTAGCCGCCGCGGCCGGGATCGAACCCGCGTCTTTTGGGTTAGCAGCCGAGCACCATAACCGCTGAGCCACCGCAGCGGCTCATGTTATGTGTAAAATGATAGTTGTACATGTGGTATTGAAAAGAACAAACGCAAGCAATACCGAAGAAAGCTAACGTTGCGCGCGATAACATTGTGCATACGTTGTCTCAACTGCTATGCAACGTTCCTCTCTTCATTGCTGGCTCTTGCGAGATCGTTCCTCTCTGATAGTGTACGGGAGATGAATTAATGGGACAATTTATTGAAAAAGCACTACTTCACGAGGTCGAACTCGCTCGCCGTTTCTGTGAAGACTGACCTTGACGATGACCGTGGCAAAACCAAGCGTATCATAGCCCATGAAGAAATAGAATAAATATTGCCGCGACTGGGTTTCATTCTCGCCGCACCAAAAACGAATAATGGTATCGGCGGAGCCGATCACACCTCCTTTTTAACTGCAACCCACTCTCGCGTGGTGCATTGCATATCGTCGCCCTCACCAACTTCCACCTGCGGCTAGAAAAGATCACATCAGCCTAAGCTCGATCAGTGTCAGTCTAACATTGTCGCCGGACGTGCCGACTACCCAACGAAGCAAAACCTTGAGCCAACCACGCTCAACCCATGCTTTCGTGCACCCGTACCGCGTTTTTCTTGGACGCGAGAATATGTTAGTGAGATGAAAGAACGAGCAAACAAAGTTTAAGCTCGTGAATCGGGGCAGTCGTAAAGGAATACTGCTTATAAATTGCAGAAAAACGTTCTCAGCAATACTATAGATAGGAGAGGTGTGAACGTTTCCTAGAGGGGTATTCGCTTTGTGGAAGGAGTCAGTAGTTAAAGTATCGAGTTGTGTTAACAGAAGAGCTATGATTATACATCAAGCTGTAACGTCTCAAAATCATGGCGCATATTCCAGATCACTGAAGATAATTCTTTCATATACAGTGTTTCATAAATAGAGAAAGGCGATGGAGAAATAATAGTGAATACTACCCAACAAGCCATTTGCCTTGCTGAATATGGCGTTAAAATGATCCGAACGAGTATGACATGGAGATGTATCACCGCCGCACTGTATCGACTGGACGTCATCGCGTTTAGTATTGGTTACATGACAGCATGCGAGAGGGCGGAGTGAGGTGCTGAAAATTTGTACAACTTTATATATATATACGCGGCGCTGTACAGCTCCTCTAAAACTTTTTATGAACAAAAGCTAGACCTCATCTACTGCTTGTTTTCTGGTTGCGAGGCTCAAGTGGCCTTCATCATCTCATTATCTAACATAACAGTAAATTATTTTGCTGTTTTTTAGACCACGTAGACGGGATAATAACCCCTTTGCTCCATTGAGTGTCCGCACCTCTAGACCATTCGATCTTTGGCATTAGCAATCGGACACTGTTCAATCGCGCATCAGAAAATATCGCAACTTTCGTACACTAGGACACCCGAATTCTTAACCCCAAATTATGAAACATTGCTTACATGAGAAAGGTGCATGGCCAAGTAGCCGTAATTTTGCCCCTCTCAGAGCATTGTATTCGAAATGATTTAAACACATTATTCCTGCCTTGTAACCTTCCTTTTCTGCGCAAAACCGATATATATATTGGTGAAGCCTGTGGGTGCCAGTTTCTTGCGCAGGCGAGTAGCGTGACTCCAGCATTTGCCCAGTGCACCTACGGAGGAGGTAAATGCGCGCATGTCAACTCATGCCAGTTGGTGCACTACGTAATTAATTATGGTTGGCAGCGTTCTATTTTCGGCTCCTGATATTCAGTTAGGCGACGTCTCCACCCATCGATCCTTTGTCTGTCAATCATAAACTTTCCAGTGAGAGGGAACTTTTAGTTAGATTTTGCTTCTCGGATTCAGTGCTTAACGGAATAGTTTGAAGGGGGCACGCAGCAAATAGAAGTGTCATTATTTATAAATGTTAAGGCGAAAGCCTTTAATGCCTCATCGTTGTAAGCAGCAGTTGTCGACAGAAAATGTCACACTTTTCAATTGGTCGAAACGGCCATGACGTCACAGTGCGCGAATTTTAGACGGGGCCAATTGTACTTTGCCTAGTAACCATGCAACCAATTGAAGGGATCGTATAGTGATGCTCCAAGTAAGTGGGACTGAGCTTAGTTAATTGCTTAATTACCCAATTAGCCTAATTAACTTTTCTAGTCCGGCCATATAAATAAATAAAACGGAGTAGGAAATTGGTCGAGCTCGGGAATCGAACCCCGGTCTTCGGCGTGCGAGACGAGCATGCTATCCACGCCGCCATGCCAGCTCGATGGTTTCGAATGAACAAAGGCGCGTCTAGTGAATACGGTGTCTTCGCTCACTCCCACCCTCCTCCCTTCCCTTCCGGAGAGGTTTAGGTGTCCACCGAGATATGAGAGACAGCTACATTTCCTTTCCTCAAAAACCAATTTACCGACAAGCGAGGCGTAGAACCGAGAGAGAGAGAGAGAAAACTTTATTTACAAAGGAATTCGAGCACGCCCCAGGGTCCCCGCACGACCCCACTGCACTCAAATGTTTATGTTCCTGAGGTCCATAACACTGGCAGCACGGCCGGTGGCGATGGTCTGCACGGCCGGGTCCTCCGAATGCAGCAGGGTCTCCCAGTCCTCCCAGGTCTTGAGGTTCTAGAACCGAATGGGCAATGGCGTTCTATGGACTCCCTGGCAGCGTTGCAAGATGCTATCGCGTTCCACTCTTAGAGGCGAAGCTTAACATCTTAACCACACATCAGTGACCACAATTTAGGTAAAAAAAGTGCCCCCCGAATTTTGACGGGTGTTCACCGAGATATGTGAGACAGTTACTGCGTAATTTCCTTTCCTCAAATACAATTTTCATTTCCTTCATTACGGGCCCTCTTTGTCTTCTTTCACTCCCACTTCCTCCCTTCCTCTACGGTGCGGTTCAGGTGTCCACCGAGATGACAGAGAATTACTGCGCCATTTCCTTTCCTCAAAAAGCGTTGCGTTCAAAGGGCAAGGCATCGCGCCGAACGGGTGGTGGCGTTCCGTGGACTCCCTGGCAGCGCTACAACACGCTGTCGCGTTCCACTCCTAAAGGCGACGCTTAATCGTCATTAATTAGCAGATAATTAGTATTCAGTCATTAATCAGTAATTAACCATTAATTAGTGATTTGTCATCACTTAGTAATTAGTACTCAATTATATGTGACGCCACCAGTGCCACAGAAGCAGCGAAAGTGGTTCGGAAAACGCTTTCGCCTGTACGCACTTTAGACAGTCAAAGTGCCCCGTGAATTTTTTTCAGTCTCAAATTCATTTGATCACGGTGCCTTGGTCTTCTGCCTACTGACAGAAACCAATATTGGTAAACGCAGTAGAAATATAAAAATATGACTTTATTCATTAGTGGCCGTCGGATGTTATGAATGAGTCATGCTTCTGACGGTCTCAGCATGTGGCGAATTGCGCGGCTTTCGACGATGCAGCATCGCCATCTTGGCACCACCGTCAAGAAATCTAATCGGATGATCAGTTGGCCTGGGTGCCGAATTTCGCTCTCAAAAAAAAATCGGCAAAAGAAAGAAACATGGCAAAACATTTTAAGACTGACCTTTTTGGCTTTGAGCTCTTCAAAACACGGCTTAATCGAGCTCCTTGCTGCATATTGATGTAAACGACTGGACAAATTTTCTGTGCTTTGTATCTGTCATCTTTTGTGCATTTCGTAATAAGTCAGGGTAGAATGATTCTGTTTTGTTTTGTTTTTTGCACTGAATCCTCAGGCATTAGGGAGTGCAATTAACCTCTCCACTTCTCTGTGTAAACGTACAATAATTTTTAAAAGGGATCTTTCTAAGGATCTTTTTTTTTTTAAATAAGTACGCTGTAGTTTCGGTTTTCTTTTTTGTTGCGAAAGCAACGCTACGCTAGACGCCGCGCCATTTCTCAGAGCCAAGGGTAGGCCATACTGTGCATGCACGAAGAGCAATGACGTCACACTGCACGCAGCTGGCGCGCCGCCATCGTCACTGCGCAGGTGACTCACAGGTGTCGCCACCGCGCTCGCCAGTTGCGCATGCGCAGTAGCGGCGCAGACCTAGCGTGCTGGGGCCGCCGCCGCTGCCGCGCGCTCTCCATCGCCTCTTTCTCTCTCCTCGTTGCTTTCGCAATCCTCCAGGTTTAAGCAGAGCTATACCACTGCCAATATTTGAAGTACTACCCACTAAAAAGAAACCGGGAGTGTTTTCGCACATTCTCTTGATTAATTAGCGCCCTGGGAATGACAATGTTGGTTTCTTTTTAATGTTTCTCAGAAATAACTGCAGTAACTTAATGCACACTTCAATGTTGAAATTTTCAATAAATCCCACATACTTGTGCCGAATTCGGTTATGATTCATGCATAAATCACGACAGTTGTTTTATTTGCCGCGTCGCCCTCGAGCACTGCCATGGCCATTATCGTATTTTAGGAATATTATAAAACCATTTAACCTATGTGAGCAAAACGGTCCGAAATGGGAAACAGGCTCTCCTTCAGAGCCAATGTAAGGGCGTGGATATTTCCGGTCTCAGCTGGTGGTGTTTGAAATGTATCTTTGAAATCGCGTTCAGTTCTTCAGCTGGGAACGCCTACTTAACTTTTTGTGACGGAACAGCGCAAAACACTGGGACAAGGGACAAGCGCTGACATACAACTGATTTTTATTTCGAAGAAACACTGCTTCTTATACCTTCTTCACCCCCTCAAAAACACATGCGTCACAATCATATCGTTCAAGCGTCTAAAAATGACAACATAAGACAAATAATCACAGAGATTTATCATCACACTTTTAACATGTCAAATTCTTTCCTTTTCAAAGCAATAGGCGTCGTGCTGATACAATCGTCGCGCAGACTCGCTATCGAAGCTGCCTTGATTATTTCACGGACTAACTGGTCTTTGCGATTAGTCGAAGCTCTACATTTTCATTTTTGGAAATCAGGTGCACAAATTGTTGAAGGGCAACCACTGCAATGAATTCCCAAGTTCCTACAAGCTTGCTCGAAATCAATTTTGTGTTCTAGTAGCCTTTCATTCATGCACCTGCCAGTCTGCCCTATGTATTGTTTACTACATGTCACTGGCAACGAATAAACAAGGCCTTCGGTACACTCCACAAAGGGGGTTCGACGCTTTATCGTGCATCCCTGCTTCTTTTTGATCGGATCGGAATTGACTCGTCTGCACAGACTTTTGAGTTTATTAGGATCAGTCATCAGTACATTCACGCCAGCTTTTCGACCAATGCTTTTCAGGCGATGGGAAATGTGAATTCCCGGTGTTGCTATCACCGACCTCCTTTCTTTCTGTTTCGTTGCCTCATCTTGCTGCTCGGGCCTAGCCTACATCAGGTACTTTTTCATCTGCTTGGCAACAGATACCAACAGGTGCGAGGGGTAACCCGAGTTGCCAAGCCGTTCCACCTGGCGAAGAAAGCTCACATCCATTTTGTGAACACAAGACTTCCTCAAAGCATTTGTGAGGCACAAGTTCACAATAGCCCTCTTGGTCAGCTTAGAGTTAGCTTATTGGTAGGGCATTGGAGCTTTCTCCCCTCTGGGCTCATAGGCCCAGCAATCATGCTCTCTAGTGAACTCATGTCTCAGGTCTAAAAATCTGAGTGACCCTTGAGCAGGAAACTCGTGCTTGACAATAAGTTGCTGCAAAGCCTGCGCAAAGCGACCCATCGCCTCAATTACTGTTTCTCGCGTATTCCTGCGCTGGCCATCACAAAAAACAAGGTAGTCATCAACGTACCTAAATACCTTTTTAACACTACCGAAGGCCTTTTTTGTTCGTTGCCAGTGACATGTCGTAAACACTAGATAGGGCAGACTGGCAGGTGCATGAATGAAAGGCTACTAGAACACAAAACTACTTTCCAGCAAGCTTGCAGGAACCTGCGAATTCATTGCAGAGATTGCCCTTCAAGAAGTTTTGCACCTGATTTCAAAAAATGTAGAGATTTGGCTAACCACAAAGACCAGTTAGTCCATGGAATAACCGAAGCAGCTTCGATAGCAAGTCTGCGCGACGATTGTGTCAGCACGACGTGTGTTGCTTTGACAAAGAAAGATTTTGACGTGTTAAGAATATTATTATAAATCTCTGTGATTATTTGTCTTATGTTGTCATTTTTGGACGCTTGAACGATATGGTTGTGGCGCATGTGTGTTTGAGGGTTTGAAGAAGGTATAAGAAGCAATGTGTGTTCGAAATAAAAATTAGTTTTAAGTCAGCGCTTGTCTCTTGTCCCGTTGTTTTGCCCTGTTCCGTCACAAATGAATAACCAACATGCCCAAGCTGCTGTCCTGGCCTACTTAACACCGTGAGTTGGCGACAATAGTGGAATTGAACTGAAGATATTATTTAGAGCGCGGTTCCAAGGCACCCATTCACGTCTTGAGCGGCGTACTTTGGAGTAACCTTGAGCAGAACGCAGCGGAGGATGAAAGACGGTAACAGCGAGAGCAGCGCGAGATGACCGGAGAAAAAGGGCATGGCGGTAGCGTCGTTGGGTGAGCGCAGGTTGTGCGGTGAGTAGCCGCGTCACCAATGTAGTGCGTGCCGTTTTCTGGTCCCCGATGGCATCATAGACAAGATAAGCGCTGCTCGCGACAGATGACTCCAGAGTAGGGCGCGCTGTAATCTAACTGGTCTTTCGCCCCAGGCGAGGCTTATCGTCTGTGCGCGCCTGCAAAATCTGAACCCAGAGTTGCCGCTGTTCGGCAGTACGTATCCCGTATGCTGTCGCCTACGGTTCGAGCAACGCACGAGATGCGCTCAAATACCGCCTGACCGAGAATTGTAGTCGGCGGCTAATTTTTCATTTGTTTTAGAGACACTTTCGCGAAATCATGGAAAAAAAAATGTCCAGGGTAAAAATCAGTGTCACATTGGAATATTTCGAAGGTCAATGGTTTCTTTTTTTTTCAATTTGGCGTGGCACTAGCTAAACCCGCAGTCAGAACATCAAAACTGATCTGAGTGATCGTCAATTGATGGCAATGAATATAACCTACCACATCATAAGAAAAAACACAGTTAGCTGTATATTAAAGAGATTTTTTGAACTAGAAAACTTCTTGATAGCATTACAGATTGAAAAGAGTCATGGTGTTGCCAAAATGATTGCAATTAAAACCTTTAGCGATGTGCTGCATGTGAATATTACATGTAAAGCAAATTGTGTTCTTACTTGCTCCATGACACTTCCGAATAAAAAGACAGATGGTGTGCATTGTTCTTAAATCATGGTGTTGTCATTAATTTAGGTGATTCATTTATTCGCGGATTTACATTTATTAGCGAATTGTTATTCCAAGAAAAATTTCTCTCTAAGTCGCATTCAAGGTTTGAAGCATAAAAGGCTGTCTAAATGTCGCTGCATACATCGCAGTCCTCATTACCAAATGAAAAAAAAGTGTTTAGAACTTGTTTTGTTGCTGCAGAAATGTTCATTTTCTGGTCACTAACTGTTACACGCTAAGTTAAACCACCTAACACAGCCTACCGTCTTAGATACTACATTATCGCCGCTGACTTAAATATGTTTTAAGTTGATTACAAGAGAAATTTCATAAAGCGTTTGCAAAAGGAACTAAAATTAGATCGAAATTCGAGGGCCGTCGACAGCCATACGACAATGTTATCAGTGAACACAAGCAAGCTGTCCTCTACAAGTGTAATGATTACGAAGATTTTGACGGGCTCCAACGCTAAAAAGAGGACTCACAGCGTCTCACTTCAGTCGTGAAGTGATCTCTGTTCGAAAGTAGGTAATGAGGGAAGTGGTGAACTCACAACACTTAATCGCTACAAACATTACGCCCTGACTGCCGTTAAGCTGGCGGAGGGGGATGTTGAGGGGTGCCAGTAAGGACTAAGAGGAGAAAAGAGACCTCTGCGATTATGCTTATTCATGAATTCTTGTCATCAGTGAAGCTTTGCACCCTTTTGCGATTTCTTGATTTTCTGCATGGAATGAAATCAGTAGAACCAACAAAGAGCTCTGTGCATTACGCACTGACCAGTAGTGTCTGCCGCTGATGTCACCAGTCACGTACAGTCACGCTACCATGACGCCAAATATTAAAAGCTCTGGAAAATACTGAATATACAAAACGCTCACATCAATCCAAAACTCTCGTAAATATGGATAAAAAAAAACCGATGGGCAATTTTACCTCGCGAAGTGCCCTGCCGGTAATATTCCGCCAGGATTCAAGTTTTTGGTTTAATTCTTAGCAACCAACAAAAAAATAACCATCAAGACAGGCGTAGCAGACTATGTTGCTCTCGCTTAGATTTAACGATACGCCACCGCGGTGGCTCAGTGGTTATGGTGCTCGACTGCTGACCCGAAAGACGCGGGTTCGATCCCGGCCGCGGCGGTTGAATTTCTTTGGAGGAGAAATTCTAGAGGCCCGTGTACTGTGCGATGTCAGTGCACGTTAAAGAACCCCAGGTGGTCGAAATTTCCGGAGCCCTCCACTACGGCGTCTCTCATAGCCTTAGTCGCTTTGGGACGTTAAACCCCATAAACCAAACCAAACCAGATTTAACGATACACGCTTTCGCAGTTCTGCGGCGCCAGTTAGTTTTTCATCTACCGACCGCGCCCTAAACTAATTTCTCTCTCCTTACTGGCACGCCCGCTTCCGAAATGCAGGCTACGCATCTATGCCTTTAGAAACGTCCTATATGAATGCTGCATGTCATGTGCAGAATGCATAAGCAAGGAAGCAATCTCTAGGACACATCGATCTTGCGCAATGGTTATTTCACAATGGTCAAAATTCAGTTGCATCCTTTGTAATAAAGGTCAAGTGTGCTGAGGCCTTCGTCAGGCAAGTCAGCATTTTGCCTCAGCTCCTCTTTCCATGGAATGAAATAAACTGAATTGAAAAAAAAAGATATGACTGCTACATGCTATGTGGGTATGGTTTTATATATAACGCTCGCTAGTGCCACAGATTCTACAATGGTACTCGAAGGGCCATCAGTGGCTGCAGCGGTTTTATTAGCGGAGCCAAAAATTGCAATAAAGGAAGTGAAAGAATAATACTTTCTAATATTTATGGTATCTTTTTATATCTGCAAAAAAGCTGATGTTCTTCAGGTGAAGAAATGAGTGACTAAAATTTGGTTTACTCAAATACAAGTTTTAATTTTGAACTCGGTTCCCTGAATTCAAGCAGTATAGTGATTTTTCAATGTTTTAAAGACATACACATGCATTTCACGCGAATATCTCAGCGCTTGATAAATTGCACTAGGAGAAATGCATCTGAAGCCCATGATTGTGTACCTTTATAACACGCTGCTATTATTGAAACCATAACCTCAGATGCATTGCTCTGTGTGCCATTTTGTGGGCGGTTTGTTAAATAACGATTGCAGGTTCCACATCGCTGATTCTGTTGAACTCATGGACGCTGGAAAGTGCACAAAATATCTGCATACTATTTAGATGTGGGCTACCTACGGCATTTTTGGGGACCGATGCTCCAAAAAAAAAGATAAAAATTGGGTGAACCCATCAGCTTTGTCCGTTTACATGACCCTTGAGATTCCGTTGCTTTCGCGAGTGCAGGCACTACGGGCGCCGCTCTCTTTCTCCCCACCCTCAGCGCGCTTCTTTCGCCACTTCAAATGCCACACCGCAGCTGCCGTTTTCTTTCTCAGCCTGACATATGGGCTTAGTGGCGCGAGCCTTCAGCTTTTCAACCTCGTCCTCCTCTTCTCTAAGCTTTCTTCGTTTTATCTGCTACATAGGCTTTACGAGCTCAGACTGGTTCTACTCGGGGGCCCGTGCATTCTTTTTCTCCCTCCTGCTTTCCACATTTATCTCTCTCGGTTCTTTGTCGTTCCCCTCCGGCGCACGGCCACTCTTGCTCCTTCTATAGTCAAAGTTTGTCCAGTAACTCTAACTCCTTTCTTCTCTCCACTTTTACCCGTCCCTATTTCTTCGCGTTCCTGCATTTTACTGCATCGCAGTGCGGCTAGATTCGCACGCCTAGAATTCCCTTCATGGCCTCTCCAATTCTCTCGAATAAAAGAGATGGTGAACAGGTTTGTGAAAGGCATAACCAAACGGGAGTCTCTTGCGCGAGCGTAAATGGGCACTGCAGGTGCAAGAGAAGTTCAGTCAACGTAGCCTGACATTAAGGTCTCTCGTGACAGTTAGATTACTCTACTGCCATCGCATCGGATCGAATGTTTTTCTGCTATCACCTTGCATTTTAACTATTTATTCTTTCCTTTCCCTCGCGTTTGGTGCAATGTTTTTAAGCGTTCGAGCACCATGCAGCTCGTCGCCCGTGCTCTTTCAAATACCTCATTGTGCTGTCGAAGCAAATAATGCCTGTTCAGGACCTCCGTTATCCTTTCTTCTGTCTAAAATTAAACAAATAATTAAAGACATTATTCTGAATACATTTGTATACCTGAAAGGTATGACTGCCGCCTTTTATGCAACAAAACAGTTTCTCTTCGGCTCTTGTACAGCCGGCCGATAGAAAAGTCAGTCCCGTGGAAATTGCTAATTGCAGGAGCTTCCTCCTTATACACGGAATGCAAACAACTTTAATGCTACTTTGGGGAGCTTCAGGAATTGTCGTATAAGATAAAAGAAACCGGGGGATATAAACAGGATAGACGTTTGGCGTGGAGTAAAAATACCGTCTCCTTAAAACAATATGCATGATGCTTGTCACTGTCGCAAGTCTAGCCCTGATCATAACATTTCTGTGCCGTGTGAATAAATGTGCACAAGGAATTCTCACTAAGGATATCATTGATTTTAAAAATGTTGAATGGTATGATAAACAATACAAAAAAACAATAAAACAAAAGAAGTGCACGGCTAATTATTTCAGCAATTTGACAACACTGATAAATAAATACTAACGAATGAAGATAGCAGAAGTAGCATTGGGATTAATAAACTGAAAGAAAATGGCTCACCCAAAAACTTTTCCTAACAGGCAGAGGCAAAACTTCCGCACAAGGTGCAAAAAACAGAAGACACGTGAAATTACTAACTCGTGATTGGAGGCCTGGAAGCACATAACATCCAGAATACGCTACAGCTCACATGGAATCTTCAAATAATATATTGAAACGCACACTTATGCATATATTGAATTGAAATTTTTGCTCTGCACTGAAATTTGCAGTATCTAACAAGTATCTCGGAGTCAAAGGAATCTAAATTAAAAGACAGAGGTATCGCACCTCCTCACTACAAACCCTATATTCTCTCAGTACACGGACAGCGTTAATAAACGCAGCCATCATTCAGTGCAGAAACAAAAAATAAGCATGCTTCACCGTCTTTACCACAGATCTAGGCGGAATGAGTATTTCTCCCTTGTTTTTAACCGGGTATTTAGAACCGGGTGTTTTTAACCTGCATTGTTTTTAACCGGGTGCTAGACATCACGCATGATGACGAGTAAGTTGGACTCTGTGCTCATATTATGCACTAATATCACCGACACCAGGCAGAAGTGACACCAGTTTGCGGCGTGGCAAAGTGAACGGCAGCATCTCTTAGCAGCGGCTTGACTGTGCGTCAGCGCTTTCGGCAGTGGCGCGTCTATTTCCAATGACAACTGTCAAAGACGCGCCGCAGTCTCTGATAAGCGACAGACAGGCCACAGATAGCCAACCGTGATCACACTTCAGTTCGGTAGTTCCGTAGCTAACTCCAGAAAGGGCAAGAGTTCGCCTGGTTTTTAAGGCAGCGTCTGCATTTTTCCTTCCTTGTATCACAGTCCAGCCAATCAGCAAGTGCTGTCTTTATCCCAGTGTTTGATTTCAGGAGAGTGTTCTCACAGCTGAGAGCGAGAAGAATGCGTTTCTCGAGTGAAGAAAAAGCAGACATGTTGCTAACCTTGGGTGCATCGGGCGGCGACCGGAGACGAGCAGCTGAGATATTTCACAGCTGGCATCCCGGAACAAAACCAAGCTCATCAACCATTGTGCGACACTATGAGATCCTCAGGCAGACCGGAAGCTTCACCACGAAGCACCGTAGGCTGGGTTCCACAAGTCACAGTGCTCGCGCGGATGTCCTTTCTATCATTGCTTCCCGTCCTCCTGTAAGCGTGCGCAATTTAAGTGCGAGCACCGGAGTATCGGCATCGATGGCGTGAAAAACACTGAAAAGCGCAGGCCTCCGGCCATACCACGTACAGTATGGTCCACTGTTAAAGGGAACCTCGCGCAGCGTGGCCGCCGCGTTCCGCGTAGTGCCCCTTTTGAGAAGCGGCGAGAATCGGCAGCACCAGGCGCAGGCGCAGTAACTGTGGGAGGCGGAGCCAGCCCCGCGTCGTCTGCTACGGCGCTGTTTTGGCGCTTGGCTTGCGGAGGTGGAAACTCTTGAACGCCACGGGTGAACTAAACATAAAAGAAGATTTTTCTCGCAACTACGTAATGAACGTGTGTTTCTGCAATATATTTTTTTAATTTCCGATTTTTCTTAGGCAATTTTTCAGCGATGCAATAGTGGCGCAGGAGGCACATCTCTAGTTCTTGTCTACTTTCTGTTCTGAACGCTTGTGTGTGTCTCTGTTTCTTTCTTCGTGGTTCGTCCCGTGGTTGCGCAACGTACACCTTCACAACATCATGTACCAACTAGGCCCAACCCAAGTTTCACGAAAGCAACCTCCTGTAGTTTAGGCGGGGCTATTAGTGCATTTGGTCCGTCGCCCAACATCAATGGCCGACATGGCTGCGGTATTCATACTCCAGAACGACAAACGGTGCAGGCAACGAGACAGGTTAATGATGCAGAAATACCCACAATGTCATGCAAAAAACTTTCGCGGTTCATTCGGCTTTAGCATTGAGGGTACACATTTTAGAAACTGGGAATCGCGGATAATGCAACGTCCGAGTGCACGATCGGCGGCACCAGGCACACGGGAACTAAGCGTGCAAGGAGCAGCCGGCCGCGTGCGGTCTGCAACAGCGCGACGTAGCGCCACCGCCACACGCCAAGGATGTTGTTCATCGAACTACTTTCCATGAAAGACTAATATGAAGACAGAACATACAAACTGACCTGGAGGTAACCAGAACGTTGATTTCGAAAGCAGCCTGGTCGCAATAGGGATGATGCGGCATTTCGTGTTTTCATGGGAGCAGACGGCGGTGATAAAACGCTGTTCGGTTCCCAACGGTTTCGCTTGTCTGGCAGCAGTCAGTACTAGATGGCTAGAGTACCAGAAACCGAAAGATGGAAGATCGTGCGGCTATGCCTGCGAGGATACTCGCAACGTGTGATTTCACATTGTCCCAAAGTCCACTAAAAACTGTGAACCGGATCATACAAGCATTTAAGATGGAAAACCGAATCAAGAATGCACCTCGCAAGCCGCGGTCTCGAGCAAGTAGTCACGAAGAAGACCTTCATGTTGTCGCTGTCGCAGCCGAAAGACCAGGTTCATCGGTCCAAGAGATCCGGAAAGCGGTTGGTCTTCACGTTTCCAAAACAACGATCAAGCGGCGCCTTCATGACGCAGGCCTGAGAAGCAGATTTGCAGTTCAGAAGCCATTGCTGCATGTGTGCAACAAAACGAAGCGCTTGGCGTTCGCCCAACAGCACGAGTCCTGGACTGTTCACGATTGGAAAAAGTTGTTTTTACAGATAAGTGCAGTTTCACAACCAAATGGGACCAAAAGGATCGTGTTTGGCGACCCATAAACACCCGGTGAGTTTTCCAACTCTAATGCACTTCGCGAAGAATCTATTTTATTCCGCACCATTTGCCAAATATCTTATTTCTTTGTTTTTTGTTTTGGAGTTCAATATCATTGCTAGAAGAACTAGGTTTGCTGTGCTTCCGGACAAGACCACCACCTAACATGATAACATGTTCTCTCTCGCATATAAAGAACGTGACGAGACATTTTAAGCGTCCTAGCTTAGCGTTACTATGCATAGTAAGAAATCTGCGTAATGTGCACGACCAACAACTTCCAGTGAGCGAAAAAACTGTTATTGTACAAAAGAAAAGGCGCCTCCCCCCCCCCCCTCACTTCGGCGCTAAGGCCAGCGTCTAAACTTTTTGCGCAGCATCTATCAGAGCGATGCTGATAAAGCATTTATTTTTACTTTTCTAGGTTCCGACCCCAGTTCATGCGAAGAGTTGCGGCCTGTGGCCGGACCGTCGTTAGCGTGTGGGACGTAGTTACGAAGGAAGGCCTCGGCCCCGTCGTACGGATTCAAGGAAAATTAAATTCTGAGAGGTACTGCGACATATTGAAGCACGTAGCGTTGCCCTACCTCGCATGTGGCCCGTTTCGCGACGAACACTACGTGTTTCAGCATGACCGCTCGCCTGTGCATGCTGCGATGAAAGTGGAAGCGCTTCTACAGTAACATGGCGTGGCTGTCCTCCATTGACCCCCTCAGTCACCCGGCCTTAACGTCATCAAAAACATTTGGGGGATGAAGAAGGTGGCTCTGGCACGTCAGTGTCTACACGGACTCTCTGCAGACAACTTGTGGGCTGCAGTGGAGTCCGAATGGGAGCGGCTGAAGCGCGACGCAACATTAACTGAGGTGTTGTACCGATCGTTGCCCGCGCGTATGAGTGCAGTCATCGAATCTGAAGGCGACATTACACGCTACTAAGTGGATGAAGTGCTCGTTAGTGAATAAATTAGAGGAAAATCCCTCACAACCACGACTTGCGAAGTAGTGTTCTCTTATACTTAAAGCACACTGCAATATTCACGATATATGCACTTCACTTTGGAAGACTTCTAGTTTTCGAAATTACTACGGCTGGTTAAGGCGGGAAAAAACGAAATATTTCTTGCATAAAGTCATGGTGAAAGTAAAACTTGTTAATTCGAAGTTTTAGGGAGTTGGACAAACGGCCGAATTATCCGAATGTCGAATTACCGAAAGGTTCCGAAAAGGGGTCGCGTGAAAGCCAAATTTATTTCGTGAAAAACTCTGCAATGGCTCTTTCCTCTTAGGACGGAAACTGCGCTGCAATGACATTTTTTATAGTTCTTTTGAACTCTTAAAATTTATCACAATATCCAGAGTGTCGGAAGCAGAACTCATCCATCATTGCAAAGCTTTCTGCGGCTACTTTCACTATATGGTAGCTGCTCCCGCTGGACCATTTTTGCAAGTGGTTTCGCAGTGGAGGCAGCTCTACCGCTCAAACGGCGAAAGTCACGTAGAAAGCGCGCTGTTTCGACTCGCGGAAGAACGGAAATGCAGCGCTGGCAGAGAACGAAGGGAAGCGCGCATTGGCTGTGAAGGGGCAAGAATCCTTCGAAAAACTGGATGAAGAAGGATCAGTGACAAGACAATTTTTGTTCTAAACGGCGTGCAGCTACACGCTTCGCTGGGTGTCAGATATATGCGCGGGCGGTAGTCGCCGCCGCAGCGTGCTGCATCACATCGATGCTCCGGAAACGAAATTTGCCAACACGCCTGTAATTGCCCGAAGCCATAGGGACGCAGGAAACGATGAAATATGCAATTCTTGGCAAAGTACTAATATTTGGGCCTTGGCATGTCGCCACATCGGGAGTCCGTCGAATAAGCATAATCCGGCCGCTGGGCGTCTGAATAACCGCTGGGCGTCTGAATATAAAAAAAAATCTTCTTTTTATGTTTAGTTCACCCGTGGCGTTCCAGAGTTTCCACCTCCGAAAGCCAAGCGCCAAAACAGCGCCGTAGCAGACGATGCGGGGCTGGCTCCGCCTCCCACGGTTACTGCGCCTGCGCCTGGTGCTGCCGATTCTCGCCGCTTCTCAAAAGGGGCACTACGCAGAGCGCGGCGGCCACGCTGCGCGAGGTTCCCTTTAACAGTGGAACATATTGTACATCTGCATCAACAGCTTGAGTATCAATGCTCACAAAGCCGTCTGGACTTTTCAAACTGGATGCTCATCAAGACGGACGAAGACGCGGATATTGTGAAAAAGGTTATTTGGACTGACGAGGCAGGTGAACCTTCATAACGCGCACTATTGGAGTGAAGCAAATCCCCACTGGCTTATTGTGTCCCACAAACAGTACCAGTGGTCTTTCAACATGTAGTGTGGGATTTATAATGGAACCCTAATCGGCATTGTATTTTTTATGGAACGCTGACAGGACAGCCATATATTTCTGAGACCCTCAAAGAAGCAGTGGATAAACTATCCTGCGTCCTGCCCCTAGCACGACTCCCAGTCGTGTGGTACCAACACGACGGGGCTCCTCCGCACAGCTACAGCCAAGCCAGAACGTGGCTTGATTGCTCATTTCCCAACCGTTGGACTGGTCGCCACAGACCTGTGGCGTGGCCTGCTCGATCCCCAGAACTCACATCTTAAGTCATTTTTTCATGGGGTTACATGAAGGATCGGGTGTGCGACACTAAGACGACAACGTCTGAAGCTCTGAAGACGAAGGTAACTCAAGTTTGTCGTCACATTCCTCAAAGCGTGCGGAAGGCTGCGTCGGCAAGTGCGATAAAGAGGTGGCAGGAATGCATAGTCCTCAATGGCGGATTGCTCGAACACATAATTAACAAGAGGGAAGTGTGTCAATGCGAGGATCCTCCGTTTGCGGTGAATTATAGCTGCCAATCTTCGCAGCTTTTACTTCCAACCTTGAATAAAACTTTCGCTTTAACCTGCTGTTCATGGCCTATCTGTCGCATATCACAGACTGCGGCCCTTCTTTTCCACGCGCCGCTGCGGAAAGTGCTGACGCACTGTCAAGCCGCTGCTGAGAACGGCGGCCGTTCACTTCGTCACGGTCAGCGAGCACGCTCCGTGTGCTCGAAACGCCGTTGAGAGCGCTGCAATGTCGTAGCGCACGAGCGCAGTCACGTGGTATTTTTTCACATTTCGCGGGCTTTCTTTAGATGCCGGAAAATAGGACCCCGTAGGAGATACGATGCTACTATAAACTACATTGGTTGTTTCTAAACGGGAATATAAAAGATATTCTCAGGAGCACCACACGATGGCAAATATTGTATCGTTGCTTTCAGCGGGCTGCGGTTTACCGCTTTTTAAATCCTTGGTTCAAGTTACGTGAAACACCATGTACTATATAAGTGTGTGTGGGTATGTCTGCCTGGCGATATTACAGGGTAAGTTTGCGAAAAAGCAGTTGACGCAGATATTAGTTTATCTAGCGTTATCGAGCGTGACGCAGATATTAGTTTATCTACCGTTGTCGAGCGCTCAAAGAGAAATGCGTTAGCAGCAGCCGCAGGTGTTACTGTGCACCACGGCGCCATCACGATTCAGGACAACCTTGCGCTCTGTGTGGTTTGAGTGTTCTACGGTGCACAACGAGATCTCTAGCCAGGCATCCAGGCGTACATGAAAAATGCCGGTGTCTTCAGGTACTTGCGGCGCCGACTATATTACAAGAATCACGCAGCAGTGGCTGGCAACTTTATGGCTTGGTTATTTACCTGTTGTTTCTTAAATGCTGCTTGAGTAAACTTATGCACAGAAAGTACCGGACTATCAGGGTGATCACTAAGATTTGTTCTTAAAGACATGAAGGCCAAACAATCAAAAAGCGACTTGAAAGTGTCCGTCACTGCGAAGGTGTTCCCCGTGGCGCTTTTTAAAGCCCGGCGTTGAGGTCTAAAAAAACAGTGTTTTAATAGTAATAAGTAGTGTTTGATTAGAATTGCAGTCTGCCCTCCACTAGTGGAGATCTATCTAAATAGAGTGGAAGTGAAAAAAGACCGGGAATGATGGGAGGAGACAGATGCTGCCACTAATCTTCATTATGTTATGTTCCTCTACATTGTTGTTGGTGCACTTGCCAGATCCTCGATTTTGTTATCAAAATCACAATCCTTGCAGTTCTCTGAAGCTCTCTCCTTCAAATTTTTGATGATGCGAAGTTTAAAACTGAATTCAAATTCTAATCCTTATAGGCGTCATCTACTTGGGGCCTGGTGCATGAGCATCATACATAAGACAAGACAGGTGACACGCAAGACAAGTCATAAGACAGGTTAAACGCAGAGGAGCAATGTGCCTGTATTGAAAGCGTTGAAAAATCACTTGCAGATGGTATGAGATAACTATCCAACTGCTCCATAGTTACCCTCCCCCCCCCTCCGTTAGCCGCCTGAAAAATAATAGAAACTTCAATGTCAGAAAAAAAATGTGGGGTAGACCTATGTTCTAGTTTAGGTAACCATAATTTTGTCATTTTTGGCAGTTTCTGTGTGATTTGCGTGTTTTTTAGCATTCTCATGTGGTTTCCAAACCACCTGTACACCAGAATCATGTTGACGCAAGCAATGCTGCTAATTATATAAGAAAGCCTACATCTCTATTAAGTAGTAGGCTTTCTGAGCAAAGCAAGAAAATCCTTCCTTTGCCACTTACAGATATGTCTCAGGATGAACGACAAGTAAAAAGTTCTCATATATTCCAGATGAACTCTTGCTAATGAGGAATATCAATCATATACATCTTTCCGGCAGAAATTCAGCTAATTGGTGACACATTATAAAAATCTCAAAACTGCGCAAAGCTCAGCTTTCAAATTTTGATTCGCTTTTGCATTTCGTCATGCTTACTACACGAAACATGTGGACGTGGATATCAAGGAGAGGCTACCCTGCATTACATAAAGTGCCTGCGCGGCAACTGTGAATGTGGGTCCATTCATTCTGTAAAAGTGCTATGTTTCGCGCTGTATAAAAAAAGAAATTCAGGGGGCATTTTGGCTCTCTAAAGTGCTGCAAGGCGAAAGCGTTTCCTGGCGCAGTGTTTGTTTTTGTTAACTTATTTTTCATATTTTTCTTTATTTTTTGTTTTTGCTCCTTTTTCTATATTTATTGTGTTTTATTTTTATTTTCATATCTTATTTTTATATTGTTTTATTTTTGTTCATTTTCTTATTTTTTTTTGCTTCTCTTGACAATTTTTCTTTTATTTTATTTATGAAACCCATGCATTCACTAGATGCGTCTTTATTCATGCTCCAACCTTGAGCCTTCGTGGCGGAGTGGTAGCGTCTCCGCTTCAAATGCCAAAGGCCCTGGTTCGATTCCCCCCCTCGGCGCAGTTTCTTTTTAAGCAGTGACGCCAAAGGCGTACAAATTTGCCGACGCGTCTGTCGATACGGCTGCCGACGCGTCTGCTAACGACAGTATGAGGCATTAAAGGCTTTCGCCTTAAAACTACTGAGAATGCTTACTGCATTCGAATCTGAGCGAAAGCACGGTCTTGTGCCACGTAGAAGACGGTAAGCAGGCAGATGAAGACGGTCTCCAATGCACAGCCCGAGAGTGTGGTGCAGTTTAACACGCCGCGTGTTGGCTGCGGCGGGATTAGTAGTCTTTTTTTTTTCTCGCTAAGCGGGCCTTAAAAAAAATCTGTTCACGCAGCCGCGGGTGCGAATCCCAGTCATGGATACTGATTCAATTTCTTTTTCCTTTTTTCATGGTTTCACCTCTAACTCAGCTGACGGTCAGATTTACAAGTTGCTCGTTTTTTTAAGCGTTGTTGAATGTCTCAGGGCATAAAACGGTATTTAATGATAGTTGAGGGTGCCTATGAAATGAAATAAAATGAAATCGATAAGTGAACGATGATGAGGTTCTTGTGTCCAAGTGGTGTATGAAGCACCATTGTTGGGCGGAAGACCCTCCGCCGCCAGGCGCCTAACTCTTGTCGGCTTCAGCGCCGGGCAAACCCACAGCACGTGGTGAATGTCGGCCTCAAGATTTCGGTTCTTGTAGACTGGACTACCGGGGCGGGGTTATAAACCTTCGAAATGCGGCCACTTTTGTGTCACAGCTGGAGTTCGGGCAACCCCGACCCGGATCCTCCGAAGCGCAACCCCCTCTGTGCGGATAAGATCGCGGGGGAGGGTTACAGCACACGGAAGGATTAGAGCACTTGTGCGGCGCCAGAGGTGCTCTTTTCTTGTTAAAAGGAGGGTGGCATCATCCAGATTTAGGAGGCGAAGCAGTGAAGAGGTTGGTGTCCCTTGGCATGTCGCAGAATCTGCACGTCTTTACGAGCTCAGCAGGTCTCCTGGGACCCACTCTATACGGATTGGCTGTGGGACGCGCGCTGCTTGTTGAAGGATGTCCTGGCAAATTTTCCTGGTGTGACTGACGCGGCGTAGTAGGCGTGTGACGTGAAGGGGGTCGGTGCGGATGACAATGCGGGCCGTAGGTAGCAGGATAACAGCGGCCACAGAGCAAAGTGCCTATTGAACCGCAAGCACAGAAGGAAGAAGGAGGTTCTGGGATGCGAAACCTGGACGTTTTGTTCGGGCAGGCTTGCAAGGGCAGTAAATTGCAGTATTTGTTTCGCAGGTCTGGATGCTTGCCTCAACGTATAAAACGATGGAGCCATGTGGTAGATGGGCGTCTTGTGTAATTTTTTCGCGAAACGACGACGCCGCGACTGTAGATGCTGGCCGATGTAGATTAGTTGGTTTGTTGTCGATTAGCTGCACAAAATTCCACGGAGGAAGAACTGGTGGAGGAGGCTGTAAAATAGAGTGCGAGGAAGCATGCGCCGTGGGTGCACACGTTGCGTGTGTAAGGTTACACTGAAGCCGGCGAGAACCACCTCGTTGCTGCACCAGCTCAACTAGTGTATTAAGCTGGGCATGTTCTTGGAGCTCCACGATCGGGGTGATGCGGGGAAAGCAAGCGATGACCCTCATTGCCTCTCGATTAACAGCTTCAAGGCGACCCCATTGAGGCCTCGTCAAATGCTAGAATTGGGCTTGGTAAACGAGGCGCGGTTGCACAACCGCCCGCACCAACTGCCGTGCAACACTAATGCGGGCGCCGCCTGTTTTAGAAGCAATGCGCGTAATCAGACCTACTGCCAGAATTGCTTGGTTTTTAGCTCGAGAAAGCCAAGCAGTCCGTATTCCTGACTCGTGTCTTCAAGCCCAAATTTTTACATTCGAACTTCCTTTAAGTGCAGTTCCGGATAGACGGAGACGAATTGCTGTCCCCGCCATCCCCAGCGGTTGGCAACTGACACCTACGTAGTTTTCGCTCAGAGAAAGCTGAAGACCAATTCGAGAAGCATAAGTCCACGTAGTATCTATGGCTGATTGTAAGGCGAAGGCTTGAGTCAACAGGTCGTGGTGGGTGCTCTGCACAGGGGCGTCATCAACGTACAATAAAGACTTAATTTCAGACACATCATGTAAGCGCCGAGCATAGGGAATAGAAGGAATATTAAATAACGTTGATAATACCGACCCCTGGGGTGCGCCGCTGTCACCCACACTTCGCGCACTTTTATGTGGGAAGCTGCCAGACACCCTTACAGCGTGTGGGGGTAGCGGTCTCGGACTCGAAGGAGATGCCCTCGACTAAGCGTGGCAAACTCAGCGGAGACCAGCTACCAAGTGACAAGAGGTTTTTGGGCGTTCGGTGCCCAGCTTTCGCTGATCGCAAGCCAGAGAATGGGTCGGAGCCAAAGGTTCACAAAGAAAACAAAGTTTATGCAGCAAAGAGACGATACAGAGGATTTCACAATCACTAGTACGAACACATGCAAGGTGATTAATAAAACAATGCAACTCGCGCAAAGTTAAACTCGACAGAGAGAATACAATTCAGGCAATATTGCACCTAAAGTGCACTATCACAAGAGAGAAAGGTAAACAAACAAAACACAATTTGTTCACCGGGCACTGCGGCAGTCCGACGACCAGAGTTCCACGACAATGCCGTCCCGCAGACTGGCGAACGTTGCCTCGTTGGTCCGATGCTGGCCGAGTGGTGTTGTCCCGGGAGTCGAACGGGCGCGCTTCGATGAAGCTTAAACGGCGGTCCGGACTGACTTGACACCGGTCAACGTCCTTCTTTATAGGCTCGCTCTCCCGTCTGTTTGTTGTACG
Source organism: Amblyomma mixtum (assembly GCF_055824585.1). Lineage (NCBI taxonomy): Eukaryota > Metazoa > Arthropoda > Arachnida > Ixodida > Ixodidae > Amblyomma > Amblyomma mixtum. Next base: position 109,430,405 of record NC_143019.1, on the reverse strand, counting down.
CGCCAAAATGGGCGCGCACATACACTCAGCATTGGCAGTGCTGTCTCCCTTCCCTCTTCTCACTGGCCGCGCGTCCCCATTGGTCAGAGGTCGCGGGTCGCATCTCGAAGTTTCGAGCGTATTCTGGCGTGGCGCCATCGTGGCGGCGTCGCCGACGTCCGAGTGCAGAGGAGGGGGACATGTCTTAGCGCACGCAAGGCTTCCCCTCTTCCCCCGGTTAACAGTAGCACCGACTCGCATGTTCGAGAGAAATCTTCGGCGTGGATGACTCATTTCCTCGGCGCACGCCGCGTCGGTGAGCCGTGGTGGAGGGGAGAGGGAGCACACGCACACAGACTAGGCGCTCCGCGGGGGTTTCCTCCTCTCCCGTTCGTCTCGTGCCGGTGAGACGCGTCCGCGCGGCGCTGTTTTTCTTTGTATGCTTCAAAAATGCGCCGAATTTTGTGACAGCCGCGAAGCGGCACAGAGGATCCGACGGCCTCACCACGGAGGTGTGTGGCAAATTGTCGACATTCCAGAGAGGATTTCACAAAATTGCCGCCGCGGTGGCTCAGTGGTTGTGGTGCTCGGCTGCTGACCCGAAAGACGCCGGTTCGATCCCGGCCGCGGCGGTTGAATTTCTTTGGAGGAGAAATTCTAGAGGCCCGTGTGCTGCGCGATGTCAGTGCACGTTAAAGAACCCCAGGTGGTCGAAATTTCCGGAGCCCTCCACTACGGCGTCTCTCATAGCCTTAGTCGCTTTGGGACGTTAAACCCCATAAACCAACCAACCAACAAAATTGCGCACTCTAACAGGGAAATGCAGCCTGTCAAGGGATTTCAGGATAGCAGCACGGCTGATATTCTCGCACGCCTGGTCAACGTCTGTGGCCAGGACGGTACATTCATCGTGGCTGCGAGTTGGTGCTAGAACTGTTGACGCCAAGACAGCAAATCCGTCTCGTGTACCTATGGACGTCCAAAAGCCGATTTGGACGGAGTGATGGAAACCGTGGGGCTCAAACCACCATGGCAGTCATGTGCCTAGCATTTTTTCGGTAAGCTTGCACAAAGTGGACACAAGAAATGTAGGCCGGAAATTACCAAGGTCTTCGGTGGCTTCCCCGGCTTTGGAATGGGGACCACAATAGCCGATATTCCAGGTTTCTGGTACGCCGCCTTGTATCCATTCCTTGTTAATGGTGGCGAGGAGTTCAGGGAGTACAGCGCAACTCTAGTTCTTGTACACCTCGTACGGAATGGAGTCCAGACCGGGTGCAGTCTTGCGACGGGCCTACTGCTGCAAGTAACTAAGGCATGGAAAATGGGCTTGCGATTCCCTCGGCGTCGGGTGTAGATTGCAGCCTATAGACATATGCTGGAATGCCAGCCAAGCACACTCCTGTGATCCTTCGAGGCAACACATAATACTTGAGGAAAAACTTCCACGCTGCCTCTCTTGGGAAATCATCCGTAGCTGAGTTAGTAGCGAAGCAGGCTATGGCCGCTGCTTCAGGACGAAGGGAACCATGTTACATAGCACGAAATGTTCGCCATAGAGAAGCCTTCAAAGACTTTGTCGAACTTCATATCACGTTCGTATCTGTGACCGTTGGCAGTACAGTAATTCAGCCTTGTGCGTGCTTGTGCAGAAGGCGAGTCTCGTGAGGTTGCCATCTCTGTCTCCTGGCGAACAGCCAACAATTTAAGCCGACCCACACCCGGCGCCGGGCGATTGGCGTCTGTCCAGGTGACAGTTGTAGCCTTATTAGGCGCAGTTTTTATGCAATTCATAAATAGTGTAGATGGCTGCAGAGAGAGATCTTCGAGGGTGGTGCGAAAGGGGGTTGCCTTAACTGACCCCGAACACCTACGGTGTAATCGGCAAGCCCGTGACTAATGGAGAATGATGATGATAGGGTGGTGGCCACTACCCCAGCAGTCAGGTTCCAGGTGCCACGAGGGAGTGCCGTGACCTGACCACCACGTAAGGTCCGGAGCATATGTTGGACTGCGAGCATGGAGCACAGCCCACGTTGATGAATCGAGATCGTGGAGTAAAACTAAACAACGCATCCGCGAAGGCGTCCCGGACACGTTTACCACGGGAGCTTGAAGTGGTGTATCCCCAGTCTGGATGAGGGCGTTAATGTCACCACCGACTGAAATAGGGCACCCCGGGTGTTGTCGTTGGAGAGGTAATAACCTCCCCAGATTAATGCGGGAGGAAGCTTCACCAGCGGGTCTTACGTAGCATGACACGACCACAACAGTTGCCTTGGGAAACTTCACGGCCACTGATATGAGGCAAACCAGTTTTCTAGAGAGAGGCGAACTTGAAGAAGACGCCTATCAACATATACCGCCGCCTTTACTGGAGGGGCAGCAGTGTGCACACGGCGGTCGTTCATTGAAGGACACCTGTATCCATTAAAGCCCAGAATAGATCCAGGGGCATTGGTCTTCTGCAGTAGCAGGGCCCACACCTAGAGTTCATGCGATGTCGATATTTGAGCTCTCCCAGCTTTCTGGAGAGGCCTCTGCAGTTCCACTGGAGCACATCACAACTTGTAGTCGACATTTTCGATTAAGCGTCCAAGCGTTGTAAATGAACTAATTTCAGGTTGGATAACTGGTTTACCATAAATCGGAAGAGGGATATTGTAGAGTTATCCAGCAGTGCTGCAGAGGACCTGGTAGAGTGAGCGAACAACTCATATGGGCTAGACGAGTCGATGGTGCTGCAGCATTGAGTGACATGGAGTGGGATTCCGCTGTTGATCTACGATGAGCAAACAGTTCACGGCGCGGTCGTAGCTCAGAAACCTCGGCTAAAAGGCATACAATTTAGTCGCAAACTGCCACCATGTCCTCATGCAGAGGCTTCAGCATGTTGTGATTGTGTGTACCCTGAAGGCGACAGCGACCCTCGCGCAGTTTATCACTGCAAGTCTGTTGGGCAGGAGCTGCAGGTGGATTGGGCTCAGAAATCTCTGGCCAGTCGTCGTCATCCCACTGGAGGGCCGCAAACCTGTTGGATGTCTGTATCGGGGCTGTATTTTCAGGCGTAGGAAGGAATTTATGTATCCCACGCCGAAACTTTTCAGTTGACTTCTGTTTTGTTCGGCAAGTTGGAGAGTCGTCGGCTTTGCGTCGTCGGCCTTGCGAAGTCCGCGCGAGTAAGACGGTGTGCATTGCGGCCTAGCCTGATCTTGCAATGTAAAAGGGCATAATAGGAGCACGTGGCCCGGTCTGAAACCACTGTAGCAGTCCACAACTCTCGCTTTGTGTGGCCGAGACCGCACAATACAGCCATTGTAGTAAAGGCGTTCTGCAGGAGTTGGTAGACCTTGCAGCATGGCGATGCAGGAGCGCCCTTTGCCCATATGCCGTGCTTGGATAACAAAGTGCGAAGGAGAGTGTCGTGTCCGGTCGCTGTGTTGAATGCAGCGAAGACGCACACGGTACTTTAAGACTTCGTTTATTTAAAGCCGATGAGGGTGCGACCAGCGTCGACCGAGGCAGGAGCCGAACTGGCCGCCCGAAGAAAGGAGGGAGCTGAGAAGCGTCCACGGGAGGGAGTGGCTTCCCAGAACAGGAGGAGGGTGCGGGGGCGCACCGTGGGGGGGGCATCTGGTGACAGCGTGCGACGAGGGGCAAGCGGTCGTTAGGAGGAGGATTGAGTGGTCGTTAGGAGGGGGCGCACACACACAAAAGCAATAAGGGGACACAACACTTCCTTCCCCCTTAGAAAGTTGCCTGGTATCGTGCAGGGGGTCGGCGCTCACGCGTGGAGGCGCGCTGGCTTTGTGCGCTCGGGGGAGAAACACTTGTAGGCTGGCTGTTGTTCGCTGTGCCTCCTAGGTCTGTCCTGGGCGAAGTCTCTTCTTCCGGGAAGAGGTGCCAGGCTATGTGGGAAAATGGTGCACGTGTTCTCTCCGCTGGCGGACAGCTCTCAGACGGCGTCGTAAATCTACGCAGCTGGTTGAGATGTCGGCGTGCTACTGTGCCATGTATGTTGACGAGCCAAGAGCGCAGGCCTATGCGTCTGACAATTGTAGCTTCCTCCCAGCGTGGCTTTTTCAGAAACTGTCGGGCGAGGACGCGCTGCCCCTCATTAAGCGTGCCGCAGCGCGGAATTGCTTTTTCTTCCCGGAACGTCTCTGCCTTTGGCTCGGGGAGGATGGCTGTGAGCTGGGTTCGCATTTCACGCTCGAACATCATTTTCGAGGGGGTCTCGCCTGTTGTGCTCTGAACCGTCGTGTGCTGCTTGAAGAGAAAGCGCGCAAGGCGGCGCTGCAGCGAGCCTGTCTGATCTCTTTCAAGGGCGCGTTTTAGCTCGGCTACGTAGCGCTCGGCTTGTCCGTTTGTCGCTGGGTGGTAGGGGGCCGATGTAACTGATGAGATCCCGTTGTCGCGATAAAACTTGAGGATCTCCGCAGACACAAACGGTGTTCCGTTGTCCGACACTACCTTGCGCGGCAGGCCGAACGTTGCAAATAGTGATCGGAGGTTGTCAATGACTGCTGCCGAAGTCGTCTGTCCCATTTGCCTTATCTCAAGCCACTTTGTGTAGGCATCTACGACCACAAGGAAAGTGCAGCCCTCAATTGGTCCTGCAAAATCAATGTGCAGTGTGTGCCATGGTGTGTCTGGCTTTTCCCATTCTGGGACAGGAGCTTTCGGCGGGGCGCTCCGGCTGCTCTGGCAAGGCTTGCATTCTCGCACCACTGTTTCGATGTCGTTGTCAATGCCAGGCCACCACATGTAGCTTCTGGCACACTTTTTCATTGCAACGATGCCCCGATGTCCGGCGTGGATGAGAGACATAGCTTGTGCGCGTAGTTCTCTCGGCATCACAACTCGGGACCCAAATATGATGCAGCCGCGATGGGTGCTCAACTCTGTAGCTCGCCTGCGGTAAGCGTCGAAGTTGTCCCCTTTGAGTTTATGCACGTTGCCTTGTTGAACAGCTGTGTAAACTAGCCGGAGAGCTGCGCACTTCTGCGTAGATGCTGCAACTGTGCCTGCTGTAAGCGGAGGTTCTGGCAGTGCTTCGAACATCAGAACGCCTCCTGGTGGAAATGGTTCGTCAACAGTTGCGTCTAGTGGCAGACGGCTTAGCGCATCGGCGTTTTGATGTTTACCAACCATGTTCTGGCTCGGCGTCTGGTGTATGCCGCATATCATCACGCCTAGTGGAGAAAACCAGTTTCTCCCTAGAAGGCTTGATCCTGTGCCCTTCACAACAAGCAGAGGTAGCGTATGGGTCTGGCCGTTGTAGTTAACCTGCACGTTGGCAGAGCCCAATAGTGGCAGATTCTGTCCTGACCACGTTCGCAGGTGCGTGTCGTCTTGTTGCAGGGCTGGTGCGTCAGATGGCCATGAAGTTCGGAACGTGTCCTCACTGATCAGAGTACAGGCTGCGCCGGAGTCCACCTCGAACTTAATCAGCTGGTGATGTACGCTTACTTCTGTAAAAATCTTCGGTCGCGTGCCGAGATTCATGGTGTTCAGATCGTACAACACAGATGGTGTTGCTGATGTTGCTCCATGGAGATCAGATAGCGGCGTATTCTCTGAGGCGTTGACGCTGTGATTAGGCTGGGAAGGTGACTTTATCTTGGCAAGTCTCCGTTTCGTAATGCATGCTCTTTCGATATGCCCTCGCTTGTGGCAAAAATTACACGTGGCTGACTGGAATCGACATCCCTGGGGGTTGTGTTGGTCGTCACACCGCCAGCAGCGTTGTGCCTTTTTGTTCGATTTTACAACAACAGAAGGCTTGCGCACCTGGTTGCTTGTCTGGTGTACCGGCTCGGTGTTCCGGCGAATCCCTCTCTGCTGGTGACCGGCGCTCTCCGCTCGAACGGCGATGTCGTAAGCTTTGCTGAATGTGAGGTCCTTCTCAGCGAACAGGCGCTGCTGCAGTGACTCGTCACTCAGTCCGCACACAAATCTGTCGCGTAACATCACGTCCAAGGGAAGCATGGTGGTGTTAGCAGAAGAAGCGGCGTCTCCCTCCTGCCCGGTAGCTGTTGTCGACAGCGTTCCAAAATTGCAGTCGGCAGCGAGCTTCTTGAGCGCGGCTACGTAGGCGCTCACAGTTTCTCCTCCCAGTTGATCTCGTCGTTGGAAGCGAGCCCGGCTGTAGACCTCGGATGGCCTTGGGTCGTAGTGCTTTTGCAGCGCTTTTACGATGTCGTCGTAAGACACTGCCGCTGGTGTGCTTGGCTGAATAAGGGCGCAGACAGTATCGTAGGTCTGCTCCCCGCACAGCGTCAGCAGGTTGGCCCTCTTCAAGGCTGGGTCTGTGATGTTGTTAGCTTCAAAGTAGAACTGAAGGCGTCCAACCCACGATGACCACGATGAGCCGTTGAACTCTGGTATCTGATTGGGAAACCCTCGCGTAGCCATGGCTTGTCAATAGCGTTGCGTAGCGCGGGTCGAATCCACTTTCTCGTCGCCACTGTCGTGTCCGGTCGCTGTGTTGAATGCAGCGAAGACGCACACGGTACTTTAAGACTTCGTTTATTTAAAGCCGATGAGGGTGCGACCAGCGTCGACCGAGGCAGGAGCCGAACTGGCCGCCCGAAGAAAGGAGGGAGCTGAGAAGCGTCCACGGGAGGGAGTGGCTTCCCAGAACAGGAGGAGGGTGCGGGGGCGCACCGTGGGGGGGGGCATCTGGTGACAGCGTGCGACGAGGGGCAAGCGGTCGTTAGGAGGAGGATTGAGTGGTCGTTAGGAGGGGGCGCACACACACAAAAGCAATAAGGGGACACAACAGAGAGTATAGCCCACGCTGGATGGCGGCCTATTCTTCGGCAACGTCGACGTATAAACATCACAGCGCTGTAGGTCCGAACCTTCTACTAGGTACAAACCCCGCCAGAAGTATACGGTCCAAAGGGTTTGCTTGTGTGGCCTGCTGCATGCCTCGTTTGGCATCCTCTACGATCGTAATCTTCCGAAAGAGGAATGGCTTCGCATCATCAATCCTCCAGAGCTTTGGGCTGCTAGATATGCTTAGGAGCCCCGTTAAACAGCTTAGAAGCAAAACGCTTGGGCTGTATACTTTTGACGTGGGCTGTAACCTGTACCGGCACCGAGGTCTCACTTGTAATCGATATGCACTTGAGCATTTGCAGGCGCTCGACAGCAGCCAGAGTCGGGAGCCACACAGCGATGGTAATAGATTTCGTTCTAGCCGTGAAGCCACGGAAACCTTTCGTTCCAGGACGCATCCACGTTCGCCTGAAAAATCCTGTTCGGAATGTCTGTGAGGCTTTTATTTCCAAGAGCTTTAATGGCCACTTCATACGATACCGATCCCGGTGTCGACAGAACCTGGCTGGCATTCGCTACGCGGGAAGCTTGCCTTGTGAGTTGCTGTTGGTCAAAGACGAATCCTGTGCAGTGCCTCCTGATGGACGCTTTTGAGAACCACGGGATGCCAGCGTCACGGATGCAGGTGCTGAAGACAGGTCCATTGGAGAGCTCTCCTCCTCACACACCGCGGGTGAAGCCCCGTCCAGAAGTGGATGCTGGGTAGCGATTGCCGAGTTGCGCCCAGAGGGCAGATCGCTCAAGGGCTGAGGAACATTTGGAGAAGGTGGGATGTGCGCTGCCTTTGATGGAAAGGGAGGAGGAACCAGGAGCTGGGACTCCGGCTCAGTTGTCAAAAGAGGTGCTGCTGAAGCCGACGCGACGAGCGATGCCGGCGGAACTACCTCCGCCAGCGCTTCAGGGAGGCTCTAAGCCTAGTTTCGAGCAAAGTCCAGCTGTAGGGATGGCTGTAGGACATTTGCACAATGCCACACAGCCCGACGGCACAATCTTCAGGAGCTTCTTCATACGGTGTGAAGTCAATTATCTTCGTGTATGGAACGTATTTACGCGGATGTCGACATTTTTCACTGCAGCGATGTGCAGCCACATGAGCAGGGACAATTCGCCTTCAGGTGCGCGATTGAAGCCCGATGTCTTGTAGTGAAGCTTTCCGTTCAAAAACCCCTCTGAGCAAAATGCTTTTAAATCTGAGCAACACTTGTTGTTGGGCTAGTTGGTAATACATACTTCTGAAGGAACCAGCGCACAAAACACAACGGACAAGAAAAAGGCGGTACACGACGGACAGGAGCGGAGAAATCTGCATTTCTCATCGAAAAGCAATTCATGTGCCGTTTTTAAAGCGCCAGCTCTAATGATGACGGTTCCGGGGCTATGCACAGTACTAAGGTCTCTCAACTGAACCCTGCAAACATATGCCGGCCGGAGCGGAGCAGGAAGTGCAGACAGCAGCGTAGGGGATTGCTTTCCGCATATGCTGACAGTGACGCAACCTCGTGCACCGTTGGAAAGTTGGTTAATAGCAATGTAGCACACGAGAAGAGGCCAGCATTTACGTTTCGCAGCAAGTTTCGAGGCTGTCGTGTGTAAGGGAACCTCGCGCCATCTGAATGGGTAAAAAACGTCGTGGAGTAGCTCGGACATCACGGACAAGGATATGAAGCGTAAACGAGTGGCTAGGGCTGACAAGCGCGGCGATGAGCGACCGAAGTATGCGCTGTCGCATGAACGTGAGCGTTCGTAGCAGGATCAATACGTAGACGCCAAGAATAGCGCATGGTCCAGTCTCGAGGTGCATACGCGAGCTCCCAGCCGCCCATGAAAAGCGGCATGATCCTAAAGTGCGGCCTCGACGGGTAAAAGCTGCGTGTCCAAAGCGGGAGAGTCTCCAAGTTCCGGCCCACGCGATCAAAGCCACCCATGCCAGACATCTAAATAAAATTTGGGGCTTATGCTCACGGATTCGTCACAAAACCATTATTCGTAAAAGCACAAGAGCAGCCCTGCTAGTGGTTATCAACCGCATAACAACGAATTAGCAATTGAATGTATCATTTTTCTCTAGATCAAGATCACATTACCTGGCAGATACCTGTGTGGTGCCTGGTCCAATCCGACCGTTCAATTATGACCTTTTCGGGGACAGATTTGTTTGATGGAAGTATACCTGCTGGATTTGTGCTAAACGAAAATATATTTATGTTACATACACAAAAGACTTTTCACTAAAAAGAACGAACGTAGTTTAATTATGTTTTGTGCACGTATTAACAAGAGCAGCCTCGTCTCCGAACTATTGAGCATGAAACATCTGCGACCAACCACGAAAATCCTAGTCGAACGTCGTCTCAGAATTGCGGCGCTCACATTGATGTCGAAGACTTACAAAATAGTAATTTCTGACCAAATTGTTCTTCTTATCGTATGTGGACCAAAAAAAAAAACTGACAGGACGGCTACCATTGGTCAACGCGCGATAGACCGACACCTGTTAAAATATACGTGCTTTATGATCTGTTGCGTCAGAGTGACCTGTCATTACTATAGTTCTAGGGCAAAGCGTAGTTTGCCGCACGTAATCGTTTTGGCATTCGTCTACTCTTCAGTCCGCCGCTCTAAAAGGGCAACGCCGCCGATGAAAATATTTTATGGTGGCGCGTTTCAAAGCGGCTGTTTGTTGTTATTCATTTAGGTTCGTAGACCATAATGCGTTAAAGTTTCTCTATCATTCGCTATTTCTCCAATGTAGCCAAAAATTTACTCTCTTTTATACACACACACACACACACAAACACACACACACAAAAATGTACCATAATATTTAATATTACAGAAATCCAATCGCAAAACTTTTTCATTACATTGCCGTGGTCGCCAGGAATAATGGACGTGCCGGTCGACTGAACTTTTATTAAGCGCGAATATCAGAGCCTCTCCTTGCACCCGTCCTGTATATGTATTGAATATAAAATTTATTTTTATTATTCATCGCCGTCTAAGCACCAAGTCCCCCTTCCGTAAAAAAAAGAAGATAAGTTGCACTTCAGAAGTCATTTTTTTTTCTTTTCCACAACCGATGCACAAAGCGCAGCCACCAGAGCGCGGCGTCATTTATTGGCCATTTGG